>NC_054471.1:152043211-152405806 GCF_017639515.1 Carcharodon carcharias
CAATTCATCTGGATGTTGATATCTTCCAGGTGTTCACGTTACTGGGCACCTGGAGGTTTGGAGGGGCAAGAATTCAGTCGGGGGGGGGGGTGGGGAGGGGCAGGAATTCGGGTGCGTTGGGTAGGAATTCGGGTGAGTGGGGGGAAGGGAAGACCGCCCATTGGCCACTCCCCCCCCCCCCACCTTACACTCATCGTCGCCTTGTCTGAACAGCAGAGAGATTCTGTCTGCTCCAGTTTCCAGAAGGAATTCATTCTGTTGACAGTAACTTCAGGTTCAGTCTGTTTGTTCACTCCACCTGACAGCCAGTTCACTCCCAGATATTTGAAGTCTCTCTCTCTCATGCCTTTATCCTTTTATGCAGCCACATTATCTTTTCACTCATTCTGGGTATGCTTGTACCCTTTTTCTGTCAAGTTTGCACAGAGACATGAGAATTGGCCATTGACTCTTCAAGCAAAGTAAGACTGTCAGCTGAAGAAATACATGTAAATAAATGTAGAAATATTCCAGAGAGGTAATTAACAGTGGTGAATTATCTTATACACGCGTGTAAAAGTCAAGCTTTTGAGACCAAATGTTTAGGCAAAAAGTAAGGGGTTGATTTATACACGAGTAATATTTTTGAGGATTGAAATTATTTCGCGCTGGGGCCAACAGAGCATGTGTGACCCCTTCAGCACCATTTTAGTGTGGCCTCCTCCCCGAGACTCTCACACTCACCCCATCCCTCCCTGAGACTTTCCCGCTCACCTCTTCCCCTCCTGAGTCTCGCCACTTCCCTTTTCAACTCTTCAATTCACAGCTCCTTTCGCTTGGTTCCTCCCTCTTGCCACCCCCCTCCTGAGCCCTCTCTTATAGCAAGGGTTCGGGAGAGAAAGCGATCAATGTGACAGCTGGGCAGAGAAGTGGCAAGAGGGAGGGAGTGGCCAACAGGCAACCAGGTGGGAAGTAGAAAGAGTTAGGATTTTTTAGCCAAAAGTTGGGGTTGTCTTTTACATGAGATCGACTATTACCTGAGTGTATATGGCAACATGTTGTCTTTTCACCTTTGGAAGATGGGTCTATCGTTTAGTAAGTTTGGTAAGATTAATAAGTTTGCGGATGACACAAAGATTGGCCAGGTGGTTAACAGTGAGGTTGAGTGTCTTGGGCTACAGGAAGATATAGACGGGATGCTCAAATGGGCAGATAAGTGGCAGATGGAATTTAACTCTGCAAAGTGTGAGGTGATACACTTTGGAAGGAGTAATTTGACAAGGAAGTATTCAATGAACGGCATGACACCAAGAAGTTCTGAGGAACAAAGAGACCTTGGCATATGTGTCCATAGATCTCTGAAGGCGGAGGGGCATGTTAGTGGGGTGGGGAAAATGGCATAAGGGACACTCGCCTTTAGCAATCGAGGCATAGATTACAAAAGTAGGGAGGTCATGTTGGAGTTGTATAGAACCTTGGTGAGGCCACAGCTGGAGTAATATGTGCAGTTCTGTCACCACATTATAGGAAGGATGTGATTGCACTGGAGTGAGTGCAGAGGAGATTCACCAGGATGTTGCCTGGGATGAAATATTTAAGTTATGAAGAAAGGTTGGATAGACTTGGGTTGTTTTTGTTGAAGCAGAGAAGACTGAGGGATGAGCTGATTGAGGTGTACAAGATTATGAGGGTCATAGACAGGGTGGATAGGGAGCAGCTGTTCCTCTTAGTTGAAGTGTCAGTCACAAGGGGACATAAGTTCCAGGTGAGGGGCAGGAGGTTTAGGGGGATGTGAGGAAAAACCTTTTTACCCAGAGGGTGGTGATGGTCTGGAATGCACTGCCTGGGAGGGTGGTGGAGGCGGCTTGCCTCACATCCTTTAAAAGGTACCTGGATGAGCACTTGGCACGTCATAACATTCAAGGCAATGGGCCAAGTGCTGGTAAATGGGATTAGGTAGGTAGGTCAGGTGTTTCTCACATGTTGGTGCAGACTCGATGGGCCGAAGAGCCTCTTCTGCACTGTGATTCTGATTCTGCCCATTCTGATGTGTTATAGGTCTGCTCACTCTACTGCCTGTAAAGATTCTCTGTGAAATGAGTTTGGCTAGTATCTTCACCTAGCATTCAATGAATGTCAACTCAACAGCACAAAACTGTCCAGGATTTGGCACTGATCATCACAAAATGGGCAGATTATTTCAAAGGGTGAGAAAAATTTTGTTCATGCAGGACTAAAGTTGTTTCCTCTGAGTAAGTCTAAAGCACATTGTTGTGGCAGAATAAAGGAGTTAAGTAGATAGCTGTGCTGTGCCTGATCATGGTAATGCTTGATAATGACTGGGTGTAAGAAATGAGAAAAGCGTGCTCAACTCTTCTGTACTGAAACCCTCCTTAAGTACAAAAAATCCTCTTCAAAAATCAGGAGAAAAATATCTCTGTGCAATATAGTAACCAACACAATTTAATTTAAAGATTACAGACAGTATATTCTTGCTTATCATTGCTGAGCTGTTAGTCAGTGCCTTGATGTCTGCAAGAATATTTTCTCA
The DNA here is from genome assembly GCF_017639515.1 of Carcharodon carcharias. NCBI lineage: Eukaryota > Metazoa > Chordata > Chondrichthyes > Lamniformes > Lamnidae > Carcharodon > Carcharodon carcharias. Next base: position 152,045,742 of record NC_054471.1, read on the forward strand.
ACCAGAGAAATATTCAGCTCCAGACTGACTCTTGCCTGACCTGCTGTAACTCAGATAACAACGTAGGGCTAGGTGCTACTGAAAACTGCAGGTCAGACAGCATTTGTCTTTGTAAATCCTTATCGGTGAGTGCCTTCATTCCAGACATAAAGTCCACTTCAAATAAGCATACATCAGATTATTTTGAAGCAATCAGAGAATTACTGTGAAGCATTCTGCTTCAGGGATTTTTTAATACACCTTCATAATGAATATTGTGAATATAGTAAGGGTAAGGGCAGCAGCATGTATTCATTTTTTAATCTTCAGCAAATTAAAGAGGGCACTGTCTCCAATGCTGGAAAAGTAAATCTTCCATTTTTGTTCTGATGATAAACGCAAGTGATGATACTAATGTTGTCAATACAATGGTGTCTCCCAATGCAATGTACATCATTGCATTATGGATTTAGCAAACAAATGAGAAAATATTTATAAATAGTTCTATTTGAAGACATTGTGCTTCTAACAGTTTCTTGTAGGTAAAATTTGCTAATATCCAATTACTTTATAGCATCTGAATGTTAATCATAGAGTCAGTTTGGCACAGAAGGAAGCCATGTGGCCTTTTGAGTCTTTGCCAGCTCTCTGCAGAGCAATCCAATCAGTCCCATTCCCCTGATCTATCCCCACAGCCCTGCAAATTATTTCATTCAACTGCCCATCCAATTTCCTTTTGAAATCATTCATGATCTCCTCTTCTGCCACCCTTGCAGGTAGCAAGTTCCAGATCTTTACCACTCGCTGTGCAAAAAATTCTTCCTCACATTTCCTCTTTCATCTCTTGCACAAAACCTTAAATCAAGGCTTAAATCTAAGTGTCCCTAGTTCTTGTATCATTAGAAAATGGGAACAGCATTTCTTTGTCCATCTTAGCTAAGCATGTCATCATCTTGTACACCTCTATCAAATCCCGTTTCAGTCATCTTACCTCCAAGAGAACAACACCAGCTTCTGCAATCCAACCTTAAATCCCTCATCCCTATTCTGGTACATCTCCTCTCCACCCTCACAAGAACCCTCACAAACTTCCTAAAAGTGTGCTGAACTGAACTGCACACAATACTCAAGTTGTGGCTTAATCAGAGATTTATACAGGTTTGTCATAACTTCCCTGCTTTTGTACTCATTACCTCTATTTATGTAGCCCAAGATCCATATGCTTTTCTAACTACTGTCTCTCAGATATCCTGCCACCTTCAAAGATCCATACACATATCCCTGCACATACTTTAAAACTGTGCCATTAAGTCTACATTGCTTCTCCCTATCCTTTCTGCTAATATACATTTACCTCACACTTCCCAGTATTAAATTCTATGTCCCACTTGTTGCGGTCGATTGGTGTCATCCCCACTGTCAGCCACACCTGCAAGTTTGGTAAAAACAAAAAAACTGCGGATGCTGGAAATCCAAAACAAAAACAGAATTACCTGGAAAAACTCAGCAGGTCTGGCAGCATCGGCGGAGAAGAAAAGAGTTGACGTTTCGAGTCCTCATGACCCTTCGACAGAACTTGAGTTCGAGTCCAAGAAAGAGTTGAAATATAAGCTGGTTTAAAGTGTGTGTGTGGGGGGCGGAGAGATAGAGAGACAGAGAGGTGGAGGGGGGGGTGTGGTTGTAGGGACAAACAAGCAGTGATTGAAGCAGATCATCAAAAGATGTCAACGACAATAGTACAATAGAACACATAGGTGTTAAAGTTAAAGTTGGTGATATTATCTAAACGAATGTGCTAATTAAGAATGGATGGTAGGGCACTCAAGGTATAGCTCTAGTGGGGTTTTTTTTTATAATGGAAATAGGTGGGAAAAGGAAAATCTTTATGATTTATTGGAAAAAAAGGAAGGGGGAAACAGAAAGGGGATGGGGATGGGGGAGGGAGCTCACGACCTAAAGTTGTTGAATTCAATATTCAGTCCGGAAGGCTGTAAAATGCCTAGTTGGAAGATGAGGTGTTGTTCCTCCAGTTTGCGTTGGGCTTCACTGGAACAATGCAGCAAGCCAAGGACAGCCGTGTGGGCAAGAGAGCAGGGTGGAGTGTTAAAATGGCAAGCGACAGGGAGGTTTGGGTCATTCTTGCGGACAGACCGCAGGTGTTCTGCAAAGCGGTCGCCTAGTTTACGTTTGGTCTCTCCAATGTAGAGGAGACCACATTGGGAGCAACGAATGCAGTAGACTAGGTTGGGGGAAATGCAAGTGAAATGCTGCTTCACTTGAAAGGAGTGTTTGGGTCCTTGGACGGTGAGGAGAGAGGAAGTGAAGGGGCAGGTGTTGCATCTTTTGCGTGGGCATGGGGTGGTGCCATAGGAGGGGGTTGAGGAGTAGGGGGTGATGGAGGAGTGGACCAGGGTGTCCTGGAGGGAGCTATCCCTACGGAATGCCAATAAGGGTGGTGAAGGGAAGATGTGTTTGTTGGTGGCATCATGCTGGAGTTGGCGGAAATGGCGGAGGATGATCCTTTGAATGCGGAGGCTGGTGGGGTGATAAGTGAGGACAAGGGGGACCCTATCACGTTTCTGGGAGGGAGGAGAAGGCGTGAGGGCGGATGCGTGGGAGATGGGCCGGACACGGTTGAGGGCCCTGTCAACGACCGTGGGTGGAAAACCTCGGTTAATGAAGAAGGAGGACATGTCAGAGGAACTGTTTTTGAAGGTAGCATCATCGGAACAGATGCGACGGAGGCGAAGGAACTGAGAGAATGGGATGGAGTCCTTACAGGAAGCGGGGTGTGAGGAGCTGTAGTCGAGATAGCTGTGGGAGTCGGTGGGTTTGTAATGGATATTGGTGGACAGTCTATCACCAGAGATTGAGACAGAGAGGTCAAGGAAGGGAAGGGAAGTGTCAGAGATGGACCACGTGAAAATGATGGAGGGGTGGAGATTGGAAGCAAAATTAATAAATTTTTCCAAGTCCCGACGAGAGCATGAAGCGGCACCGAAGTAATCATCGATGTACCGGAGAAAGATTTGTGGAAGGGGGCCGGCGTAGGACTGCAACAGGAATGTTCCACATACCCCATAAAGAGACAGGCATAGCTGGGGCCCATGCGGGTACCCATAGCCACACCTTTTATTTGGAGGAAGTGAGAGGAGTTGAAGGAGAAATTGTTCAGCGTGAGAACAAGTTCAGCCAGACGGAGGAGAGTAGTGGTGGATGGGGATTGTTCGGGCCTCTGTTCGAGGAAGAAGCTAAGGGCCCTCAGACCATCCTGGTGGGGGATGGAGGTGTAGAGGGATTGGACGTCCATGGTGAAGAGGAAGCGGTTGGGGCCAGGGAACTGGAAATTGTTGATGTGACGTAAGGTGTCAGAGGAATCACAGATGTAGGTGGGAAGGGACTGGACAAGGGGAGAGAGAAGGGAGTCAAGATAACGAGAAATGAGTTCTGTGGGGCAGGAGCAAGCTGAGACGATCGGTCTACCGGGGCAGTTCTGTTTGTGGATTTTGGGTAGGAGATAGAAGCGGGCCGTCCGAGATTGGGCGACTATCAGGTTGGAAGCTGTGGGAGGGAGATCCCCAGAGGAGATGAGGTCAGTGACAGTCCTGGAAACAATGGCTTGATGTTCAGTGGTGGGGTCATGGTCCAGGGAGAGGTAGGAGGAAGTGTCTGCGAGTTGACGCTCAGCCTCCGCGAGGTAGAGGTCAGTGCGCCAGACAACAACAGCACCACCCTTGTCAGCGGGTTTGATGACAATGTCAGGGTTGGACCTGAGAGAATGGAGTGCAGTAAGTTCAGAGAGAGACAGGTTAGAATGGGTGAGAGGAGCAGAGAAATTGAGACGACTAATGTCGCGCCGACAGTTCTCAATGAAAAGATCGAGAGAAGGTAAGAATCCAGAGGGAGGGGTCCAGGTGGAGGGAGAATATTGGAGATGAGTAAAAGGATCCGTTGAACTGGGAGAGGACTCCTGCCCAAAGAAGTGAGCCTGGAGACGAAGACGGCGGAAGAAGAGTTCAGTATCATGCCGAGCCCGAAATTCATTGAGGTGAGGGCGTAAGGGTATGAAACTAAGTCCTTTGCTGAGCACTGAACGTTCAGCATCGGAGAGGGGAAGGTCAGGGGGTATAGTGAATACACGGCTGGGGTTGGGATTGGAAGAAAGGGTGGGGACGGAGGGACAGGCAGGGGTGGAGGGTCCTAGATGGGTGTTGGTGTTGATGAGTTGTTGGAGTTTGCGTTCCTTAGAACTTGAGAGAAAGAGAAAAAGTTTCTTGTTGAGGCGTCGGATGAGCCGAAGGATAAAATGAAACCGGGGGCACGCGCAGATTTGAAAAAGGGTACGGCGGTGCTGCTGGAGGGAGAGGTCGAGTGTGTTCATATGGTGGCGCATGGCACTGAGTGTGGATTTCAGAATGTGACGGGAACAGCAGTCCAAGAAACGTTTTATGTCCCGGAGATACCTGTAATCCTGGGTGGGTTCGAAACATGAGGGGTGGAATTTCAGTTGAAATCCACATGGGGTAAGTCGGAGACGGAGACAGTCACTGAGAAAGGAGATATGGCTGTGAAAGCGGGTTTTAGTAAACACCTTGTCAAACACTAGGAGGGAAATGGAAAGCAAGGAAGGTGAGCAAGACAACAGAGAGATACGGAAATCTTGTCGCAGAGAGGAACAGAACTTCTTCAAGGAGGTAGGCATTTCTTGAAGAGCAGTGGCAGTCAATTAAACACAGAGATAAAAACAAAAAAACTGCGGATGCTGGAAATCCAAAACAAAAACAGAATTACCTGGAAAAACTCAGCAGGTCTGGCAGCATTGGCGGAGAAGAAAAGAGTTGACGTTTCGAGTCCTCACGACCCTTCGACAGAACTTGAGTTCGAGTCCAAGAAAGAGTTGAAATATAAGCTGGTTTAAAGTGTGTGTGTGGGGGGTGGAGAGATAGAGAGACAGAGAGGTGGAGGGGGGGGGGTGTGGTTGTAGGGACAAACAAGCAGTGATTGAAGCAGATCATCAAAAGATGTCAACGACAATAGTACAATAGAACACATAGGTGTTAAAGTTAAAGTTGGTGATATTATCTAAACGAATGTGTTAATTAAGAATGGATGGTAGGGCACTCAAGGTATAGCTCTAGTGGGGTTTTTTTTTATATAATGGAAATAAGTGGGAAAAGGAAAATCTTTATAATTTATTGGAAAAAAAAGGAAGGGGGAAACAGAAAGGGGGTGGGGATGGGGGAGGGAGCTCACGACCTAAAGTTGTTGAATTCAATATTCAGTCCGGAAGGCTGTAAAGTGCCTAGTTGGAAGATGAGGTGTTGTTCCTCCAGTTTGCGTTGGGCTTCACTGAAACAATGCAGCAAGCCAAGGTCAGACATGTGGGCAAGAGAGCAGGGTGGAGTGTTAAAATGGCAAGCGACAGGGAGGTTTGGGTCATTCTTGCGGACAGACCGCAGGTGTTCTGCAAAGCGGTCGCCCAGTTTACGTTTGGTCTCTCCAATGTGGAGGAGACCACATTGGGAGCAACGAATGCAGTAGACTAAGTTGGGGGAAATGCAAGTGAAATGCTGCTTCACTTGAAAAGAGTGTTTGGGTCCTTGGACGGTGAGGAGAGAGGAAGTGAAGGGGCAGGTGTTGCATCTTTTGCGTGGGCATGGGGTGGTACCATAGGAGGGGGTTGAGGAGTAGGGGGTGATGGAGGAGTGGACCAGGGTGTCCTGGAGGGAGCGATCCCTACGGAATGCCGATAAGGGGGATGAAGGGAAGATGTGTTTGGTGGTGGCATCATGCTGGAGTTGGCGGAAATGTCGGAGGATGATCCTTTGAATGCGGAGGCTGGTGGGGTGATAAGTGAGGACACCTGCGGTCTGTCCGCAAGAATGACCCAAACCTCCCTGTCGCTTGCCATTTTAACACTCCACCCTGCTCTCTTGCCCACATGTCTGTCCTTGGCTTGCTGCATTGTTCCAGTGAAGCCCAACGCAAACTGGAGGAATAACACCTCATCTTCCGACTAGGCACTTTACAGCCTTCCGGACTGAATATTGAATTCAATAACTTTAGGTCGTGAGTTCCCTCCCCCATCCCCACCCCCTTTCTGTTTCCCCCTTCCTTTTTTTTCCAATAAATTATTAAGATTTTCCTTTTCCCACCTATTTCCATTATAAAAAAAACCCCACTAGAGCTATACCTTGAGTGCCCTACCATCCATTCTTAATTAGCACATTCGTTTAGATAATATCACCAACTTTAACTTTAACACCTATGTGTTCTATTGTACTATTGTCGTTGACATCTTTTGATGATCTGCTTCTATCACTGCTTGTTTGTCCCTACAACCACACCAACCCCCTCCACCTCTCTGTCTCTCTATCTCTCCGCCCCCCCCACACACACCTTAAACCAGCTTATATTTCAACTCTTTCTTGGACTCGAACTCAAGTTCTGTCGAAGGGTCATGAGGACTCGAAACGTCAACTCTTTTCTTCTCCGCCGATGCTGCCAGACCTGCTGAGTTTTTCCAGGTAATTCTGTTTTTGTTTTGCAAGTTTGGTAACATTGACAATTTTTAAATTTAACTCTGTATTCCAATATCCAAGTCAATTTCATATATAATATTTATATGTTCATGAATATCTGCATATATAGATATGAGGAACATGACTATCTACCATCCTCCAGTTTCAAAAATGACCATTTACCATGAATCACTGTTTTCATTCCTTAAGCCAATTTTTTATCCAATCTGACATTGACCCTGCTATTTCTATTAATCATTAGACAGGTTCACAGCGATCACATCAGAGTCATAAATCCCTAAGCATACCTTCACTGCTGACGTCCACTGTCAAAAAAACCTAAAGCTAAAGCTGTTTCAGCTTCATGGTATATATCACAAGAGTATTGGAAAGAATGCAGGATTCTTATATAAAAAAGTGGGTGCTGAAATCTCCTGATTTCCCATATCAGGACCAGTCTGCCTCTGTACTTTGTAGCCTCTCTATTTAGAAGAGTAAATACTAACACATTTTCTCTAATTTTAGATTTTGTTGCTGAATGAATAATTAATGGTTTGAAGAGCCCATATGGAAACCTGGTCTTCCTATGGACTCCATAGAAATATTCTACAAAAAAAGACTCAGCTGTTGTAGGGTGGGAGATGGATTCTGTTGGGCACACCCAAAAAATGATTAAACAGAGGAGATCATTGGCTGCCCAAAATTATTAGTGATGCAAACATTTTGTTTGATTAAAGGAACTCAAACCCAGAGTGGTGAGGTTAGCTCTTTCATTACATCGATTACTTGCTCATCATTTTTACTGCTATACTTCTTGCTGCTGTTTCTTCTTCCAGTAATCAGAATGCAATGTACTGGCTTCAATAGATCTTTCATGTCACTGCGATATTTGTTTCCCTCCTGTAAATTAAAGCTAGATGATATTATTGAGCACCTACATTTCTTGTACAAAGAATATCCATCACAACATGGGTTTTATTGTCTGGTTAAGAATAGTTACTGTGAAGGAAAGTCTTTTTACAAGAGGTACAAGCACACAGTGACATTACAAACAAGAGCCTATTGATAAAAAAAGAGTACAAGGTATAAAACGCCATAAGGAACGATTCCAACACTGATAATTAGATCATCTTTCAAAATTAACTCATATTTTTGAAAACAAATGGTCTCAGGACTCTGCTGAATTAGACATTATGCTCCTGGAAATATATGTTTAAAAAGTTAGTAACCTTGTATACGGCAATCCAAGTTTTATCACAAATTGAAGGCATCCATCTGAATATTGGTCCATCTGAAATTAGGATCCAGGATCACGATCAAACCTTTCCTCCATACCAAAGATTTTTAATTCTACATTTATTATGTATTTTTTCCTTTACATTAACAAAACCTAAATAAAGAAAAAAAGAAGCAATAAAATTGTTTTTCTATCCTGATGAATTGTGAGCAAGGACAATAGTTATGCTTGAATAACACTACCATAATTCATGATGCCGGTTTTTTCAATGGCCACAACCATTGAAAATTACTATAAAGTACATTTTATGTAGTGTCTTATTACATTGCCAGAATGTCCCAAAGCAATCTACACAATGAATTACATTTGGAGTGCAATGGCTATATTTATGTAAGAGCAAACAGAGTAACCATTCTGACCCAGCAATTCCCACGCACAGAAATGAAATGAACGATATGTTCATTTCTTTTTCTTGTGGTATTGGCTAAGATCGATCTTTGGTAATAACTCATTCCATTTCAGTTGAAGCTGCATTGTCACTGTCCATTCAGATTCATATGTCTCAGTTTTAAAATCATTACAAATTATAGTTAGCTATTTTTAAGACAACCTCTCCTTGTCTTCCCTCAGACATCTTCCCCCTATATGTTGGAAACCTTTCTTGGAAAATGCTAGAAATTCTGTGGCCAATATAAACCTGAAATCTTGTTCATACTTACAACCCCATAGAGGTCACATTATATTTGGAAGCAAATCACTCAAACTGAGTGGAAGTTTCCAGCCTTTATATTATATTAATGACTGCTCTGTGCCATGCAATGAATTTATTAAATTATATTTCGAACACATGACCTTCATTTTCATTTCCATTTAAAATCAGTGGGGTATTCCCCTCAGAGCTACTATGAATCTCCTGGCTTATAGTCCGAGACAGCACTGAGATCAAGCAGTTTTACTCTAAAGCTGGATCTGAGTAAATAATGCCAGGGGGCCTGCACTCTACTGCAACTTTGAGCTGGTGACCATAGCTGGCCCTAATCCCAGCAAAGAACAGTAAAATCTGATTTAGTAGCGGCAACAGCTGCTGCACATAGAAGTTGGATTTCTCCAATGGCTCCAAATTGGTGGAATAGTCTTTGTGGAATCTATTTCGCTGCAGCAGATTTGCTAAGGCCAATTAAGACTTAATATCATTGGTTCTTCCACCAGACTTTCAGTAACAAAGTGTTACTAGCATTCCTGTCCTCAGCTTCAACTGGAATTGAATTATTTTTTATTTGTTCATGGGATGTGAGCTTCACTGGCTAGGCCAGCATTTGTTGCCCTTCTTTAATTGTCCCTGAGAATGTGGTGGTGAGCCGTCTTTTTGAACCACTGCAGCCCATCTGGTGTAGGGACGGAGTTCCAGGATTTTGACCCAGCAACTGTAAAGAAACAGCGATTTAATTCTAAGTCAGGATGACTTGAAGGGGAACTTGCAGGTTATGGAGTTCCAATGCTTCTATTGACTTGTCCTTCTAGGTAGTAGAAGTCACATGTTTGGAAAGTGTTGTCAAAGCAGGCTTGAGTTGCTACAGTGCATCTTATAGATGGTACACACTGCTGCCACTGTGAGTCGATGGTGGAGCTTGAATATTTAGGGTGTTGGATGATGTCGAATTACTTGAGTGTTGTTGCAGCCACACTCACCCAGGCAAAAGGAAAGTATTCCAATACACTCCTGACTTGTGCCTTGTAGATGGTGGCTTTGGGGAGTCACTCACTGCAGAATTTCCAGAATGCTCTTGTAGCCATGGTATTTATATGGCTAGTTTGATTCCATTTCTGGTCAATGATAATCCCCAGGATGTTGATGGTGGGGTAATTCAGTGACGGTGATGCTGTTGACTGCCAAGGGGGTTTGGCTAGATTCTTCCTTATTGGAAACTTTCATTGCCTGGCATTTGTGTGGTGCGAATGTTTCTTGCCACTTATCGGCCCAAGCGCGAATGTTGTCCAGGTCTTGCTGCATGCCGTAACAGAATGCTCTGAACATTGTGTAGTCATCAGCAAGCATCCCCACTTTTGACCTTATGATGGAGGGAAGGTCATTGATAAAGCAGCTGAAGGTGGTTGGGTCTTGGACACTACCCTGAGAAATTCCTGCAGTGATGTCCTGGGGCTCAGATGATTGGCCTCCAACAACCATAAACCTCTTTCTTTGTGCTAAGTATGACTCCAACCAGTGGAGACGTTTGCCCTGATTCCCATTGACTGCAATTTTGCTAGGGATTCTTGATGCCAAACTCGGTCAAATGTGACCTTGACAGTTATGGTATAGCTAATGACGTACAATTACTAGGATAAGCAATGTTTCAATTATTTGTATTTATTGATTTGGCACAGGAAACAGATAGCTGAGAGAGACCAGGGATCTGTAGATTGTGCAAGAGCCATTTTTCAGGCAGAAAAAAAGCACTAAACTATCAAATACATTATGTGGCATTTTTGCTCATTCTACGCACCACAAGCCATATGAGTTGGTTGCCCACCTAAAAGAGGTGTTAAGCCCTTTACCTTTAGGGGTTGGACAGATGGTGGGTGGGAGGGTGGTGCTAGGGGAGCAGGGGCTGTTGGTTATTTGAGGACCATTCTCAAAACTGTTTGGTATTTGCTCATGCTGTGATCAGTTTTCCAAGGCATAGAGCAGTCCAACCAGCGGACTGTATATGGACTTGCTAGAGGCTGCCACCAAGAAGGTAAGCAAAGAATGTTTCACTTACCTAAATATGGGGGCAAGAGTAACAGAAGTGCTCCTTCTGGTTCCACATTAGAACTGTAGCTTGCCACCACTCACCACCTCCTGATCTTCACTCACCCCATCCTCCCTCCCCCACTCTCTTTTAAACCCACAGTAAAAGGAACATTGCTGGCCACTCAAGAATCCTTCTGGGCAGGAATGTTGTCCAACCAGGAGCAGCAGGAGTGCTCCTCTGCACACCACCTCCTCTTCCCCCACCTTAAGAAATACTGCAGCCCTTTGCCAGGCCCTGATTCACCCCGTCTGGGATTGGCCTCCTTTCTGTCCAGATTTGAGCTGCTGGCAAGCTCATTGCAGAAGACCACAATCATGTCCACAATTAATGAACTGCAGCAGCTCATCTGGTTGGTGCCCTTACCTTACCAGCAATGTTAAAATCTAACAATTGAGATTAAGGTGGTAACAATCTGTGCGTTAAAGGAGCCTATCTTTGTTTATTTTTGATACTTTTTGCACCAGAGTGGCTAACCTCACTAATGTTAGCACTTTACTGGCGAGAACATAATGCAACCAAGTCAAGTAAAGCATTTGCTTTGTGATCACTTTAACTTCATTTCACCCTCAAGTTTGCATCACAGTTACCATTAACTATGACCTGGAGATGCCTGTTTGTGGACTGAGTGTCAGTTACTGAAAGCTTTTGGGAAAATTTTCTTCTCCTGGTTAATTCCCAATTTTCCTTTTTTTCAGTTTGAGAGTTGAAACTATGAGAAGTCTCTCACCCACAGTGAGCCAAACACCAATAAGGGAAAAGCATTAAATCCTATAAAGTAGCTGTGAGCTGTGACCAGGGGTCAGTTAAGCACTGGGGAGAGTATTAAAGAATGTAAAGTGTGCTGATTGTTGTACTTTGGTTCCACCTAGCCTAGGAAGGTTGCGGAGACATAAATATGTCTGAATAATAACTGGTTTATCATAAGAACATTACTATTTACAGATATACAAGACCAGGTGTAATTCAATCGAAGTCATGAGCATTCTCCTACTATCCTCTTGGCCACGTGACTCTCTCTTACATCACCATGTGGGTGGTACTGTTTCTACAGTCCCACACATTAATTCTTTCAGCCCTGGATCCATGAATACCCTAATACTACATCTTCCCCCTAGTCTTTGTCCAAATACATTTTACATTTATATTTACATATGAACCCTTCTCCACCAAGTCTGACTGGTGGACGCCAGTGCAATCCACAGTGACTACATCTGCAGCAAGTGTTGTCTGCTCAAGGAACTTCAGCTCAGAGTTGATGAGTTGGAGTCCGAGCTGCAGACACTGTGACACATCAGGGAGGGGGAGAGTCACCAGGACACTGTATTTCAGGAGACAGTCACATCCCTTAGATTAACTACATCAAATTTGGACTGTGGTCAGGGACGGGAGGGTGTGAGTGCGAGTGAGGCAGGTATGGGGATCCAAAATTTAGTTTTGGAGGAGCCTCAGCCTGTGCCCTTGTCCAATAGGTATGAGGGTCTTGCTCCCAGTGTGGACAAGGGCACAGATTGCAGGGAGGATGAGCGAACTGACCACAGCACTGTAGTACAGAGTGCCATTCAAGTGGGGGGGAGAAAAGAGAAATGTAGTAGTAATAGGGGATAGCACTGTTAGGGGAATTGATACTGTTCCCTGCAGCAAAGACAGAGAGCCCCGAAGGCACCAGTGCAGTGCCTACCTAAGGTTAAGGACATCTCTTCTGGGCTGGAGAGGAACTTGGAGTGGGAGGGGAAGGATCCAGTTGTTGTGGTCCATGTAGGTACCAATGACATAGGTAAGAATAGGAAAGAAGTTCTGCTGAGGGACCACGAGCAGCTCGGGGCTAAATTAAAAAGCAGAACCACAAAGGTAATAATATCCGGATTACTACCTGAGCCATGTGCAAATTGGCATAGGGTAAATAAGATTAGAGAGGTAAATGCATGGCTCAAAGGTTGGTCTGGGAGAAATGGGTTCCGATTCATCGGGCACTGGCACCAATACTGGGGAAGGAGAGAGCTGTTGCATTGGGATAGGCTTCATTTGAACAATGCTGGGACCAGTGCCCTGGCGAATTGTATAGCTAGGGTTGTAGATAGGACATTAAACTAATTAGCTGGGGGGAGGATTCAATTGAAGGGAAGTTTAAAAAATCAAAAAGAAACGAGAGAGCATAAGTGCAGGCTAGTGAAGAGGTGAATGATAATCAAAGTGTGGATGAAGGGGCAGAAAATATAAGCAGAAGAAATTAGAACAAGAATGAGTAATAATGGAAAAAAGTCGAAGCTTAAGGCTATCTGAATGCACGCAGCATTTGTAACAAGATGGATGAGGTGACAGCGCAAATAGAAATAAATGAATATGAGTTGGTAGCTATTACACAGATGTGGGGAAGAATTATCCCGGCAGTGTGCAGGGGCGGGGCCCGCTCGCCGATGCGTAAAATGACACGTGTGGCCCAACGTCACCCCGAGTCATTTAGATTTTCAGCTCAGCGGGCTCATAGCCGACTCTGCTGCGCACCCACTGAAATGTCAAAGGCCTATAAAGACCACTTAAAACCTAATTAATTCAATTTTAATGAGCTGCCCATCCAACTTTAAGTTTGGAGGGCAGGCAAAGAGCCCAGGTGACCTTCGCGTTTTTCATGAAAGCTCATCCACGGGCAGGATGAGGTTTCTTGAAGTGTTTTCAAATCTAAAAAAAATTTATACATTTATTCTTTGACATGTTCCAGCTCAGTGATAGTGTCACATGAGGGGACATGTTTTATAAGTGATAAAAGCCTTTCTTTAAAACTTTAGCACTGAAACAAATCTCCCTGAAGCACCTCCGTGCCTCGAGGAGATCTCTGTGCTCCTTCACACGCATGTGCAAAAGAGCACAGGGAACCTCTCAGGGAATCCCCCACCCCACCCGCACAGGGAGCGCTCAGCGCTTCCGGGCAAGCACCACGCTGGCCAGGCCTTAACTGCCCCCCCCACATAAAGTGGCGGCGCATCCCCGATTGGGGGTGCCGATCAGGCTTGTGCCTGCCCCCACACAACCCCCTGGACAGGGGGAAATTTCTGGACGTGATTGCAGGGTGACCAAGAATGCAAACTCAATATTCAAGGCTATTCAACATTCCGTAAAAATGGGCAGAAAGGAAAAGGAGATGGGGTAGCTTTGTTAATAAAGGAAGGTATCAGTGCGGTGGTGAGTAGTGATATAGGTGCAATAGATCATGATGTGGAATCAATTTGGGTGGAAAAAAGGAATAGCAATGGGTAGAAGTCACAGATGGGAGTTGTTTATTGGCCCCCGAAGAGTTGCCTCACTGTAAGACAAAGTATAAATTGGGAAATAATGCAGGAGTGTAAGAAGGGCGCTACAATTGTCATGGGTGATTTTAATCTGCATATTGACTAGACAAATCAGATTGGCAGGGATAACATGGAAGATGAATTTGTAGAGTGCATCAGGGATTGTATCTTAGAGCAATATGTTGCAGAACCTACCCGGGAACAGGCTATTTTTGGTCTAGTAATGCGTAATGAGGAAATATTAATAAGAGATATCACAGTTAAGGATCCTCTAGGGGGTAACAATCACAACATGGTAGAATTTCCAATTCAGTTTGAGGGTGAGCAACTCGGGTCTCAAACCAGTGTTCTCAACTTAAATAAAGGCAATTACAGAGGTATGTATAAGAGTAGTCTAAGGCGGGCTGGGAAAATAAACTAAGAGGAAGGTCAGTGGATGAGCAGTAGCTGACAGTTAAGCAGATATTTCATAAAATTCAGCAAAAATTTTATCCTGGTGAAAAAGAAGGACTCACTGAGAACTATGTTTTACTCCCAGCCACAGTGGTGGATTTTCACGCTGTATCACCCCAAACCTACTGCATTAGTTATGCATTCCTGGGATACACGCCATTTCAATGGTGGAGAGGATCCAATTTGCTTCCCACACCTTCACCTTGTCACTTCATCATGCCAGGCGCCATATTTAAAGTACTGCCGCACTCAGTGCTTCCAGCCCAGGAATGCAGCAAAGGAAACATAACTCTGAAAGGCAAGAAGACTGTAGCCCTCAAGCGTCTTTTGGATGCCATGGAGCCCCACTGTGATGTCCTCTCTCCCCACTTAGGCCACAGGAAAGGCAGCAACATTACCACTCTGGTTTGGTAGGGGATGGCAGTGGTGGGCCGTGCCAATGTTGCACAGAAGAGTTTGGCCATCCAAAGCAGATAGAGGATAAATGATCACATCTGTGCAGCCAGGGTATCTCATCATTCTAAACTCACACACTCAAGCCCATCAGACATTCACTGGCATCTCACTGACTGCCAGCTCAAGGGACATCCCCACCCTTTCTCACACACATACCCTCACATATCCTTCTGGCCTCATCTCCTCTGGAGACTGCCTCCTCAGCCCTCACCATCTTGAGGCCACTTGCACAGATCAACATGTGCCCCCACACACACCCTGTATCCTCCTTCCCCAGTACAGCTCTCGCCCCACAGCCTCTTCCCTTTTCCAAGGCCACTTCTCCCCCTTCCCCAAGCAAGGCCTAGCCCTGCAGCCATTGTAAAACTGCCCACATACGGCTGATCTGGTAGATAGAGACTTGGCATGAGCTCCCCTAAAAGGGATGCAGTGCTGTCTGTGAAGCCTGGTGCTGATGACTGCGAGTGCTGACTGAAGCAAGGTAGACAAACAACCCTTGAAGTCCCGAGTGAAGTGCAGCTCGCCAAGTACACACCTTATATATGCTGTTGTGAAACATGTTGGCATGTTTTCCCACTGACATGGGCGGACGATCCAGCTGTGGGAGGATGAGTCCGGCGGGCTGACGTTATAATGACATGCAGATATATTACGTGAGGTTCTCGATGGCAGGAAACACGGGCTGCCATCGACAGACTGAGCAGTCGATCACAAACTGATTTCATGATGGTGTGAAAACGATTTTTGGCCTTCTCGCCATATTGTCCGCTCACACTGCCGGGCACACCCAACGCCAGTGGGCATGGAAAATCCCGGCCACTGTCTCTTAAGCAAAGCACATTAGTCTTAACGGAATCTCTGGATTCTGGGGGAATTACTGGCGAGATTCTTTTCATCCAGTAATGAGACTAATAGTTTGTGTCCACCTTGATGACTACTTTCAACCCGATGATATAGTTGGAGAATTTCTAGCAAGCCCACGTGACTGCGAGAGCCTCCCTCTCTGTAACTGCATACATCAATTAAGTATTAGAAAGCACCAAAGTTGCACAATAGATTGATCGGCGGAACCCATCAAGTTGCTCTTGAAACAGGACTGTCTCTAGTCTTTAGATGAGGCAGCAGCTGTGATTGTGGTTGATAGGGATGTGTCGTAGTGACCAGGATATCTAGTGAGAGCAGCATGTCTTTAACCTATTGGAATGCTTGTTCCTGGTGTGCATCCCAACACCATGCCTGGGCCTCCTTCAGTAGATGTCTCAAGGGTTCCGTGACTTGCGCTAGATTCAGCAGGGATTTTGTCAGATGACTCACAGGGACAAACCTGCCAGGCAGAACGCTGGGCGCAGGCCTCTACTGCTGCCTGTTAAATCAATTGTGCCGGGGCTGGCAGCCCACTTGATCTCTCCCCTGCCACGCGTAGCATTGCGACAGGGCAGGCCAGCAGCAGGCACACCATCAATGGCACAGCACCCTATTTTACAGGCCCACCCGCCTACTCTCTTGCCCATGGGTGGCCCGTAAATTCCAGCCCATCTTCTCGACACAATGGCCCAGATTTTGGAGCATGAATAATGGTGAGGCTATGAGTGCTCACTGATGATGAGTAAATCAAATAGCAACTTCCAGCAACCACACATATACAGTTAAATTGGGAAATCAGGAAGTTGTGGGTCAAAATGTCCTGCTGCTCCAAAAGCTTCATTATATCACTGTCTCAACCACAGATTTGGCAGTGAAGCACATACAACATTGTGAAATTACTGTATTGATAAACTAGATACGTACCAAACTCGCCAGAAAACTTTGAAATTAAGACAATGAATGCTGGAAACTCAGCAAGTCTGGCAACATCGTGACAAAGAAACGGAGTTAACGTTTCCAGTTGGTGAATCTTCATCAGAAGTCGTGGTGCTTAGAAAGGTAACAGCTTTTAAACTCGTCAGGGAAAGGGGAGGAAAGGAAAGAACAAAACAGTAAGTTTGTAATAGGGCCGAAGGCTGGAGCGATGAAATGACAAAAAGGATGATAATGAAATGCAAAAGCACATGGTAATGGGCTAAAGAATAAAAGGATATGCCAAGGGGAGGCATAAATACAAATAGCAGAATCACCACCAACAGCTGCCTTTCAGGAAAAAAGGGGAGGGATTATGATGTGAAATTGTTGAAATCAATTTCCTCCCCTTTCCCTGACGAGTTTAAAAGCTGTTACCTTTCTAAGCACCCCGACTTCTGATGAAGATTCACCAACTGGAAATGTTAACTCCGTTTCTTTGTCACGATGTTGCCAGACTTGCTGAGTTTCCAGCATTCATTGTCTTAATTTCTAAGTTTTCTGGCGAGTTTGGTACGTATCTAGTTTATCAATACAATAATTATGAAGTGCCTAGTTAATATTTGAGGTACTGTTTCTTGAGCTTACACTGCTTCATTGGAACAGTGTTGCAGGTAGAGGACCGAAGGGTTTCAATGGGAGTGGAATGGAAAATTAGAATGACAAACAATTAGAAGCTTGGGCTCATGCTTGTGGCCTGAGTGGAGGTGTTCCACAAAGTGATCATCCAGAATGTATTTGGTCTCCTCAGTGTAGATAGCTGTTTAACCTGGAAGGAATGTTTGAGGCCCTAGCTGGCAAAAAAAAGAAATAAACAGGTTTGTCCATTCCTGTGTAAGGAAATTTTTAATGGCACGTTAAGTCTCAATGACTACCAAACAATCTCTCTGGCACTGAAAATTAAGTTTTACAATAGTGAGCCTTCATTCCTTCAAATTTTAATTATTGTTGGATTTTTTAAAAAATCTTTAACATTTTAAAATTTTCTTTCTATCTCTCTTTTCTCTCTCTCTTTCTTCCCCTCTGTTTCACTTTCTGTACATGATTTGGTATGGAAATAATTTTTCTAACTGACACTTCCTTGCATGGATTCTGCATGCCTCAGTAAGTTTTCTTAAATCTGATTGTTTGAGGAGATATATGATTGTTTGTTCAATTCACATGGGACCTAGATACCCTGTAGAAGGTGCCATGCTGAAATGAATTTCTAATCATAGGGAGTTTCATTCAAAAAGCCCACGGAAAGTCTGTGGACAAGTATAAGTGCAATAAATGGCTGGCACCAAGATAAAAGCAAAATACTGTGGATGCTCGAAATCTGAAATGAAAACAGAAAATGCAGGAAAAACTCAGCAGGTCTGACAGCATCTGTGGAGAGAGAAACTCTAAAGAAGGGTCATACAGACTTGAAACCTTAACCCTGTTTCTCTCTCCACAGATGCTGTCAGGCCTGCTGAGTTTTTCCAGCATTTTCTGTTTTTATAATGGCTGACAGCGTTGGCTTGCCACTAACCAGAAAATCCAGGCCAATAAAAAGAAAGCCCTACATTTGCCTTCAAAAATTGTGTTAAGCATTTGTTTGTCATTGGGTAGAATACAGCAGAATCTCGGCATAAGATAACATTTGAAGAATTGTTGAATAAGTGGGAGGCCAGTATCTTATGTTCTGGAAAAACTCAGCAGGTCTGGCAGCATCGGCGGAGAAGAAAAGAGTTGACATTTCGAGTCCTCATGACCCTTCGACAGAACTGTGCGTGCCCCCAGTTTCATCTTATCCTTCGGCTCATCCGACGCCTCAACAAGAAATTTTTTCTCTTTCTCTCAAGTGCTAAGGAACGCAAGCTCCAACAACTCATCGACACCAACACCCATCTAGGACCCTCCACCCCTGCCTGTCCCTCCGTCCCCACCCCATCTTCCAATCCCAACCCCAGCCGTGTATTCACTATACCCCCTGACCTTCCCCTCTCCGATGCTGAACGTTCAGTGCTCAGCAAAGGACTTAGTTTCATACCCTTACGCCCTCACCTCAATGAATTTCGGGCTCGGCATGATACTGAACTCTTCTTCCGCCGTCTTCGTCTCCAGGCTCACTTCTTTGGGCAGGAGTCCTCTCCCAGTTCAACGGATCCTTTTACCCATCTCCAATATTCTCCCTCCACCTGGACCCCTCCCTCTGGATTCTTACCTTCTCTCGATCTTTTCATTGAGAACTGTCGGCGCGACATTAGTCGTCTCAATTTCTCTGCTCCTCTCACCCATTCTAACCTGTCTCTCTCTGAACTTACTGCACTCCATTCTCTCAGGTCCAACCCTGACATTGTCATCAAACCCGCTGACAAGGGTGGTGCTGTTGTTGTCTGGCGCACTGACCTCTACCTCGCGGAGGCTGAGCGTCAACTCGCAGACACTTCCTCCTACCTCTCCTTGGACCATGACCCCACCACTGAAATTTTTTCTAGTTCTGTCGAAGGGTCATGAGGACTCAAAACGTCAACTCTTTTCTTCTCTGTCGATGCTGCCAGACCTGCTGAGTTTTTCCAGGTAATTCTGTTTTTGTTTTTGTTTTGGATTTCTAGCATCCGCAGTTTTTTTGTTTTTATCTTATGTTCTGTACTGTATTGCTGGTGCCAGTGCTCATTATTCACTGATGTTTTCACCTTCTTATCCAGCTTGACATTGCCATTCTAGTCACCAAGCTGCAGTTGAAGCTACTTTTTAGGGTGAAGTGGTGGAGCACACAGCAGATAGCAATTCTTTCAAAAATCCTGATTTTTTGCCCCCTCCTGTCCCACAACAATAATTAAAAGCTTACCTTTTTGGAGCCTCTAGAGATTGATCACCAGTAAAACTGGTCAGACAGTGCATGCTACACATTGCAAACATTGTGTCATAAAATGGGCACCAGTGTGCAGTTGCACTGCCGCAAAAACAGGCAAATGCTGTCAAATTGGATTAGCTAGGTAGATCAAGTGTTTCTTATTTGTTGGTGCAGACTCAGTGGGCCAAAGGGCCTCTTCTGCACTCTGATTCTGTGTGATTCTGTGAAGTCTTGGCCCCTGTAAAAGTGGCCATGCAGTGACTTTGGACAACCCAGTCATTCTCTTGGTGCCAATTAACAAAGGATAGGAAATAGCTGGCTATGCTGACCGATATGCTGATCATTTTTTCTGTATATCTGGTGAAATCATAGCAGCTGATAGTGAAAAGTATACCTAGGATGAAGTGTAAGGAGACCAAGTCAAAAAAGAGGAGTAAACTGACCAAGGTATAGTTTGGCTTCAGGTATCCTTGCAAAAGTAGACACAGATCTCCAAGAACTCATATACTCACTAGGCTGTTGTGTAGAGCCAAGTGCCCCCGTGGTTATACCAGGCATGCATGCCATGTCCGCAGGTACGTTTGACGAAATTGTACTGGATCCGTGAAACTAGTTTTGGTGCTGCTGATCGTTCTAGTTTGCCTTCTTTCATTTAGTTCCATTTCAAGCGTGACATAATGTGATTGCAATGCTTTCAAAGCATTCCTGAGCATTAAGCTAACTGACTTGCCTAAGTGCATTCAGTTGTAATAATTTCCAGTTAGATGGCATGGTGCATTTTGGGCAGAAGGAATGTTGCTGTTATCCATGACAATAAGTTGAAGTTTCATAGTAATGGAATGTCAATTTTTAATTTTCACAGCTACCTGGTAATCAATAGAGTTGCTGGCTGGTTATTTTAAAACACAAAATAAAAACAGCAGTATGCTCCAATGAAAATATTGTACATAAAGTGTACCATAGAGAATAACACTAATTTATTAGACTCACATAAAATACACAGTATTACACACCAGGGGCAGAAATTTCTGCCTGTCGGGCAGGCCGCGTAGCAGTGGGCGCGGGCAGGTGCAGACCCGATCGCCGCTCGTCATCAGGTCCCCATTGCCATTTTACGTGGGCAGGCCAAGTCAGGCCCGTCCAGCTTGAATCGCAGCTCCCGAGGACAGCGCTGCACCACGTCGCGGGAACTCACCACCTCTGCCACCTCCTCCCAGGCACGTTTGATCATGTGGGGGGGGGGGGGCCTCCTCCTCCCGTCCTGAGGTATGAGGACCTCCCACCGTGCTGCCACCTCCCCTCTCACCTGAGGGCCCAGAAGTCACAGACTTACCAGCATCACACCATCTCTGTCAGGCAGGCACCAGCGCAGATACCAGCACCTTGGTGGGAATTAGAACATCGACTAGTGTCTAGGGGCACAGCGGTAATGGCACTTCACAATCTCTGGAGGAGCTGGCAGAAACAGAGAGTGTCCATGGCACCAGCAGTCAGAGGACTGCAGGGAACCAGGAAAATGCCTGATGATGTGCCTCTGGAGTCATCCGTGACACAGCAAATGCAGGAAATGCGGCTGGGTGTGCAGAAGAATCTGGTGGAGATATTTGAGACTATGCTTGGCTTGGTGTCCATAGTGGAGGAGTCTACGTGGACTATCGCCGATGCAATGAGCTTCATGGCCAAGCACCATGAGTCATCCATGGAGAGAGTGGCGGCTCTCATGGAGAGGCTCCTCCAGGAGACCAATCAGGGCGTCCTGGGGATGCGCTCGGACCAGCAAGCCCTCACATCAGCAATGACCTCAGCTGGTCAGTGCCAGTGTGGGAGATGGTCTGGGCACCAAGTTTCCCAGCTCAATGCCCATCCATCCATGGTGAGCAGGGAGGTCTGAAGCGACCTCACATCAGTGCAGCAGCTGCTTGTCGTCTCTGAGGGCTCCTCTCAGGGCGCTCCGGATGAGTGCGGGAGCTCCTCCAAACCTCTGCCAGTGACCATTGCATCTGGTGAGGCTGCAACGACTGGGGAGATGCCACCTGTGGAACTGGCAGCTCCCTCCCAGGTGGGGCCAGCACAGGCTCCACGGGCCAGAGGACACCTCACCAGAGGTCATCGAGGCCAACAGGACAGCAGAGTCAGCAGGCTGTCTCAGATGTCACTCTGAGCAATGGGGCAGCACCTAGACATAGCACCCGTAAACAAAAACAGAAGGCACCTTAGGCACACCACAAGTTTATCACTGGTGCTTTTGTGTTGGCCTGAGATGAAGTCTTTATGAGTTGGTGTGATTGTTAACACCTTTGTTATTTTGTTTTCTTAAGTTCCTTTGGTTGTAATATTAAATTCAGACATGTCACCATTGCTGAGGGTGCCTCTTTTCTTCTGCAGGTGGATGGTTTCCAAAAATGTTATGAGTGAATTGTGGGACATTCAGCTTTATTAATAAGGCCCTTAGTTAATATTCCTATCCAGGCAGATTTGGCACTTAGGTATCGAGTATGAAGCCTGCAGCCCAGGCTTGTCCTGGAGATCCACCTGTGGTGTTCTAGCTGAAGGTTCATTGAATTAAAGCCTCCTGGGTGTCCCTGCCTCCCTGGAGTACGCCCGGGTCAGCATCTACCCCCTCAGCATTTTCGTGTGTGTGCTCATCCTTGGACTCACTGCTGGACTCATCGCGTTCAGCAGCAGCCACTGTGTTTACATCTTCATTGCCCATAGCATCCCCCTTTTCCAGCACAGGATTGTGGATAGCACAGCATTCAACCACTATCAGCTACATGCAATCTGGGGGGTACTGGAGTGCACCCCCTGAGCAGTTCAGGCATCGGAAGTGCATCTTGAGAATACCAATGGTTCTCTCCATCACAGCCCTTGTGGAGGAGTGGCTCCTATTGTACTGACGCTCAGCTTCTGTTCTTGGATGTCGAAGAAGTGTCATGAGCCACATTCTGAGGGGATAGCCCTTGTCACCCAGCAGCCATCCATCAAGCCGGGCTGGAGCACGGAAGAGCCCCGGCATCAGAGAGTGCTTGAGGATGTAGGCGTCGTGGGAGCTGCCTGGGTACCTTGCACAGACTTGTAGAATCAGCAATTGTGATCACACACTATCTGCACGTTCATGGAGTGGAAGCCCTTCTTGTTGGCAAAGATTCCAAGCACACCTTCTGGTGCCTTGATGGCCGCATGTGTACAGTCTATTGCACCCTGGATGCAGGGGAAGCCAGCAATCTCTGCGAAACCCCTGGCTCGCTGTGTCTGGCTTGCCTGGTCCCAACAGTAGTGGATAATGATCAATGCTTGCCTGAACAGAGCGTCTGTAACCTGCTTGACACAGGTGTGGACAGCTGATTGGGAGACACTGCAGAGATCACCCACCGAGCCCTGGAAGGATCCAGAGCCATAGAAGTTGAGGGAAGCTGTGACCTTTAGAGCCGCTGGCATGGGGTGTCCACCCACACAGTTAGCAGAGAACTCAGGCCCAATCATCTGACAGATATAGTTGACTGTCTCCCTTGAGAGACGGAGCCTCCTTTGGCACTGCACCTCAGACATATTGAGGTAGCTGCTTTGCCGCCTGTATACCCTGGCAGCAGGATAGTGGCATCTTCTGCAGCCCCTTCCACCTTGGACAACCTCTAGGCCCTGACCCCTTGTGCCTCCACCTGTCCTCCTAAAGGTGACTCCCCTGGAGGCTGAATATGTACTCCTGGCCTCCTCCCCCTTCTAGCCCTCCCTTCCTCCTCAGAGAAGATGCCTCCAGTTGAGAGTTCAGCTCCCATTCCCAGGCTAAGGGAAGGCTTCCTGAAACATGCAGGCCCAAAAAAGATTCCTCACTGCAGAGTGCTGACCTGAAGATTGTGACTCCAGACCAAGTAGCTGGTATGCGTTTTGAATTATTGCAGATCATACAGGCGAGCATCAGTAGCTTTGAAACATCAATATTTGACAGAGCACACTTGCGACCCCACTGAGCCCTCTTATCCTGCTCGTGGATGAGGTTTATACAAATGTGTCCTACCCGCCTGCCTGTTGTGCTCGTGTGCCGACCTGAAGGTTGCACGGGCACTGAAAAATCGCTGTCGATTGGCGCCTCAAGGGCCTTAGGTGGCCCGTTCATTAAAGATGGGCGAGCATCGGAGATCAACGCCTGCCTGCCCAATGAAATATTGTAATGGTGCACGGTGACGTTGGGACGCTCACCCGACATCACCGTGCATCATTTTCACACATGAGCGTGCAGATCCCACCCCCGCACGGTAATGGGAAAATTCTGGCCCAGGTTTAGAAACCATTGCATAATGTTGCATTAACATTAAAATATTAAGAGTAGTGTTAATATTAAGAGTAAGGTGTTTTTGGCTAATTAATCTCAGTCAGAATGATTTATTCATAATAAAAACTGAAAGTGCTGGGAAAACTCAACAGGTCTGGCAGCATCTGTGGAGAGAGAAACAGAGTCAACGTTTCAAGCCCAATATGACACTTCTTTGGAATGAAGACTCTTCTGAAGACTCAGAATGAAGAATCTTCTGAAGAAGAGTCATACTGGACTTTTAAATTTAGACTTTTAAATTTATTTTTATTTATTAATTCACGGGATGTGGGATTTGCTGGCTGGGCCAGCATTTATTGCCCATCTCTAGTTGCTCTTGAGAAGGCGGTGGTGAGCTGCCTTCTTGAACTGCTACACTCCATGTGGTGTAGTTGGGTAGAATCATCCCAGATTTGAACTAAGTGTGGTATCAGGCTAATAAAACAACGTTTTACCCGTTTATTGCGATAGCAGTTTCTCATGCTGTATTGTCCCAAACCCACCGCATTACTTATGCATTGCCAGGAAACATGCTGTTTCCATGGCAGGCAGGCTCTCATTCGTCTGCCACACCATCACCTCACCGCTTCATCATGCTGGGCGCTTTATTTGAAGTCCAGCCTCATTCACAAATCTCAGTGCTTCCAGCCCACAACTACTGCAGGGAAGATGTCCACGAAAGGCAAAAAGACTGCAGCCCCAGGTATAGCGCCACATCACTGGAATTCCTTTTGGATGCCATGGAGACCCATCGGGATGTCCTCTACCCCAGTTCTGGCTGCAGGATTGACAGTGGCAGGATTCGCTTGGGAGGTGATGGCAGCTGTGGTCAGCGCCCACACCCTTCAAAAGAGGACAGCCACCCAGTGCCGCAGGAGGATGAATGATCCCTTCCGTTCCGCCAGGCTAAGTCACTCTTCTCACACTCTCATCGCACACACTCACAAACCTATCATACATCCACAGGGATCTCACGCACTTCCAGTTTGAGGGACATCACTATTCACTGTCTCATACACACCTTTATTGTCCTCATCCCATCCATGGGACCACTCACCACCCACACATGCCAGGCATACTTAGCATAGAAACATAGAAGCAGGAGGCCATTCGGCCCTTCAAGCCTGCTCCATCTTTCAATATGATCATGGCTGATCCTTTATCTCAACGCTATATTCCTGCTTTCTCTCCATACCTCTTGATGCCCCAATATCCAAAAAATTATCAATTTCTTTCCTGAATATACTCAGTGACCTGGCCTCTACAGCTTCTGTAGTAGAGAATTCCACAGATTGACCACTCTCTGAGTGAAGAAATTATTAGAGATAAATGATAAAAGCTATAAAGAAGGGTCATATAGACTCGAAACATTAACTCTGTTTCTCTCTCCACAGATGCTGTCAGACTTGCTGAGTTGTTCCAGTATTTTAGGTTTTTATTTATTATACTTATCATCTGGCCCGGCAGGCATTCTGCTTACACTCTCTCCATCTCTATCCATGCAGGACAAGGTGGCACACAACAAGAGAGAGAGGTCACAGACTGGTGCAAGAATGCCTGAAATCAAGGTCAGACCTTGATTTCAAGGACCTTGAAAACAGAGCCATCCAGCTGACCGACAATGATCTGGATTGGTCTTGTGCTGATAGTGAGGTCCCCGCTGCTTTACCAAGCGAGGAACCAGCAATGCAACATCCATCAGACAACCATGCTGTGAGTGATGTGTCCTCTTTCACATGCCTCTGCCATGCACTAATTATCTCCCCTTGCTTTCACAGGCACATCTGGGAAACAGCCGACAGAATTCACGATCCAGGGCCTCCAATCAAGCCCTGAAGAAACCTCTGAAGAGGAATCTGAAGGCACCCTCCCTGAAGTCCCATCACAGCGCTCAACCACACCCTCCACCAGCACAGAGACACGCACCTCGGTGGGACCTAGCTTTAGAATAGCCTTGGGATCTCAATCTGGTGAGCACATCACACTTTCTGATCCACAGCAGGCAGAGGTAGGGACTTCCCAGGTGTCCGGCACTCGGGGGACTGCTGGAGGCCGGAAATTTGCTGAGTCTGAGTCAGATGACGAGTGTCTGGACTCGGTCATGTCACAGTTGCTGGAGCTGCAAAGGCAAACTCGGGAACATCAGGAAGGAATGTCCACTGCACTCCTCAGATTGCAAGGCACGATGGAGGAGCCCATCTGCCTTCAGTCTGAGGTGATAGTGCCAACATTGCAACGCATCAGGGTCAACACTGGTAGGATGGCGGCTGCCATGGAGACCTTGGTCCAGGATGTCACTACTGCACTGCTGCGCAGTCTTAACTCCATCGCTGATGCCATAGCTGACCTCCAACAGTGGGTATGCAAGAGGGGTGTAGAGCTGCTCCATCTTACTCCAGCTACCCCTTCTCCTCAAGGAGTCAGCCTGGGGCCCTTGGGTACCCATTGGGAGGATGATCAGCAGATGTCCTCCCCTGGGGCCATCCACCCAGGTAACTCTGGGAGTGTCCTGCCCATCCAAACTCCCTCTTCCTATGACCTTGGCAGCTCTAGCTCCACAGGCCGAGAAGGGTGCCACTGCCACACAGCAGGACCCGAGAGCAAGCTGTGGTCCTCCAGGTCTCGGCCCTCCAGAGGACGCCTGCCAAGTTCGACACAGTCAGCAGGCTGCCTCCACCTCCGCTGTGGATGTCCAGGGGGCACCAAGATGTAGTGGCAGGGCTAGGAAAGTTAAGGAGAACTAGTTGCACAGCCGGGACATGGGTGTTAATCACTTGTACATACTGTTCACTATTGTCAATAAACTCCTAAGAATGTCTCCATGCCTGTGGCTCCTTGTTCTGATGAGCAGTGTTCTTGTCACTCAGATGTAAAACCTTTCAGTACAAGATAAAGGCAGGTGTTACAGTCCAGGGCCTCTTCCCTGTGCTTTGTGCAGTCTTTAGACCAGAACAATAGTCTGGCCTCACACTCCCTGGACACATTACTGATGCCTGTACCTCAATGGTGCTGGTCATTGCTGCCAGAATGTAATGGGCAGCTTCACAGGGTTCTGTCATTCTCTCTGTCTGCTCTCACACCTTTAAGGTGGATCTGGCCCCCATCTCTTCAGCATCTGTGACCAGCGACGCTGTGATCCTGAAGGGGTCAGTTGCTGAAGGCGGACAAAGGATCAGATGCTTCAAAAGTTTCATGGCTGCGTCTCTATGATATGGCCCTGATCATAGTGCAAGTGAGCTGCTCTCGGCAAGACAGGAGTCAGATATTCTCAGAGGCTATGTGAAGATCTATGGAGTGTCCTCACTGCATGTCGTCATCATCCTCCTGCAACTGAGTGACGATTAGGGCCTCCACTGCGTCTCTATGACAGGAGCATTGTCACAGAGGGTATGTGCGTTGCCATAAGCGAGTCAAACGTTCATAGATGCAATGTGAGGATCTGTGGGGTCTGCTCACTGGATGTCATCATCATCCTCCACACATCTAGCAGCTATGAGGGCCTCCCTAGCATGCGTGCCTCATCTGGCCAGTACGAGGGCCTCATCCCCATCGTTGTCTTCAAGGACCTTCTCATCCTTATTCCCGTTGACGTCCTCCTAATCCGTGGGGACCTCCAACTCCTCCATCTCCTTCTCAGCCAGCTCCTCTCCCCATTGCAGCACCAGGTTGTGAAGGGCGCAGCAGATAATGATGATGCATGACACCCGCTGTGGACTATATTGCAGGGCACCATCAGATCAGTTCAGGCACCAGAACCTCATTTTCAGCATCCCGATTATTTGCTCCACCAAAGTGAGAATTGCAGCATGAGCCTCATTATGCCTTCACTCTGCTGTAGTCTGGGGCCACTGCACGGGTGTCATTAGCCACATCCTCTCCAGGTAGCCCTTGTCCCTGAAGAGCCACCCCTGAAGCCTTTGTGGATCCTGGAAGATGTCAAGGATCTGTGACCGAGAATGTAGGGGTTGTGCACACTCCCTGGAAACCGTGCACAGACCTGCAGGATGCGTTTGTATTGGTCGCACACCAGCTGCACATTCAGTGAATGGAATCCCTTGTGGCCAGTGTAGTTGATCGCGTGTTGCAATGGAGATCTGAGCACCACATAAGTTCACTCGATGGCACCCTACACTTGTGGCAAGCCTGAGATCTGGGCAAATCCTATCGCTCTTACATCCTGGCTTTCCTGGTCCCAGGAAACGTACAAAGTTGTGTCCCTTGCGAAGGCAATGAGACCACATAGATGAATTTGTGGGTGGAGGCTTGTGATATCCCACAGAGGTCACCTGTGGAGCCCTAAAAGGAACCGTTGGTGTAGAAATTGAGCACCGCAGTCATTTTCACAGCCACTGGCAGTGGATGTCCTCCATATCCTGCAGAAACTAGCAGATGTGACCGACCAGTTCCCTGGACATGTGCAGTCTTCGGCGACACTGGTTCTCAGTCATCTGCAGGATTAAAGGCAGCGTCTATAGTCCTGCGTGTTGCTAAGTGCTGACCAGCGATGGCTTGCTGTGCTTTTGGGCGGCTTGTGCAGGCGCCCCAGCTGACTCTTCTTCCTGAGGTTGCTGCTCCTCCCTCTGTGCAGCCAGGCACCTCAGTCACTCTCTCCTCTGTCGACTTCGCTCTCTGTCCACCCAAGTCACCTAAACCACAGGGTTGCTCTTTCCCCCTGCCAAGTCACCTCAACCGCAGGGCTGCCCTTGCCCCCCACTAGGCATACAGCTAATTCACCAGGCTCCATGATCCTGATGTACTCCTCTTGCAGGATGAAAAAGAGAGACACACGGGTTAGCATGGGTGTACTAAGAACCTGTCCTGGTTAAGTGTGAAGGCCCCTTAATGCATCGCGGAGAGTGCTGGCCACCACTTGGATGGGTAGAGATTGGTACGCTGTTTAGCTGCCTGAAACCCCACCCACCTCCTGCAAGGCTGCGCTGTTAGCTTGAACCATGGGGAAGACTGACCCAAACCGGGATGATGACATTGCAAGGGGCTGTGAGCACCTCCACCAGTGACCGCTCCACGGACAGCTTTAGCAAGGAGATTGTACAACGTGCACAGTCATCCAACTGTTCTGCAGTCCACCAGAATGCTCATTAGTTTGCAGGCTGTGCCCGAGGGGTTAAAAGCTCTGGAGCACTTGGTGGCACTTTGATGCCTCTGTGTTGCTTTGAGTGGGTGGAGAAGATGGAGGCCCGACTCCAATCATATCAATGGCTGCACCTGAACTGTCTCAGCAGCAGAGGAATCGTCACTTTATATACGGTGTCCTTAATCTGTGGCCACCTCTTTCACCTACCCTACGCCCCACCCCGAATGCTTGTGCATTACATTCGACTGCAGGGCAACCCTAGCACCCCTCCAAGTCATCTCAACTTCGGCTGCCCTTGCCCCCCGCCCCCGCCAAGTCATCTCAACCTCAGGGCTGCCCTAGCCCCCCTCCAAGTCATCTCAACCTCTAGGCTGCCCTGGCCCCCCTCCAAGTCATCTCAACCTCCAGGCTGCCCTTGCCCCCCGCTCCAAGTCATCTCAACCTCAGGGCTCCCCTTCCCCACACCCCCCCAACCCAAGTCACCTCAATTGAAGGGCTGCCCTTGCCCCCCACCAAATCACCTAAACCGCAGGGCTCCCACCTCAAGCTTGAAGCCTAACAGGTGACACTGGCGAGCGCTGTGCAATGTTACTGTGTAATCACCTCTGAGTTCCCCTCAACGTGCAGCCTGCCAAGTGCATGCCTTTGATGTGCTGTTGTGAAACACGTCGACGTGCTTTCCTGCCGATGTGGGTAGACGATCCAGCATGGTGGGATGATTCCAGCCTAATAATGAAACGCAGATGTATTACAGTGAGGCTCCCTATGTACAATGGTGGAAACGCAGCCCGCCCTGAGTGGACGATCACAAACTGGTTTCATACCAACGTGAAACCAATCACACCGTATTGTCTGTTCACGCCACCAAACACACCCGACACCAGCGGGCGCAGAAAATCCCGGCCTATAACTCTGTTCCTCTCTCCACAGACCCTGCCAGACATGCTTTCTGTTTTTATTTCAGATCTCCAGCATCCACAGTATTTTCCTCTAATTTTAGAATGACTTATTTATTTCAGGAAGAATAGTTTATCTCCCCTGCTACCCAAAGGCAAGGTTACGTTCTTCTCCTTCTCCAGCCAAATTTTCTCTACCTTGGGAAGTATTTCACCTTCTTTGGGTGCTTTCCAGAAAATCCAAGATGAATTCTGAGTGTGATCTCATGTCTTACCATAAATTGATTCATTGGCGACCCTCCATTTCTGATTTTAAACACCAATTAAGTAATTTGTTTCACTGTCTCCTCCTCTTACCAGCCCATTGCAGCCAATGAGTCAAATCACATGTTAAGAAGCATAATTTGTTGTTGTGGTGACAACTGAAATAGTAATTCAAACCTGAATAATAATTCTCCCGACGTGGGGAGTGGGGGTGGGGAATGAGCTACGAGACCAGTTCTCAATGAATTGAAAATAGGCTTTAACATGACAGTGTATAGTGATATGAACACTGGAGTTCAAATTCACCCCACTGCAAATTGTGAAATTGAATTCAATGAATCTGATAAATTGTGGGGCTGCACTAGAAAAAAAGGCAATAAAGGCTATAGATTTTCACTGGAATCATACTGATTCACTAGTGCCCTTTAGGGAATGGAACCTGCTACCCCCAACCAGTCTAACCTACATGTGGCTCTAATCCATAGCACATCGTTGAAATTTGGGAGTGAATTGCTGCGGAGGCTCTCCTACATATCTATCATAAATTCAACAAAAGAGCCATGGAATTCCTGAACAAATGACATAAACTTTCCAAAAGCCTAGAAATCCACCCCCCCCCCCCACCCCCCCCCAACCCCTGCAGGTGTAAGCATACAGGATAATACCATCTCTCAGGATTGCCAGTGGGCTTTTCTGCCAGGCACTCTGCACCCTCCACCCCTACCCACCACCCCCCACACCTCCCCCCCACAACCTCCTCAGGGTCTGTCCCTTCTGAGAACTACCATTATTGAGGGCCAGGTTAACTTTGCTTTATCACAGAAAACACAACTAGCAGCTTGTCCTTTAGGGCTCAAATCTGCAACGTCCATTTTGCTTGCACAAGACTCCTCCTGTAATGTTTCAGCACACAGCCTTTCAACTTATTGTCATGGCACTGTGCTGAACAAAAGTCAAAAATCAGGCATTAGAGGATGCTGATATTGAAGCTACCTTGACCAGGCATGTTGAAATTAAGAAGCGGATAGCGTGACTGTATTTGTTGTATTAACATACAAAAATAAGGAAACCTTAGGCCACTAGGGCTGGAATTTTCCAGCCACATTAGTGTCAAACATCGTAGCAAGTGTTGGGGGACAATATGGCAAGAAGGCCAAAAATCGATTTCATGCCATCATGAAACCAGTTTGTAATCGTCTATTTTACCCGTCAATGACGGGGTGTGTTTCCCACCACATGTCAGGAACCTAATTTCAACACTTGAGCATCTCATTATGACACTTGCTTGCTGGAATCATCCCCCTTAAGCTGGATCATCCAAGCACGTTGACGTGTTTCACAACCGTACATAAGTGATGTGCACCTGGTGAGCTGCAATTTTCTAGGAACTTCGATGTTTGTTTGCCTACCTTGCTTTGGGCAGCACTCACAGTCATCAGCACCAGGCTTCACAGGCAGCATTACATTACTTTTAGGGGGGCTCACAGGCAAGTCTCTACCTACCAGATCAGCAGTAAGGTGGGAGTGGCTTTTCAACGGCTGCAGGGCAAGGGCTGTCCTGAGGAAGAGCATTATCCCAGAGTGTGTGTGAGGGGACACATGTTGATCTGTGCAAGTGGCCTCAAGATGGTGAGGGCTGAGGAGGTAGTCTTGTCATGAAAGTATAATAATTTTCATGATATTTTCTGGTTTATTATAATGTAGGTTTATGAGGATAAATATAGTTGAGTCTGTCTGTGTGTGATTTAATTACATTTGGAGTCAAGTAGATTGCGAGCCTTAACTCATCAAAAGAAGCTAGGTTCTTGACATGCCAATGAGTGAACATGGATGCTGGCTAAGCATGTGAGATGTGAAGGGAATTTGCATTTTTAGATAAATGAAGGAAGATTTGGATTTCAAAGGGATCTCAGTCTGCTTTACAACTAACTAGATAAGCAAGGCTAAGGAATGTGTTTATTTTTCCCAAGGGTTACTGACAATATATAGTGACAACATGAAAGATTTTGTGTTATGAGGGAGATACAGTTTCAAAGACATATGAAACAATAGAATTTACAAACTAAGAGAGAAACATATATAAAAGAGAATGAGGCGATGTGTCAGGAGAAGCTATTGTGCGATCGAACAGAAGTGTGTGAAGTAGCCTTAATGAAGCCTCAGTATTTGTGCACAAGTCTGCTGTCTACTGAAACTGAAGCTGGAGAAAAGCCATTTGGAATTCCATTGTCCAAGGTATTGTGTTAATTTGCTGGATCTGTTAAAATCTAAAATCTATTTTGGACTATTGCCCTAAAAGGGGTGTAACTGGGAGTCAGGGTAATTAGGAATTTTAGGAATTATTATAGTAGTAATTGTATTCTTATATATGTGCTTGACATTTTTTGTTCAGTTAATAAATAATTCAATTTATTTTTTTAATCTCTTGGTGAATTTATTACTTCTGAATTCAGTGCATGCATCTCAAAATAAATGCAAATTGCAAAATCATTGTGATAGTGCAACCAAGTTTCTCTCGTAGATTTGGTTCACCTGGCACACATCATCTGCTGCATCATAACAAGTCTCCAAAGGAGATGAGGTCAGATGGAGATGTGAGGGTGTCTGTGAGTGAGTGAGTGGTGATGTCCCTTGAGCTGGCAGTAAGATGCCAGTGAATGTGTGAAGGCTTTGTGGGTGTGTGAGTTTAGAGTGATAACATGGTTGCTTTACCCCGACAGTATGGATTAGATCATTCATCCATTTTCTGCACTGGACGGTCAACCTCTTGTGTGCAGCATTGATACTGATCATCTCTGTCACTGCTTCCCAAGCTGGACTGGTGAGACTGATGGGCCTCCTGCCACCAGAGTGGGGTTAAAGGACATTGAGGTGGGCCTCCACAGTGTCCAGATGTCCCAGGAATGCATCACTGAATCGGGGGGCTGCACTCTACTTGGCTTTTGGGGCCAGGTCTTCACCGGAGCAGTCCGGGGCTGCAAGCATTGAGAAGCTTGCATTTAAATACGGCACCCTCCGTGAGGGAGCAGTGAGGTAATGGCATGGTGGGAAAATCGGAACCCGCCTGCTAGTGAGATGGCGTGTATCCTGTGGCTGCATAATTAATAGATGGGAATGGGATGATACAGCACGAAAACCCGCCATTGTGGCCACCAGGTAAAACAACTTTTTTCTTGCCCGCTACTGCACTTGGTGCAAATCTGGGACGATTGTGCCAAAGGTCTCTGAATATTCTGTTCACTTGCATCTCTGTCTTCTGTATATCTTTGTTTCCTTATTCTCAATTTCTACTTATTTTGTCACTTCACTTTGGCTTCCATTAACTTTTTCATCTTTGTCATATGCTTTGTGAAGGACCTTGTCAGATTCTTTCTGACAGCCACAGCAAAGAATATCAAGCACATTCCTTTTATTGAAGAACAATGAGATGCTCTATTCTGATTTTAAGGTTTGTTAGAAGCTCCTGATTTCTGTTGTCTAGTGAGGGCTCAAATTTGCACTTGTCAGCTATCTGCAAGTTGAAGTGATTTTCATAATGACATTCCTGATGGTGGATATTTGAAACTAAGCCAATTGTCTGTGACAGATTTATAACCCTGATACATAAAGCAGCCAGCTTTGCAGTATTCCAGAGCATTGTTGATGAATGACTAATCAGTCTGGCTCCCTAATGGAACATGGAGGGATAGTTTTGGCACTGAGGGCTCAGATTCTTCCCACAAGATAAAATAGTCTTGGCTGGACATTCAGTGGGAAGCTTACTCATAACCTATACTGGTAAGCTGTGTGATTTTAGTTGGTTAAACTCCAGCACGCTGAAAGACCCGAAGACTCGGCACTGCCAGCCTCCGCCTAGACTTTCTGGACCTAGGTAGATGGGATATTTCCTAATGGGAAGAGAATGTGCAATTTATAACAGCTGAGCACAAATTCTACAATTGTAACTTGATTTGTCACTTTGGACATGGTGATGGGACTTTACACAAGTCACGTAACCAGATGAGTAAGAACTAAATTGCTTGCATTCTCACAGATTTGAACTAATAAAAACTCTCAACTTCTATCCCTCCAATCTGATGAATAAGTCTTTGTTTCCATCTCTTCATGTTTGTCTTGCACATTTTTCCTTTCTTTCTGTCTGTCTTGCCTTTCTCCCATTGTTGTTTCTGCATCTCTCTGGTTCTCTTTACTCTTTTCTTATCTTTTCTGTGGATCTGTGCTTCCCTAGATCTCTTCTTTTTTCTGTATGTCTCCCAGCATCTTTGCATACCTCTTAGACGTTATCATCTACCAGTTTACTGAATTGGAAGTTTTTACATTTTTTTTAAAAGACGCAGTGCGCCCAGAATGATAACCACCATTGTGTACAAGTAAAGGCTAAGGCTCTGTGGGGGCAATTCATCTGAAAACTGTGAAAAAAATGTTTGGGTGAGATATTGAATCATAGTTGTGATCAATATGCCACCTTCAGTTAGCCATGAAGGTTTGTTTCAAATCCTGACTGGATTGCCTGTGGAAAGAAAAGAAAGAAGAAAGAAAATAAATTACTGAAAGGGAGAATGGCTGCAAAATTCTGAGGAGCAGAGGGCTCTGAGTGTTCTAGTACATGAGACACAAAAGGTTAGTATGCAGGTACAGGAAGTAATTAAGAAGGCTAATGGAATCCTTTATTATGAGAGGGATTGAACATATAAGTGAGGATGTCATGCTTCAGTTGTACAGGGCATTGATGAGACCACATCTTGAATACTGTGTGCAATTTTGGTCTCCCTATTTAGGAAGGATGTAAATGCATTTGAGGCAGTTCAAATGAGGTTTACTAGATTGATACCTGGAATGAGTAGGCTGTCTTATGAGTAAAGGCTGGACAGACTGGATTTGTTTCCACTGGAGTTTAGAAGAGTGAAGGGTGATTTACATACAGAAACATAGAAAATAGGAGCAGGAGTAGGCCATTCGGCCCTTCAAGCCTGCTCTGCCATTCATTATGACTATGGCTGATCATCCAACTAAATAGCCTGCTCCGGCTTTCTCCCCATATCTTTGATCCCTTACGCCCCAAGAGTTATATCTAACTCCTTCTTGAAAACATACAATGTTTTGGCCTCAACCACTTTCTGTGCTAGTGAATTCCACAGGCTCACCACTCTCTGAGGACAACTAAAAAAGAAATGAGGGAGAAGATTAAATATGAGGGTAAACTAGCCAGTAATATGAAAGAAGATTGCAAGAGGTTTTTTTTAGATATATAAAGAGTAAGAGAGGGGCAAAAGTGGACATTGGGCCACTGGAAAATGATGCTGGAGAAGTAGTTGTGGGGAACAAAAAAGTAGCGGAGGAACTGAATAGGTACTTTGTGTCAGTCTTCACGGTGGAAGACACGAGTAACATCTCCAAAGTTCAAGAGAGTCAGGGAGCAGAGGTGAGTATGTGGCCATTACCAAGGAGAAGGTGCTAGGAAAACTGAAAGGTCTGAAGGTGGATAAATCACCTGGACCAGATGGATTACACCCCAGAGTTCTGAAGGAAATAGCTGAAGAGATAGTGGAGGTGTTAGTGATGATCTTTCAGGAATCACTCGAGTCAGGGAGGGTCCCAGAGGACTGGAAAATCGCTAATGTAACCTCCCTGTTTAAGAAGAGAGTGAGGCAAAAAACGGGAAATTACAGGCCGATTAGCCTGACCTCAGTCATTGGTAAGATTTTAGAGTCCATTATTAAGGATGAGATTTCAGAATACTTGGAAATGCATGGTAAAATAGGGCAAAGTCAGCATGGTTTCATCAAAGGGAGGTCATGCCTGACAAATCTGTTAGAATTCTTTGAGGAGGTAACGAGTAGGTTAGACAAAGGAGAGCCAATTATCTACTTAGACTTCCAGAAGGCCTTTGACGAAGTGCAGCACAGGAAGCTGCTCAGTAAGATAAGAGCCCATGGTGTTAGAGGCAAGGTACTAGCTTGGATAGAAGATTGGCTGTCTGGCAGGAGGCAGAGAGTGGGGATAAGGGGGCCCTTCTCAGGATGGCAGCCGGTGACTTGTGGAGTTCCGCAGGGGTCAGTGTTGGGACCACAACTTGTCAGTTTATACATTAATGATCTAGATGAAGGAACTGAGGGCATGCTAGCTGAGTTTGTAGATGATACAAAGGTAGGTGGAGGGACAGGTAGTATTGAGGAGGCAGGGAGGCTGCAGAAGGATTTGAATAGGTTAGGAGAATGGGTAAAGAAGTGGCAGAGGAATACAATGTGGGGAAATGTGAGGTCATGCACTTTGGTAGGAAGAATATAGCCCTTAGAAACAATGAACTACAAAATAAGACCTTAAAAACTATAAGTGATAAAAGTTGTAAATACTTACCCAATCGTACTCACGGTACTCAAAGGATCACTTCCTCCTCTCCTCACTGAACTCCCTCAGTTACCAAACTCCAACTTAAGCACTCTACTGCAGCCAAAAGCTGCAATCCAGTGCAGATCTTTTTGGAATGAAGTATACAAGATCCTGACAAGGTGGTCATCGAAAGTGAGTGAGTCCAGAACTAGGGGGCACTGTTGTAAAATTAGGGGATGTCCTTTTAGGACAGAGATGAGGAAAAAAAATTCTCTCAGAGCGTTGTGCAACTTTGGAATTCTCTGCCTTAGAAGATGGTGGAGGTGGGGTCATTGAATATTTTTAAGGCAGAGGTAGATAGATTATTGTTAGGCAAGGGAAGCAAAGGTTATCAGGGTTAGATGGGAATGTGGAAATTGAAATACAAGATCATCAGCCATGATCTTATTGAATGGCAGAGCAGGCTCAAGGGTCCGAGTGGTCTACTCCTGTTCCTATTTCTTATGATCTTATGTAAAGAAATTGTATTTATACAACAACAATAATACCAACTTATATAGTGCCTTCAGCATAATTAAAAATCTCAAGGAGCATTTTAAAAACAAAGTGTGAAACCAAGCCACATAAGGTGATATTAGGTCAAATGACCAAAAGCTTGGTCAAAGATGTAGGTTTTAAAGACTATCTTAAATGTGGAAAGCAAAGTAGAGAGGAGTTAAAGCTTAGGGAGTGTATTCGAGAACTAAGGGCCTAGGTAACTAAAGGGACAACCTTTTACATCCATTCACTTTACTCAATGTACTTCATAACTAATGAAATATTTTGGAAGTGTTGTCACTGTTGTAATGTAAGGAAAATGTGGCAGCGCATTGCAAGGTCCCACGACGACGAGATAAATTATCAGATAATTTATTCTTTTTTCCTTCATGCAATCTGTGCGCAATGCCAGCCTTTATTCCTAACCTGTAATTGCCCTTGAGAATGTAGTGGTGAGCTGCTGTCTTGAATTTCTGCAGTGCATGTCGTGTGGGTACACCCAGAGTGCTGTTCGGAATTAAGGGTTTTGATCAGTGACAGTAAAGGAACAGTGATATACCACCAAGTCAGGTTGGTGACTGGGAGGGGAAATTGGAGGCGGTGGTGTTCCCATGCATCTGCTGCCCATGTTCTTCTATATGATATAGATCGTGGGATGGAAGGTGCTGTTGAAGGAGCCTTGGTGAGTTGCTGCAGTGCATCTTGTATATGGTATACAATGCTGCCATTGTACGCTGGTGGTGAAAGGAGTGAATGTTTAAGGTGGTGGATGGGGTGCCAATCAACCAGCTACTTTGTCCTGGATGGTGCTGAGCTTCTTGAGTGTTGTTGGAGCTGCCCTTATCCATGTAAATGGAGTATTCCATCACACTCCTGACTTGTGCCATGAGATGGTGGACAGACTTTGAGGAATCATGAGGTGAGTTACTCATTGCAGAATTCTCAGCCTCTGTTTTGTAGCCACAGTATTTATATGGCTAGTCCAGTAAAGTTTCCAGTCAATGGTATCCTCCAGGATATTTTTTTTTACAACTTATTCATGGGATGTGGGCTTTGCTGGCTGGGCCAGCATTTATTGCTCATCCCTAGTTGTCCTTGAGATCGTGGTGGTGAGCTGCCTTTTTGAACTGCGGCAGTCCATGTGGTGTAGGTACATCCACAGTGCTGTTAGGATGGGAGTTCCAGGATTTTGACCCAGCGATAGTGAAGGAACTGTGATATATTTACAAGTCAGGTTGGTGAGTGACTTGGAGGGGAACTTCTCGCTGACGGTGCTCCCATCTATCTGCTGCCTTTGTCCTTCTAGATGGTAGTGGCCGTGTGTTTGGAAGGTGGTGTCTAAGGAGCCTTGGTGAATTCCTGCAGTGCATCTTGTAGATGGTACACACTGCTGCTACTGTGTGTCGGTGGTGGAGGAGGTGAATGTTTGTGGATGTGGTGCCAATCAAGGGATTGGGCTGCTTTGTCCTGGATGGCGTCAAGCTTCTTGAGTGTTGTGGGAGCTGCACTCATGCAGGCAATGGAGAATATTCCATCACTCTCCAGACTTGTGCCTTGTAGATGGTGGACAGGCTTTGGGGAGTCAGGTAGTGAGATACTCGTCGCAGAACTCCAAGCCTCTGACCTGCTGTTGTAGCCACAGTATTTATATGGCTAGTCCAGTTCAGTTTCTGGTCAATGGTAACCCCCAGGATGTTGATAGTGGGGGATTCAGTGATGTTAATGCCATTGAACATCAAGGGATGACGGTTGGATTCTCTCTTGTTGGAGATGATCATTGCCTGACACTTGTGTGGCGCAAATATTCCTTAAGGACATAAGAACTAGGAGCAGGAGTAGGCAATTCAGCTCCTCGAGCCTGCCCCACCATTCAATACGATCATGGCTGATCTCACATCAGCCTCAACTCCAATTTCCCATAACCTTCCAACCCGTTACTAATTAAAAATCTGTCTATCTCCCACTTAAATTTATTCAGCGTCCCAGCATCCACTGCACTCGGAGATAGTAAATTCCACAGATTCACAACCCTTTGAGAAAAGTAATTCCTCCTCATCTCCACCCCTTAGCCTAAAACTATGGCCTCTCATTCCAGAATGCCCCACAAGGGGAAACATCTGCTCCACGTCTACTTTGTCTATCCTCTTTAGCATCTTACATACCTCAATTAGATCTCCTCTTATCCTTCTAAACTCTAGTGAGTATAGGCCTAAACTGCTCAATCTCTCCTTGTAGGACAAGCCCTGTATCTCTGGAATCAATCTAGTGAACCTCCTCTGAACCGCCTCTAATGCAACTACATCCTTCCTCAAATAAGTTGCCATTTGTCAGCTGAAGCCTTGGATATTGTCCAGGTGTTGCTGCATTTGGACATGGACTGCTTCAGTATCTGAGGAGTTGCAAATTGTGCTGAATATTGTGCAATCATCAGCGAACATCCCTGCTTCTGTTCTTATGCTGGAAGGGAGGTCATTAATGAAGCAGCTGAAGATGGTTGGGCCAAGGATGCTACCCTGAAGAACTCCTGCAGTGATGTCCTGGAGTTGAGATGATTGACCTCCAACAACCACAACTATCTTCCTTTGTGCTAGGTATGACTCCAACCAGCAGAGAGTTTTAATCGTT
The DNA here is from genome assembly GCF_017639515.1 of Carcharodon carcharias. NCBI lineage: Eukaryota > Metazoa > Chordata > Chondrichthyes > Lamniformes > Lamnidae > Carcharodon > Carcharodon carcharias. The sequence goes on from NC_054471.1 coordinate 152,085,180, forward strand.
TAATAGTATTGAAGTGGGTGTAAATGTTGGCCATTGGGAAAGATCCCATTTTCTTTTCTGAACTGTGCTTTCGCATTCACCAGAGAGGATAGACGGCATCTCATTTTAATGTCTCAGCTGAAAGTAGTGCTCCCATCTATCTGCTGCCTTTGTCCTTCTAGATGGTAGTGGCCGTGTGTTTGGAAGGTGGTGTCTAAGGAGCCTTGGTGAATTCCTGCAGTGCATCTTGTAGATGGTACACAGTAGTGTAGCATGCATTGAAATGTCACCCTAAATTGTGCCAAAATGGGGCCTGAACTCAGGACTGAGAGGTGAGACTGAGCCATGACTAACATCTCACAAGGAATAAGAAGGGATGAGGAAAGAAAGGAGCGGGAAGGGAAGGGAATGGAAACAGTTTAAGGCTGTTTCCATTTCCACACACCAAAAATGGGTGATCAACTAAGAACACATATAATATTGCAAAAGGAATTTATGTGTAAAATAAAGTATTCTACGTACTGTTTTATCCTGCTGTAATCTTTTAAAAATACAATTATATGTAGGTCGAAATGGGTCTTGAAGCACAAAATTAGGTCTTAAAATTGAATTATTCATGTTCAAATACAAATTATGATCCAGTGTGCAGCAAGCAGGTGAATTGATAATGTATCAAAAGACAATATGAATGACATGATAGGTAATAATATTGCAATGTTATTATTCACCTACATGTGGATGCTGTAAGTAATGTAAAGTGCAATAATACTAAATATGTTTTTGTCAATTGATATTGAACCAAATGGTTGAAAAATGCCAGCTTCAAATAGGAAGATAGTGCAAACATGTTCTGACAGGGAGAGAAATCACTTTGATCACCGGAATATTTTCAAACTTGCAATGATGTCATTATCTGAGAAACATATCAAAGCAAAATGACTTTGCCTTTTATTTTATTGTGACAGGTGAGGAGACAGTGAGCTAGTAATCCAGAGGCCCAGGTTAATGTCCTTGAAGACATGGGTTCAAATCTCACCATGGCAGTTGGTGGAATTAAAATCAATTAAATAAAAAAAACCTGGAATTGACGATGAAGCTACCATTGATTGTTGTAAAAACCCTTCTTGTTCAGTAATGTCCTTTAGCGGAGGAAATCAGCTGTCCTTACTCAATCTGGCCTACATGTGACTCCATTCCACCCCATGGTAATGTGGTTGACTCTTAACTGCCCTCTCAAATGGTCTTGTAAGCCATTCAGTTGTGGCAATTAGGGATGGGCAACAAATGCTGGCCTTGCCAGCAACGTCCATATCCCATGATAGAATATTTTAAAAATGGTATAAAATTATGTGATAATAGCTGAGTTGAAATTAATGAGAACTAAATATTGTATCATGCAGTACACTCTTGGCACTATTACAGCCCAAATGTGCCAATTATATCTTCATGACTTGAATCATTTCAATATATATTTTGTCAGTCATTGGACAAAAACATAGATTAAGAAGAAAAAAGACATTTGAGAGAGGATTTAGGGCAAATTAATTGAAAGATAAAATCAGAAATGGAAAAAATTGCTTTCTAACATGTCATCATGTACAATCTGTAATATGAGATGAATTCATATTGCAATTTTTCTCTTAAGCTATATCAAACTATGAGTTCTTTTACAAGGCTGTGGGCTCATATCATAGAATGGTTCATATGTTCATCTGCAAAAGAAAAGTTTTTTTTATTCAGACGTGATTGGCATCGTTGATGTCGATCTGCTGTTCTCTTTTCTGAGCTGCTTAAACTTGCTTTGATATCCTAGTTTTTAGTGCTTGCATTTCTATTTGCTTCACTCGCCCACTCCTGTAAACTATTCACATCTTCTCTGTGTCTCAAATATTTGTTATATTTCGCTTATTTTTCTCTCATTACTCCTTTTATTGTCTTATGCTAATATCATTTTGCCATTTAGTCAGCTCCTGTTTTTTTTTTAAATTCTTCAGTTATTTTTCTATTTATTTTCCTGTATTAATGGCCTGAATTTTCAGCTCGGGCTTGGGAGCGGGAGCGGTAGGGAAATGGACCGCCGACCGTGATCGGCCCCCTGACCACGGTTTCACATTGGCTGGCCAATTAACAGCCAGCCAGCGTGAAACGAGCGCTGAAAAGCTCTACAGTGCCAAGGTAGGGGTGGGAGGAGGGCGGGCAGTGACATTTCCGTGGGCGCAGGCGAGCACTGAAAGAAAGCTCCCTGAAGGCAGAGAGCTACCTCAGGGAGCTGCAGACCCAAAAATCGTGAAATAAAGTTTGGAAAATCAGGAAAATAATGTCCAAGCATCACAATCACACACCTGAGCATATAGATGATAAAGATGCTGTCCATAGATTTTTTTTTAATAACGGAAACCTCATCCAGGCCTTGGATAAGGTTCCATGAAAAATGCAAAGTCCGTCTGGCCGATTCGCCCGTCCGTCAACCGTCAGGACAATTGGAGACAATTGCGCCGTTAACGGGCTTAATTGCCCTCTTGTCGGTGGACGCGTTTCTAACTTTTGCACGCACCCACCGAGCAAAATAACACGCGAACACAGGTTGACTTCGGGATGCTCACCCAACGTCATCTCACGCAATTTTATGTCCAATCAGTGGGTGCCCACCCACAGGACATAAAATTCTGCCCAATATGTGTCTATCTTTCCCTTGCTATATTCTGTCCATTTATGAATATGTTCATTTGTATTTTCCTCCAGTTTTGATGAAGGATCCACACTCGAAACATCAATTCATCCTTTCTCTTCACAGAGGGTGAGTATTTACTGAATTTTCTGATTTTTTGTAATGGATGCCTTCTGCATCCCATTTTATATTCTTCTATATGGTTGTGCATGCTCTATTGGTACACGCCAATGTCTTGAAAGCATCCATCAACCCCAGATTCTGCATGTCAGTGGTCTCTTCCTATACAACTGTCACAATGTTTTCATTTTAAGACAATCTCTGATCCCACTAGTATTTGACTTAAAAAATCAAGTCAGGAAAACAAGAAGTAAAGAAATAGGAGCAGGAGTAGGCTCCACCATAAAATCATGGCTGACCTGATTGCGGCCCCAACTTCACTTTCCTGCCTACCCCACACAAGTAAACTTTCAAGATGGCCTTTGGTAGTCAAGGCTATCCTGTAGAGCCATGGGTCATGGCACTCCTTTGGTAACCCAAGACACCGGCTAAAATGAATATCTAAGAGGTATATGCAAATGCCCAAGGAATAATTAAGTATGTCTTTGGAATGCTGAGCAACACTTCAGGTTGCCTGAGTAGCTGCAATTCAACTTTACTGGGGTTTCAAGTGTTCCTGCGAAAGAGCATCATCATGGAGGTCCTAAAGGAAGAAGACTCCTCTCCTTAGCAGAAAAACCAGCAGAAGGCACTGGGGAAGTTGGAGAAGAGAATATGGTTCCAGTTGCAAGAGCTACATAGCAAAATCTAAAACAGGAGGTCAATGTTAAAAAGCTATCCTGCCTACATATCTGCTGCTAATCAGTACTCACCTTTAGGATCTCAACTACCACTGAACTTTCAAGATTCCAATTGCTTCCAGTTACTGAAAATGAAGCAAAACATTAGAAAGCAAGCTGTCCATACACAGTCCAACTGCAGTGTAACCAACTTTTATATTGCCCCACATGTATTCAAGACCCAACTGTTCTTTTTCCCCCTCATGTTTCCTCATGGTGATAGTGTGTGATACATACTCTCTTAAACATTATCTGGTGCATTGTCTAGATACTATCTCAGGGTCAGAAGTTTGTGAGGTGGGTGTTTGCTGTGTTCATAAGGCTCCTTTACTTTAAGATGTCTTTGCATGTCATATAATTGAAAATATGCCTTGGATTTGATTTTCTTCTTAGGAGGTAATAACTTGTTTCAGCAGTCTGATAATAATATGAAGGAACAGAAATGATAAATGTCCCTAATCTATATTTTTCTTGACACAAATAATGTCCTATGTGACTGTGACAAAGGTAGATGATGCCTGCTCATCCTTCTCGACCTGCCAGCAGCCTTTGACATGTTTCATCACACCATCCTCCTCCAATGTCTCTCCATTGACACCCAACTGGGCGGAATTCCGCAATATCTGCATTCATCTAATTTTGGTGTCTTGAGTGTCCCCGATTTTAATAGCTGCACCATTAGTGGCTGTGCCTTCGGCTGTTTATGCTTAAGCTACCCTCAACCTCTCTGACTTTCTCCCTCCCTTTCTTCCTTTCAGGCACTCCTTAAAGCACACCTCTTTGACCAAGCTTTTGACTATCTGTGGCTCAGTGTCTAATTTTGCTTTCTATAACTCTTGTGCAGTACCCTATGTGAAAGGCGCAATATAAATGAAAATTGTCACTGCTATATGGCTTGTTCATCATTCAATCTATCATCAAATTTCCTTCATCATCTGTTAAACTAGTGTGTTCATGACTTTCTGCTGTGTGTTATTGTTTAGCAGTGTTGTTGCACTGAGAATGATATCATTTATAGGGTTGAATTGACATTTGATGAGGAACAGGAGAGTTTGGTGTTGTGGGGAGTTACCTCAAAAGAGGAGCATTAATTGGAAATTGCCTATTACTGTCTGGGCAGCTTGCCAAATTCTTTAATCATATTCACCACAAGTCAGCTTTCATTGACAAACCACAAAACAAAACATTTTTCCCCTTGAATGACACCCGTGGAATACTGTGCTACAGAATGAATAATTTTTACTTGGGGTTTCAGACCATGCCTCTGGCTTGGATTTCCCTGGTGGGACCCATTAATGCCACTTGGAAGGTTGGTATGCTTGATTTCACTTTTATCTTACATTTGGGCCTCTTGGGGGTTGGGATGTGGAAACTCCTATATTGCGAGTCCCAGCCCTTCTAAAGCCTCACATAATTCTTCCATGTAAGGCCAAGGCCCGGTGTGTTCATGTTCTTATCAAGTTTTCAGTCCTTCTGGCACACTGCAGTAGGATTGTGCGGAAATCTTCAACTTCATTTCAGCACATTGACAGCGATTTTCCAAAAAGACGGAACTTTATCTTTTGAAGTTGAAACCTGGAAAACACAAATAAAAAAATAAAGTTTTCAAACTGGTGTCTAGGGTCATATCAAGTCTAGTAAAACGTTATGGCCCCAAATTACTATTGGGTGAGTGGCACATTCCATCTGTGGGATTTTGACTGAACGCCTCTAAGTCAGATTCCTGCCTCAAAGTAACAGATTTGCCACACAGCTGCAAGAAGATGGTCAAAGTACCTGGTTAATTAAGTACCAGCCTAGGAAACCAGTTTTTGTCAACTCATTATAAGCAGGTGCCCATAATGTACCCTTCCAGTGCAGATGCCCAGCGATTTACAGTAAATGTACTTCTCTCCAGTATGTCAGTGAGGTGTTTAAGCAGCCCACTCACTCCATTGCACTTATGACAGAGTGGACTCATGAATTTTTGTATTGCTGATGATCCAGCTATCCTACACCCAGACTGTGATTTGCAAAAGAAGCAAATGTGAGAAAAATATTTTTCACACAGCGAGTGGTTTGAGTCTGGAATGCACTGCCTGAAGTGTGGTGGAGGCAGGTTCATTTGAGACATTCAAGAGGGCAATAGATGATTGTTTTTATTCAAATAACATGTAAGGGTACGGGGAAAAAGCAGGAGACTGACACTGAGTCATAATGCTTATTTGGAGAGCTAATGTAGACATGATGGGCTGAATGGCCTCCTTCTGTGCCAAAACAATTCTATGATAATGATCATGTACAAAAAGGAAGAGAGTTAAGATCATGTTGCATTCGATGTACTGTGCTCCAACTGAACAGATTTTGCCTCTGTTGTGATTGATTTGGTGTTGGGCAGATAATAATCAATCTGGTATATTTGCTTGGGAGCAAAAACTCCTCCTTATCTATTCCCTCTACAGATTCATGACCAAAAAGGCAAAGGGTCCTCCTCTCAAAGTGTGTCAGCTGCTTAAACATGGCTGGTCTTTCACTGTGGCTTTGTGTTACTTTGGTCTGGAAGCACATGAAATCTATAAAGATACTACAAATTGCTTGTGCACCCCAAATGTTATCCAAATGCACAAATTATCAGCAGGCAGATACTCAATTGAAAACTCAAGGATTTCATTGCAGTGTTCATAATTTAATGTCCTCCCTGAGGTGAATTTGGGGGCAGGGGGCATTTAATTGGGTGGGACATTGACGGGTGGGGTCCCTGACCCATTATTGCTTATGGCCCCGTTAAATCTAGGCTGGGAAGGCTCATGGACAGTCTTCTAGCCCCACTGTCAATTGAGGCCCATATGTGGGCAATTAATGACTACTAAAGGGCCTCATCCTGTTGCCACTGGTATTCAACCACAGTGGGTGTGTGGGGGCTCGCAATGCAGGGAGCATGCCAAGGAAATCCTGTTGTGTTTGCTTGTGGGCTCCCTTGGGCAGTTGGGGAGGTGTGGGCGGAGTGGGGATGCGGTGGTGATGTCCCTTGTTGTCAGGCACTCAGTACTTTAAGAGAGAATATGCTAATGATTAAGTAGCCAGAATGTAAACCATGTGACCAGCAAACATTGTTCAGAGGAGCTTTCAGTTTAGCATGTGATGTGAAGGAGTTGAAGCTGTACTTTCCCATTAACAATAGCTGTTGAGACTTTATAATAAATCTGTCTGCTGAGCAATCCTATATTACATCTTCAAATAAACCAAACCTATGTTTAGCTTACCAGTTCTGTGTGAGATTGGTAAGTTTGTATTAAGCAAACATAGAAATACAACAGACCCCACTTTGCAAACCTCACCACCCATCTCCAACCACCCTTTCCTCTCCAAAGTCCTTGAGTTTGTTGTTGCCTCCCAAATCCATTCCCATCTTTCCCGGAACTCAATGTTTGAATTCCTGCAATCAGGTTCCACCCCTGCCATGGTAGGTCTTTTGTCAAAGTCAAAAATGACATCTATGTGATTGTGACAAAGGTAAACTATTGCTCTTCATTGCTTCTTGATCTGACTGCTGTTTTGGACATTGAGCACACCATCCTGCTCCAATGCCACTGTCACTCAGCTGGGTGGGATTGCTCTCACGTGGTTCCATTCTTTTCCAAACATAGCCAGAGCATCACTTGCAATGGCTTCTCCTCCTGTTGCTGTGACTTCTGGTATACATACCCCTGCATATTTCTCATTTATGTGCTGTCCCTTGATGATATTATTTGAAAGCACAGTATTAATTTTCACATATGCATTGATGATACCCAGCTGTACTTCACCATCACCTCTCATAACCCCTCCACCATTGCTAAATTATCAGACTGCTTATCCAGCACCTAGAACTGGATAAGCACAAGTTTCTTTCAAATAACTATTGGGAAGACTGAAGTCATTATTTTTGGTTCCCACTTTTCCAAACTCTATTCCCTAGATACCAACTCTATTCATCTCCTTGGTAACTGTCTAAGACTGAACCAGTCTGGTTGCAATCTTGGTGTCATATTTGACCTCACACTAAGTTCTGACCACATATTCGTGCCATTACTAAGACTGCTTCTTCCCTGTCCAACTAATGGAATATGAGAAAACAATTACAATTGGAAATTAGCTGACGGTACAAGTTCTAGTGGACACTGGGAAAGAGATGAAGGAATGGTAATGACCTTGAGTCCACTGCTTACGAGAGTGGTGGAAGCAGAGTCAATGAATGATTTCAAAAGGAAATTGGCTGGGCATTTGAGGGAAGTAAACCAACAGGGCTGCAGGAATAGAACAGGAGAATGGGACTGACTGGATTTCTCCACAGAGCTTGGATAGACTCGATGGGCGATTGGCCTCTTTCTGTGCTGTTATGACTCAATGAAGTTGAACCTGACAGACAACAGTTGTGATTTAGTTATGGAATGTTCGATCACCTGACTAATGGCAACATTTCATGTTAAAATAATTATTTTCAAGAGTGAAAGGTAGTTTTAATCTATCATTCAGTGCCATATACTGTGTTTGGGCTTTTTAATGTTCCTCAGACAGATGTGATAAACAAAAGGTTGTAATTTTTCTGTATTTTTTTAAATGATAAATTATAAACAAAAATAATCTGAAAATAGTAATCTTGACTGACACGATATAATGCATGTCATCACACGAAAGAAATGCAGACTGATAACAAAGAACAGACTTTACCGAGAATACTAAAGGCCATGAACTACTGTTAGGGAAGTAGTTTGGGTGGATTTAATTTCAGAGTAAACTGTGATTTTTTTTCTATTTTTATTTCTACCATCATTGATAATTAGTGAGTTTTCACATGTATGCTGACAACACCCAGCTCCAGCTCACCATTACTTCTCTCGACTGCTCTACTCTTCTTAAAGACTGCTTATCTGACATCCAATACTGGATGAGCAGAGACTTCCACCAATTAAATTTTGTGAAGACTTATGTTTTGGGTCCCTGCTCCAAACACCGTTCCCTAGCTACCAATTCCCTCCCTCTCCCTAGCAACAGTCTGAGCTTAAGCCAATCTGCTTGCAATCTTGGCATCACATTTGACCCCGAGCTGAGTTTCCGTCCTCATATTCATGCCATCACTAAGACCGCCTAGTTCCACCTCTATAATATTGCTGCTGAAACTCATTCATGCCTTTGTTATATCTAGACTTGTCTGATGCACTCTTGGTTAGTCTCCTACATTCTAATTCTGGTCTGTTGTTGATCTCTGATTTTAATCACTCCATCATTGGTGGCCATATCTTCGGTTGCCTAGGCCCTAAGCTCTGGAATTCCCTCGTTACACCTCTCTGCCTCTCCACTGCTTTCCTCCTTTAAGATGCTCCTTAAAACTTACCTCTTTGAGCTAGCTTTTGGTCATCTGACCTAATATCTACTTTTGTGACTTGGTGTCATAATTTGTTTTATAATGCTCCTGTGAAGCACCTTGGGACGTTTTATTATGTTAAAGGTGTCATATAAGATGTTGCTGTTATGGGAAATGTGTTGTGCACTCCAGTTTGATTAACAAAACCTTCAATATTACGTGCAGAAGTGGCAATTTAATTGGTGAAATGTGCCAAGACAATTTTGATTGGCCGGTTCTTTTTATTGCAGCTAATACATTTGTATTGCACGTTAATTTTAGCACCAAAGTCATGCATATCCACAGTTTTGTTTGTGTTTGCAATTTTCCAGAATATATGAGCAATTAAACCTTTATTTGGAAAAATGGAATGATATACTCTCAGATAATGTACACAGAAAAACTAACTGAATTGATTTTGTTTTCATTGGAGAAAGGAAAACTGAGAGGAGACTAATATGGGTCTTTAACAAAAGCAGAAACAGAAATTCCTAGAAAAACTCAGCAGGTCTGGCAGCATCGGTGGAGAAGAGTACAGTTGTTGTTTCGCGTCCTCATGATCCTTCAACAGAACTAAGTAAAAATAGGAAAGGGGTGAAATATAAGCTGGGGGGGGTGGGGTTGTTGGGACAAGAAGCCAGTGATAGGTGGGGATAACCAAAAGATGTCACAGACAAAAGGACAAAGGTGTTGAAGGTGGTGATAATATCTAAAGGAATGTGCTAATTAAGAGTAGGAAGCAGGACAAACAAGGTACAGATAGCCCTAGTGGGAGTGGGATGAAGGAATACTAAAAAGGCTAAAAGGTAGAGATAAACAATGGGTGGAAATACATTTAAAAATAATAGAAATAGGTGGGAAAAGAAAAATCTATATAAATTATTGGAAAAAACAAAAAGGAGGGGGAAGAAATGGAAAGGGGGTGGGGATGGAGGAAGTTTTCATGGTCTAAAATTGTTGAACACAATACTCAGTCTGAAAGGCTGTAAAGTGCCTAGTCGGAAGATGAGGTGCTGTTCCTCCAGTTTGCGTTGAGCTTCACTGGAACAATGCAGCAAGCCAAGCACAGACACGTGGGCATGAGAGCAGGGTGAAGTGTTGAAATGGCAAGCGACAGGGAGGTCTGGGTAATGCTAGCGGACAGACCGAAGGTGTTCTGCAATGCGGTCACCCAGTCTGCATTTGGTCTCTCCAATATAGAGGAGACCGCATAGGGAGCAAGGAATGCAGTAGACTAAGTTGAGGGAAGTGCAAGTGAAATGCGGCTTCACTTGAAAGGAGTGTTTGGGCCCTTGGACGGTGAGGAGAGAGGAAGTGAAGGGGCAGGTGTTGCATCTTCTGTGGTTGCATGGAAGGTGCCGTGGTAGGGGGTTGAGGAGTAGGGGGTGATGGAGGAGTGGACCAGGGTGTCATGGAGGGAACGATCCCTATGGAATACCGCTGGGGGGGGGTGGTGAAGGGAAGGGTGAAGGGTGGTGGCATCATGCTGGATTTGGCGGAAATGGCAGAGGATGATCCTTTGAATGCGGAGGCTGGTGGGGTGATAAGTGAGGACAAGGGGGACCCTATCATGTTTCTGGGAGGGAGCAGAAGGCATGAGGGCGGATGCGCGGGAGATGGGCCGGACACCGTGGGTGGAAAACCTCGGTTAAGGAAGAAGGAGGACATGTCAGAGGAACTGTTTTTGAAAGTGGCATCATCAGAACAGATGCGACGGAGGCGAAGGAATTGAGAGAATGGGTAGGAGTCCTTACAGGAAGCGGGGTGTGAGGAGCTGTAGTCAAGGTAGCTGTGGGAGTTGGTACGCGTGTAACGGATATTGATGGACAGTCTATCACCAGAAATTGAGACAGAGAGGTCAAGGAAGGGAAGGGAAGTGTCAGAGATGGACCATGTGAAAATAATGGAGGGGTGGAGATTGGAAGTAAATGTAATAAATTTTTCCAGGTCCCGACGAGAGCATGAAGCAGCACTGAAGTAATCATCGATGTACTAGAGAAAGAGTTGTGGGAGGGGGCCGGAGTAGGACTGCAACAAGGAATGTTCCACATACCCCATAACGAGACAGGCATAGCTGGGGCCCATGCAGGTACCCATAGCCACGCCTTTTATTTGGAGGAAGTGAGAGGAGTTAAAGGAGAAATTGTTCAGTGTGAGAACAAGTTCAGCCAGACAGAGGAGAGTAGTGGTGGATGGGGGTTGTTCGGGCCTCTGTTCTAGGAAAAAACGGAGAGCCACCAGACCATCCCCATGGGGATGGAGGTGTAGAGGGATTGGATGTCCATGGTGAAGAGGAGGCGTTGGGGCCAGGGAACTGGAAATTGTTGATGTGACGTAAGGTGTCAGAGGAATCACGGATGTAGGTGGGAAGGTACTGGACAAGGGGAGAGAGAAGGGAGTCAAGATAGCAAGAAATGAGTTCCGTGGGGCAGGAACAGGCTGACATGATCGGTCTGCCGGGACAGTCCTGTTTGTGGATTTTGGATAGGAGGTAGAAGCGGGCTGTCTGAGGTTGGGTGACTATCAGGTTGGAAGCTGTGGAAGGAAGATCTCCAGAGAAGATGAGGTCAGTGACAGTCCTGGAAACAATAGCTTGATGTTCAGTGGTGGGGTCTTGGTCTAGGAAGAGGTAAAAGGAAGTGTCTGTGAGTTGACGCTCAGCCTCCGCGAGGTTGAGGTGAGTGCGCCAGACAACAACAGCACCACCCTTGTCAGCGGGTTTGATGACAATGTCAGGGTTGGACCTGAGAGAACGGAGTGCAGTAAGTTCAGAGAGAGACAGGTTAGAATGAGTGAGAGGAGCAGAGAAATTGAGACGACTAATGTCACGCCGACAGTTCTCAATGAAAAGATCAAGAGAAGGTAAGAATCTAGAGGGAGAGATCCAAGTGGAGGGAGAATATTGCAGGTGGCTAAAAGGATCCGTTGAACGGGGAGAGGACTCCTGCCCAAAGAAATGAGCACTTTAAAACACTGAGCTTTTTATCTTGGACGTATAGCAAAGCAATAGACGACACAAGTACAAAAATAACAGTCTTAGTATAGACTTTTCTCCCACAATTAATGTTGTGCTAATGACGCCATTAAATAAAAGCTGAATAAATATCTATTAGGAGTGGGTTCAAAGATCATAATGATAAGCATACTGAAGTGATCAAATGCTACATGGAATACAACGTACTGTTGGGACTGCTAGATTACATCTGTGGAAGGTAACCAGTTATATGTGAATAATAGAACTGTAAGCACACATATTCTGCAGACCAACTGATATATTTTTACACTCCACAGTTTTTTTCCCTTCCCTTCTTTTCTTGACAATACTAGGGCAGATTTTTCTCTTTTAATGCTTGGGTGTGAGGGGCTGCTTGGGCACAGCACCCAGAAGGAAACTGGACAGGATCACATTCACATAATGGAGCCTGCCTGATTTTCTATATATTAATTTAAATGGGTGGAAAGTCAGACAGGATCCCTTCCAAGCATGTGAGCCTCCCTGCCTGACTTGCATCCATGTGCGATGCCCAGGCCATCCTTTACACTCAAGAGAAATAAGAGGAAACTACACCCCATGAACCCCTTGTTGAGATATAGTTCCACATCCAGGCTCTCATTATTCATATCTAAATCTTGACAGTGAGAAGTTAGGCAAATTAGGATTGCGGGAACATGGCAGTTGAATTTGATCCTGTCCTTACCTGACAGCCACACACACACACTTCCAGCAGGGGTCAGTGCAAACAATCAGGAGGAGGAAGAACCAATTTCTGCTTTGTCACACTGAAGCCAATTTTCCTGTCCCCACCCCTTCCTAGGTAAACTCAACATAAAAAGGACATCTAACTTGGGCCTTACTACCCTGTGTGGTTCACCTATTCACTGGTTATCTCCATCCGAGGAACTATATACTGATGTCTAATATAAACATGTACATGAAACATGGCCACTTATCTGCATTTTAAAAATTATTTCATGGGATGTGGGCATTGCTGAAAGTCCATCATTTATGACCCTACCTAGTTGCCTTTGAGAAGGTGGTGGTGAGTCTCCTTGAATCGCTGCTGTCCATGTAGAGTAGGTGCACCCACAGTGTTGTTTGGGAGAGAGTTCCAGGGTTTTGACCCAGTGACAGTGATGAAACAGCTGTATGGTTGTAGCTCAGGATGATGTGTGGCTTGGTGACAACCTTGCAAGTGGTGGTATTCCCATGCATCTGCTGCCCTTGACCTTCTATGTGGTAAAGGTCGCAGGCTTGGAAGGTGGTGTTAAAGGGTTGTGCGTGGTGGTGGAGGGAATGAATGTTTCAGGTGGTGGATGGGGTGCACATCAAGACAAGTATATTATTACGTATACATGAAATAAATAAAAGCAAATTACTGCGGATGCTGAAAATTTGAAATAATAAAAAAACAGAAAATGTAGCATGACTCAGCATCTGTGGGGACAGCAACAGATTTAACATATCAGCTCGCTGTGACCTTTCATCAGTCTGCAGTTTTCTCCTATCCCTTCAGTTGCAGACGAACCTGGAACAGGTTCTTTCTCTTTTGCAGTTTAGGTGTAAAGATGACCCGAGAATGCGAACTCTGTTGATCTCTAAACGCGGCCTGATGTGCCGAGTATTTTGAGCGTTTTCTGAAGTGTGCACGATACCTGGTTAGATTTTCCAATTGCCCAAATCTTGCGGCATTGTTAAAATTTCCCAATGCCCGTGGGACGGTTTGGCATTGACGGTTGATTGATTGATGCTTCCCTGAGCAAGGATTCAGCCTGGTTCGGATTGGAACAGCTCTTATCTCACTTCCCAACGAAGTGGAGCAGCTAGAGAGATAAGCTTTGGAGTGAAGGGAGCTGGCGCTTAGGGGCAGTGCTCGCGTTGTGCCTTGGCTGCCCCGGCGGTGGGAATTGACCCCGCTTCAACTTTCTTGCGCTAGTTTCATTTCGTTTTTCTCCTCGGTCTCAGAATCTTAAAATGGCATCAGCAAAGCAGCAGCTAGCCGACTGGCAACTGCAGGACATCGAGGGGAGCTCCAAAACTTCCGCCTGCCCCAGGCGGAGGGGCGCTGATATTCTCAGGGACCCGCACTTCAACAAGGTACACAACAACAACAACAACAACAACAACAAATTAATGTAGTGGTCAGCATCACGCTAATGGGCGGAGAGGCCGCGGGCTGACCAGGGGTGAACAGGGCTGGGCGGCCCCGAGACGGAGTGAGCTGACCAGGGCTGGACAGGCACCTTGCAGCGGCATGGGGATGGAGTGAGCTAACCAGTAGTGGACAGGGGGCGGAGTGAGCTGACCAGGAGGGGGGAGGGGGGGAGGGGTGGGGGGGGCGGAGTGAGTTGACCGGGGGTGGGGGTCAGGGGGCAGAGTGAGCTGACCAGGGGTGGACAGGGGGCGGAGTGACCTTACGAAGGGTGGACAGGGGTTAGTGTGAGCTGATGAAGGGTGGAGTGAGCTGGCCTGGGGATGGAGTGAGCTGACCAGGGGTGGACAGGCACCTTGCAGCGGCCTGAGGATGGAGTGAGCTGACCAGGGGTGGACAAGGGGCCTGGGGGATGGAGTGAGCTGACCAGGGGTGGACAAGGGGCCTGGGGGACGGAGTGAGCTGACCAGGGGTGGACAGGAACCTTGCAGCGGCATTGCTCAGCCTGTCTGAGGGGTGGGGGTTGTCCACTGGATGCATTTCACTTGTTTTATGAGTTGACATGATTTTGTTTTAATAACTCAAGCTTGCTGGAGGGGAGTCAGTTTGACTGCTTTCAGTGACGAATTCACCTTGCTGAAGTGTGGTGGGAGCTGGATTTTGTGGGTGGCGGCTGGTCTGGGATTGATGACCCCCTTCCTTAGGATCCATAGACACTTTCTACCCGAGGTTAGATGTGCGGCTTGAGTCTGTCAGTTGTGGGTAGAGGGTGTGACTGCACAGCTTGGGATATTGGAAACATTTCAGTTAGGAGTGACCAGACTGCAATCTCATTTTAAATTCATGGAGATATGGATGTAATCATTTCAAACATTAAAGCAGGTTTCATTTTTGCAATGGGAGAACATCAGTTGATGTTGGTTGTGAGGCTGCAGTGTGATCCGCCACAAGATGTTACACATATGCTTTATATTTGTGGAGTTCTGTGATCCATGTGGCTTATTTTAATGTTGAGTGGGTACTTAAATCTTCTGACGTTGTGAAATTTAGCTGTGCAAAATGTCAGATCTGTTGGGCGCCTTTCTAAATGTAATAGGATGAGGGTTTAATGCCCACTTGAGGTGCGGCACTTTCCGAAGTTATACCACCACTGTGCAATTGCAAACTGCTTTGCATGGATGTGAAAATCCAGTAACTAATTTGCGCCACCCCATGTAGGCCATTATTTGGAATGTTATACCATCATTGATTAAGTAATCATACTTTTCATATGTATTATACTTTAATCTTGGGGCAGATCTATTCTGCTCTTTATGAAGTTAAAACAGTGCCTGTGTCGTGGGTTGGTAGGGAGTGCCCCTCGGTGTGAATGGAATTTTGCCAAGTTAGAGATGCTGTTGAAAATCCATGTGCTGAAGGCACTTTCATGTTTTCATTACTTTGTTTTTAAAACGCTCGTTGCATAGAATTTGCTTCTGCTTGTTCTTTTTTGCGAATTAGCAGTTTACAAAACATGAAAGTGCATCATAACTTTCCTTTTAACTTGCTGTCTTTATCTATTATAGAAAGGTAAGTTTTTTTTTTAATTCTGCTCACTAGTGTTGAAACCCACCCTGTTAAGATCAGGTGAGGAGTGACAGCAACAGTTTTTTTTTAAAGAGGCATGCTAATTCAGTGAGTGTTTAACTATTTGTGTGCTGTGACTTCACAGACAGGTTTCTTTGGGATCTTTAAAAGTATAGCATTTATTATTCTTAACCCAGTCTAAAAAAAAATCAAAACACATACTTTCACATGTTCTCACACTCACGCAAATAGGTTAGCGTGGGAGGATAGATTAAGCATTTTAAAGTCCAGTAAAGTTAAAGGGGTATATGGTTCGAGAAAGTCGGTGACTTGGCTGGCTTCAGGCTAAACTTGGTCCTTCTAGATCTGTGTTGCGGTGGATTAAAGATGTATATGGATGACTTAACCTCGCAACTGTTATCTTCAGAAGGAGTTGAGTTCTTTTAAAGTCTTTATCTGAGGCACATGGACAGTCAAAAACAGTAGACAGGGTTCAAAATTTGCAGTTTAGAAAGAGATAGGAAACCCACTCAGTCTTGTTCTTTTAGCGTCTCCATTGCTTGTCATGTTCTGCGTGGCTTAAAAAAAACAGTTGCTTAACTACGCAAAGGGTCACTGGTTTGTCCCTCTCTTGTAACCCTGTCTCTCCAACTGCCCAGTCACCCAAATACCTTCATGGCTAGTGTATTCCAGTTCTAACTTATTAGATCTTATACGGGAATTCCTCTCTTAGCCAGGGTCCCATTGGACATAAATCACTTGGACAATAGTTTGTCTGCACCCAGTCGAGTTGCCAGGTGATTGTCTGGATGCTTTGATAATGGAATGGGAGATGACCCCCATTCATACTCCTTAAAATGCATTTGTTCCTGGTAAGGCTTTGCAGATGGTTCCACTTAATGGCTTGGAATATAGAAGGTACAGGATGCAAATGTGTAGCCATTTGTGATTTCAAGCCCTTGGAACGTGGCTTTAGTCTTTTTTTAACAAGTCAGTTAAGGGTTTCCAGCCAGTAAAATCATAGCCATTTTTCATAAAGCATGGTTTCACAACACCTCCCATCTCCCTCATTAGTAGTGTGCCTTGTTTATGTTATGCTTTCTGGTATTTATTCTGTTTGGGTTCAAATCCTTCTGTGCCATATCTTCCAGTCCCATGAACTTTTATGAAATTTGTGTTCCTACAGTTCTGGTCTCTTGTGCACTCCTCACTCCCCTCTTCATATCAATGGTGGCTGTGCCTTCAGCTGCTTAGGCCTATAATTCTTAAGTTCCCTTCATAAATCTCTTTCTTCCTTAAAACCTACACTTTTTTTATCGAGTTTTTGGTTATCTGCACTAATCTCTCTTTTGGTTCAGTGTCAATTTTGTTTAACTCTGCTGCTGTGTAGTACCTTTAGGACAGGCCACTATGTTTGAAGGACAATATGAATGCAAACTGTTGTTGGTTGAGATTAGTAAACTAGGACATTGCTATTTTGAAATATGAAAGTTTGTAAGAATAAGTACTTCCATATTCATTTGAACATTATTAAAATGAACACTTGAGTATCATTCATATAGTGAAAGATTTTTGTGAAGATAAGTATGCTTAAGGTGGTATATCTGGTCACCTTGGATAAAAGCTTATATTTCAACTCTTTCTTGGACCCGAACTCAAGTTCTGTCAAAGGGTCATGAGGACTCGAAACGTCAACTCTTTTCTTCTCCGCCGATGCTGCCAGACCTGCTGAGTTTTTCCAGGTAATTCTGTTTTTGTTTTGGATTTCCAGCATCCGCAGTTTTTTTGTTTTTATCACCTTGGATATATGTTGACATTATTAACTGTATAAATCTTGGTTATAATTAAATCATTGCTTGATTTATGGAGGCTTCAGGATATTGAGTGAAGGCACATACTGATGCTGATGTCATCTGCAGTAAGCATGCTATCTTTGCTTCCAATGAGGGTTATTTTGTATAAAGGGCAGTCATTTGAACTACTAAATAAATATCCAGCATTAGTCTACTTCAGTCGCCTTGTGCTTTATCCTTTATTTTTAAAAAGTTGTCATCTGATCTGTTTATAATATAGTTAACAGATTATACAGTTAGAAATACGACTAACTTACAAAGTTAGCAACTATTAGTGTGCTACAAAACTTTTTCTTTTAATGTTTTTGTGGGTGTTTACATTGAACTTCATTCTCTTCCATTGTTAGTAGCACTTAGTTCAGTTGCATCATATGCTGACATGGATTTAAGCTTGCAAAACACTAATTGCAATAAAAGCTTTCTACTGGAGCAAGATTTAGTTGCATCTGGCAGGATGAAATTGGGCTCCTGACAGAAAAGGTTTTTGTATTGTTTTGTTTGAATGAACTGTTAAAGTATAGACGTGCACTCGGGTGGAATGTCAACTCAGCCTCCTCTTTTATGGCTAGAGAAATCACCCATTTTGAGAATTTTTTTCAGCTTTGTTGAATTTTAACTAATTTAATTTGAGATTTTTGGGTAAACCCCTAGCATCTTTCACTTTTATTTGTTCTAAAGTTCAGATGGTGGTTGTTGAAATTGTTTGCAAGCATTAGGCAGATTTGCCAAGATAAACAAATACAGAGATAGTGGGAAAATGTGTTTGCAATGAAGTAAGTGTAATTGGCTTATTTTGGGCATTTAAGCTGATTTTTGGAACTGGCCCTTTTAAATGAGGTAAGTTGCATTGTGCATATGATACCTGAGATCACCTGAGCTCTTCTCTGTGTGCATCCCACTTAAAATATGGTCTACATCTATAACCAGCGAATACAGTCTGTACTAGACTTAACAATGAGCCAAACATAGTCAGGAACTTGTTTTCCAACAATGACCTGTAACATGATCAAATTCAATGTTGAGTTTGAACAGGAGAAACCTAACACAGTTACTAAGATTTTAGATTATGATGAGGTGAAACTGAGATGTGATGGAGACTGACGGCAGCAAACTGGTCAAAACTTTTATCTGGTAAACTACAGATGAACAATGGGAGGTGTTCAACAAAGAATTTAGTTCAATACAGGACCAGCATTTGACCCTGAGGTGTGGCTCTGCACTGCTTTTCAAATGGATTACTTATCTAAATATAATATAAAAGCAAAAAACTGTGGACGGTGGAAATCCAAAACAAAAACAAAAATACCTGGAAAAACTCAGGTCTGACAGCATCCGTGGAGAAGAATACAGTTATCTAATTATAATGTAGTGAACTCCTTGTACATTTGCATTTCTGAATGTAAACTTAAGTGTCCTATGAAAAGGACTTGCAAATTTTGTCAGGCTGTTGGATAGACTAAATATTGTGAAAATTTATCCTTTGCATTCAGATGGGTCTTTATATGTAGCAATTCACGCCTCATTTGGACCCAACTTTTTTCTTTACTGTTTCTATTACCACTTTCTTTGGCTTTTGCATCATGGAATTTTTTTTATATTAATCTCCCCTGGCCTCCATTCCGATCAGACTTTCTCCTTTGTTCTTCCTGCCCTACTGCCTCTCCCATCTCCCCCACCAATCTCCACTTGCTTAAAAACTTACATTTCTCTCTTCAGTTCCAATGAAAGGTCATTGCCCTGAAACGTTAACTCTTGTTTCACTCCACAGATGCTGCTTGACCTGCTGAGTCTTTCCAGCTTTTTCTTGTTCAGACAGTATTATGAAAACTTTTATTGCCCCTTCAGCTGAAAGGCAACCTTGCAGGTTCAGCAGCATGCCTATTCACTGCATGTCACCTCCCTGATCATCTTGATGGAGATTATGTTTGGTGGCTGGAGCACTGACACTGTGTAGCTTATGTTTGTTTCCCTCAAAACCACCCCCCCCCCCCCCCCACCACCCCCACGCTGTTTATTGGCCTGTCTGCACTAAAATACAGTATTGCTGATAGACTGTATGGAGTGTGGCATTTCCGTATCAGGACACTGCCTGTAAGTGAGACAGCCAACAGCGTGTGCCTTACCTGTGCCATTGCAGCATTTGTTGCATTTGCTTTATTTTGAGGACCCCTTGGAAAGCCTGTCTGGGACCACAATGGTCACGGGCTCTATTATTGATTTAAGCTCATGGAAAGTCATGTTATGCAGGTTGACTGATGACCCAAATATGGGTGGAGATGTATGTGGAGGAATGTGGTGGGGATGGATGCAGAAAATTGCAAAGATCTCAAACAAGATTAAGTGAGTGGGAAAATCTATGGCAAATGAATTTCAATGCTGGTGAGTGTGAGGCGATTCGTTTTCTATCTAAAAAATAGAAAATGTTAAAATTAGGAATAGGAGGCCCAAAGAGATGGTTCATATACACAGATCACTAAAATGTAGTGGTCAGGTACAAAGATATCAAAAACTAATGAAATTCTAGCCCTCTGGATATGGAAGCAAGGATGTTTTGCTACAGCTAGGCTCAGCTCTGGTTATAATACATTCGGAGTACTGTTCACAATTCTGGTCGCCACACCTTAGGGTATATTTTTCTTGGGGAAAAAGTGCAGTGGAGATTTCAGTGTTACCAGGGTTCCAGATATTAAATTATGAAGGGAGATTATATGAAGGCTTATTCCCTGGAATATAGAAAGTTGTAGGGCAATTATGATTTTTGAGGAAGTAATAGGGTAGATGGAAAATTTTTCTGCTTGTGTAGCAGAAGGGGCTATAACCTTAAAGTCAAACCTAGGTCATTCATGAAATAGGTTGGGAAAGACTTCGCATAAAGGGTCATAAAATTGTGGAAAACACTCTCCAAATAATAAAATGGTAGGTAGCTCAATTAATTTAAATGAGATGGGTAGACTTTTGCCACCCAAAGGAATTGTGGGGCATGGAACCAAGTTGAGTATATGGCATGAGGTCACAGATTAGCCATGATTTTGTTGAATGGTGGAACAGGCAAAACGAGCTGAAATGCCTACTCCTTTTTCTATCTTTTTGCTGGGAAATGAATCTCAATCAATTACAATGAAAACAGAAAATGCTGGAAACACTCAGCATGTCCAGCAGCATCTGTGGAGGAAAACAGTTAATGTTTCAAATTGATGATCTTGCTTCAAATCTATGACTTTTCATCAACTCTGTTATCTCTGATTTCCAGCATCTGCAGTACTTTGCTTTTGACCCAGTGACTGTAGGAATGGTGATTATAGTCCCAAGTCAGGCAGGTTTGTGGCTTAGAGAGGCACTTGCAGGTGGTAATGTTTCCATGCATCTGCTGCCCTTGTCCTTTGAGATGGTAGAAGTCACAGGTTTGGAAGGGGCTAGTGAAGGAGCCTGGGTGAGTTGCTGCAGTGTACCTTGTAGATGGTACACACTGCTGTCACTGTAGGTTGTTTTAAGGTGGTGGATGGGGTACCAATCAAGTGAGCGGTTTTATCCTGGATGGTGTCTAGCTTCTTGTGTTGTGCAGCTCCAACACATCCAGGCAAGTGGAGCATATTCCATCATACTCCTGACTTGTGCCTTGTAGATGGTGGACAGGCTTTGGGGAGTCAGGACGTGAGTTAGTTGCTGTAGGATTCTTAGCCTCTGACCTGCTCTTGTGGCTACGGTATTTATGTGGCTAGTCCAGTTCTGTTTCTGGTCAATGGTAATCCACAGGATGTTGATAGTGGCAGCTTCAGCCATGGTAATGCCATTGAATGTCCAGGCATGATGGTTGGATTCTCTCTTAGAGATGCTCATTGCCTGGCAGTTGTGTGGCATGAATGTTACTTGCCACTTGTCAGCCCAGGCCTGGATATTGTCCAGGTCTTGCTGCATGTGGGCACAGACTGCTTCAGTATCTGAGGAGTCTTGGGCATAGGACACAACCCTGAGGAACTCCTGCAGCGATGTCACGGGACTGAGATGATTGACCTCCAACAACCACAACCATCTTCCTTTGTGCTAGGTGTGATTCCAACCAGTCAAAATCTTTTTCCCTCTGATTCCCATTAACTTCACTTTTTTTTGCTAAGGCTCCTTCATGCCATGCTTGCCATGCTGCCTGAATGTCAAGGGCAGTCACTCTCATCTGTCATGAGATATTAATGTCTATAATGTTGAAAATTATTTTTAAAATTTAGGTGTAGTGGGGTCTCTGTCTGTATTTGACTGTGTCTTTAATTGGATTAAAGCCAGTTAGTCTGGGTGCTTTGATGTATAGTAGTTTGAGATGTTAATCGGGTATACAGTAAGGAAGCTAAAAGGTAAAGTGTACATTTGCATCTGTGAAATAAAGCATTCAAGAGTGGGAATAAAATCTTGCACCTAGCTGGGAGACACCAAGCAATGTGTTTATATTACTAATAAAATTAGTGGGATGAAAATGTTGTTCGAAGATGTGAAGTAAAAAGCCTAGTGATACGATGGAATAGTGATACAATGGAAAATTTACATTCAGAGGGGAAGCTGGGTATAAAGAGGGAAAGGAGGTTGTGTGTAAGGTAGAGGCATTTAAGATCTAACCAGGCTGTGAGCCTCCAACTGTCTGCAAATTGCAAGGTACCTCATTTTGAATTGGTAAGGTCAATGTGCTTTGCCGTGTCTGTTTAAAGTATGGGTTCCTGTTGCCTTATAGAGATTGACCTGGGGGTGATTAATTTGGGGATTTCTTTTTTTTAAAAAAAAGGTAATTTGTAGACATGTGTTTAATTTGTTGTAAATGAATGTTTAATTTAGTTTTATATTAAAGCTCTTGAGGCTCCTTGGTCTTATTCCTGAATTCAGAGCTGCATCTCAAACATATCAATTGAAAATATAGGCTCTGACAGTTGTTTCAAGTTTCCCTCTGGGATTTAAACAACTCAGCCTTTACCAACTACTGTGTCATAACACCTTGTCTCTGGAGTTCAGCTCTTTTGGCTATGTTTGACCAAGGCTCTAATGAGGTCAAAATCTGAGTGATCTTGGCAGTGTCAGTAAGCAAATTATTGCTGAGTAAGTGCTGCTTGCTAGCACTGCCGACGAAGCTTTCCATTGCTTTGCTGATGATCAAGGTTAGGCTGATGGGGCAGTAACTGGCCAGGTTGGATTTGTCCTTTTTGCATGCAGGACTGCTGGGCAGTTTTCTACATAGCTGGGTAGATGCCAGCGTTCTAGCTGTGCTGGAACAGCTCACTTCTTTGGGCAGGAGTCCTCTCCCGGTTCAACGGATCCTTTTACCCATCTCCAATATTCTCCCTCCACCTGGACCCGTCCCTCTGGATTCTTACCTTCTCTTGATCTTTTCATTGAGAACTGTCGGCGCGACATTAGTCGTCTCAATTTCTCTGCTCCTCTCACCCATTCTAACCTGTCTCTCTCTGAACTTACTGCACTCCATTCTCTCAGGTCCAACCCTGACATTGTCATCAAACCCGCTGACAAGGGTGGTGCTGTTGTTGTCTGGCGCACTGACCTCTACCTCGCGGAGGCTGAGCGTCAACTCACAGACACTTCCTCCTACCTCTCCTTGGACCATGACCCCACCACTGAACATCAAGCCATTGTTTCCAGGACTGTCACTGACCTCATCTCCTCTGGGGATCTCCCTCCCACAGCTTCCAACCTGATAGTCACCCAACCTCGGACGGCCCGCTTCTATCTCCTACCCAAAATCCACAAACAGAACTGCCCCGGTAGACCGATCGTCTCAGCTTGCTCCTGCCCCACGGAACTCATTTCTCGTTATCTTGACTCCCTTCTCTCTCCCCTTGTCCAGTCCCTTCCCACCTACATCCGTGATTCCTCTGACACCTTACGTCACATCAACAGTTTCCAGTTCCCTGACCCCAACCGCTTCCTCTTCACCATGGACGTCCAATCCCTCTACACCTCCATCCCCCACCAGGATGGTCTGAGGGCCCTTAGCTTCTTCCTCGAACAGAGGCCCGAACAATCCCCATCCACCACTCTCCTCCGTCTGGCTGAACTTGTTCTCACGCTGAACAATTTCTCCTTCAACTCCTCTCACTTCCTCCAAATAAAAGGTGTGGCTATGGGTACCCGCATGGGCCCCAGCTATGCCTGTCTCTTTATGGGGTATGTGGAACATTCCTTGTTCCAGTCCTACTCCGGCCCCCTTCCACAACTCTTTCTCCGGTACATCGGTGATTACTTCGGTGCCGCTTCATGCTCTCGTCGGGACTTGGAAAAATTTATTAATTTTGCTTCCAATCTCCACCCCTCCATCATTTTCACGTGGTCCATCTCTGACACTTCCCTTCCCTTCCTTGACCTCTCTGTCTCAATCTCTGGTGATAGACTGTCCACCAATATCCATTACAAACCCACCGACTCCCACAGCTATCTCGACTACAGCTCCTCACACCCCGCTTCCTGTAAGGACTCCATCCCATTCTCTCAGTTCCTTCGCCTCCGTCGCATCTGTTCTGATGATGCTACCTTCAAAAACAGTTCCTCTGACATGTCCTCCTTCTTCATTAACCGAGGTTTTCCACCCACGGTCGTTGACAGGGCCCTCAACCGTGTCCAGCCCATCTCCCGCGCATCCGCCCTCACGCCTTCTCCTCCCTCCCAGAAACATGATAGGGTTCCCCTTGTCCTCACTTATCACCCCACCAGCCTCCGCATTCAAAGGATCATCCTCCGCCATTTCCGCCAACTCCAGCATGATGCCACCACCAAACACATCTTCCCTTCGCCCCCCCCTATCGGCATTCCGTAGGGATTGCTCCCTCTGGGACATCCTGGTCCACTCCTCCATCACCCCCTACTCCTCAACCCCCTCCTATGGCACCACCCCATGCCCACGCAAAAGATGCAACACCTGCCCCTTCACTTCCTCTCTCCTCACCGTCCAAGGACCCAAACACTCCTTTCAAGTGAAGCAGCATTTCACTTGCATTTCCCCCAACTTAGTCTACTGCATTCGTTGCTCCCAATGTGGTCTCCTCTACATTGGAGAGACCAAACGTAAACTAGGCGACCGCTTTGCAGAACACCTGCGGTCTGTCCGCAAGAATGACCCAAACCTCCCTGTCGCTTGCCATTTTAACACTCCACCCTGCTCTCTTGCCCACATGTCAGTCCTTGGCTTGCTGCATTGTTCCAGTGAAGCCCAACGCAAACTGGAGGAACAACACCTCATCTTCCGACTAGGCACTTTACAGCCTTCCAGACTGAATATTGAATTCAACAACTTTAGGTCGTGAGCTCCCTCCCCCATCCCCACCCCCTTTCTGTTTCCCCCTTCCTTTTTTTCCCAATAAATTATAAAGATTTTCCTTTTCCCACCTATTTCCATTATTTAAAAAAAAACACCCCCACTAGAGCTATACCTTGAGTGCCCTACCATCCATTCTTAATTAGCACATTCGTTTAGATAATATCACCAACTTTAACTTTAACACCTATGTGTTCTTTTGTACCATTGTTGTTGACATCTTTTGATGATCTGCTTCTATCACTGCTTGTTTGTCCCTACAACCACACCCCCCCCACCTCTCTCTCTCTCTCTCTCCGCGCCCCCCCACACACCTTAAACCAGCTTATATTTCAACTCTTTCTTGGACTCGAACTCAAGTTCTGTCGAAGGGTCATGAGGACTCGAAACGTCAACTCTTTTCTTCTCCGCCGATGCTGCCAGACCTGCTGAGTTTTTCCAGGTAATTCTGTTTTTGTTTTTGTTTTTGTTTTGGATTTCCAGCATCTGCAGTTTTTTTGTTTTTATATTAGCTAGAGTATGGCTTGTTCTGGAGCACAAGTCTTCAGTCCTATTGCTGGAATATTGTCAGGGCCCATAGTCTTTGCATATCCAGTGCTTTCAATCATTTCTTTATCATGTGGAGTGAATTGAATTGGCTGAAGAATGGCATCTGTATGGTGGGGACCATGGGAGGAGACCAAGATGGATCACCCACTCTGTACTTCTGGCTAAAGATGGCTGCAAATGCTTCAGCCTTTTGCACTGCTTTGCTGGGCTCCCCCATTGAGGATGGGGATATTTGTGGAGCCTCCTCCCCTAGTCAGTTGTTTAATTTTCCATCACCATTCACAACTGGATGTGGCAGGACTGCGGAGCTTAGATCTGATCTGTTGGTTGTGGGATCACTTAGCTTTGCCTAATATATGCTACTTCCACTGTTTTTAGTTGCAAGTAGTCCTGTGTTATCGCTTCACTAGGTTGACACCTCATTTTTAGGTTTGCCTGGTACACTTCCTGGCATGTCCTCCTGCACTCTTCATTAAATCAGGGGTGATCCCCTGGCTTGGTGGTAATGGTAGGGTGAGGGATATGCAGGGCCATGAGGTTACATATCATGTTTTATACAATTCTGTTGCTGATGATGGCTCACATTGCTTCATGAATGAGTTGCTCGATCTGTTTAAAATCTATCCCACTTAGCACAGAGGTAGTGCCACACCACATGCTGGAGGGTATCCTCAGTGTGAAGATGGGACTTTGTCTCCACAAGGACTGTGGTGGTCACTTTACAAATGCTGTCATGGACAGATGCGTCAGTGACAGGTAGATTTTGTGAGAATGAGGTCAAGTACATTTCCCTTGGTTAGTTTCCTCACCACCTTCCAGTTTAGCAGCCAAGTCCTTTAGGGATCATTCAGTAGTGTTGCTACCACACCACTTTTGGTGATGAATTTTGAAGTCCCCGACCCAGTGTACATTTTGCACCCTTGCCTTCCTAGGTGCTTCCTCCAAGTCTGTTTAACATGGAATATTGATTCAGCAGCCGAGGGCGGTGGTAGGTGGTTTCCTTGCCTGTGAATCACCTGATGCCATGAACTTTCATGGGGTCCATAATCAATGTTGAGGACTCCTGGGGCAAATCCCGCCTGACTGTATACTACTGTAATGGCAGATTTCCTTCCCTAAAGGATATTAGTGAGCTAGATGGGCTTTTACAAACAAGCGACTATGCTTTCATGGTCACCATTAGACTAGCTTTTAATTCCAGATTTATTAATTTCAATTCTGCTGGCTGCATGGGGGGGTTTGAGCCCATGTCTCCAGAGCATTAGCCTGGATCTCTGGATCGATTTGAGATATCATGTTTCTGGCCAAGTTGAAGCCTCGCGTTGCGTCTGCTTTTGGTTCATGCAACATGCAACAAGGAAGATGGTTGTGGTTGTTGGGGGTCAGTCATCCCAGCTCCATGGCATCACTGCAGGAGTCCCTCAGGGTAGTGCCCTCAGCCCAACCATCTCCAGCTGCTTCATCAATGACCTTCCTTCCATCATAAGGTCAGAAGTGGGGATGTCCACTGATGATTGCACAACGTTCAGCACCATTCACAACTCCTCAGATACTGAAGCGGTCCATGTCCAAATGCAGCAAGACCTGGATAACATCCAGACTTGGGCTGACAAGTGGCAAGTAACATTTGTGTCAGGCAATGATCATTTCCAACAAGTGAATCCAACCATTGCCCCTTGATGTTCAATGGCATTGCCATCACTGAATTCCCCCACTATCAACACCCTGGGGGTTACCATTGACCAGAAATTGAACTGGACAAACTGTATAAATACAGGGCTACATGTGGCTACAAGAGCAGGTCAGAGGCCAGAAATCCTGCAGCAAGTAACTCACCTGACTCCCCAAACTGTCTACAAGGCTCAATTCAGGAGTGTGATGGAATACTCACCACTTGATTGGATGACTGCAGCCACAACACTAAAAGCTTGACATCGCCCATGACAAAGCAGCCCGCTTGATTGGCACCATATCCACAAACATTCACTCCCTCCATCACTGACACACAGTAGCAGCAGTATGTACCATCTACAAGATGCATTGCAGGAATTCACCAAGACTCCTTAAACATCACCTTCCAAACCCATGACCGCTACCATTTTAGAAGGACAAGGGCAGCAGATAGATGGGAACACCACCACCTGGAAGTTCCCCTCCAAATCAGTCACCATCCTGACTTGGAAATATATCACCCTTCCTTCACTGTCGCTGGGTCAAAATCCTGGAGCTCCCTTCCTAACAGCACTGTGTACCTTCACCACATGGACTATAGCCATTCAAGAAGGCAGCTCACCACCACCTTCTCAAGGGCAGCTAGGGATGGGTAATAAATGCTAGTCTAGCCAGCGAAGCCCACATCCCATGAATGAATTTTTAAAAAAAAACTAATTTTAAGCAGATTTGTCCAGATAGTCATACATGTGTAGTGTGATGCATTAAAGCAAAGATGGCAATGATGGATTCTACCGTCATTTTGACAGGTGAGCGTTTGCCAATGTGCAGTTGTTCACTATCTGTTTTGATGTCATCTCACATGTGATCTTAAAGCAAATCTTGATTTGCAGATATTACATGTGGGGCGACTTGTTAGAGGGCTGGGTGAAGGCATTGGCTTTGTGGCATGCTCGCTTATTCTCTAGCGACTTGACTCTCTTCACGTGCAGAGATTGCTTGATGATGCACTCAAAAATGGAGAAGCCTGTCTCAATTTTTTCCCATGTAGTTGGGTATAATTTACAGGCTCTGAGATTGGCTTTAAGAATGTCTTGAGTGTCTTCAATTTGGGACGTCCTATAGCATGGGTTCCCAAGCTCAGCTCACTTAGCCTTTGGTATGTGGAAATCCCCCATGCAAACCACATGGCTGGCCCTGCCAAACTGAGCTGTGATGAGTGTACACTTAATACTAGTTATGCCGCACCTTGCAAGAATTTTGTTAGGAATTTTTGTCCTGCTACTTGATGTAGATAAATCTTAAGCAGCGAAGGTGGAATATATCTTGTTGCATTGTGACACTGGTAGATTGTCCACTCGTAGCCAAAGAGAAATTATGTGAAAATTACTGGTAGAATTTGATCTTTGTTTTGAGACAAACTCCATGCTCCCTCCAAAGCCTATTTGTGAGCCTGCTGAATGTTGAGGTCACTTTTTTGCCAGGCAATTGGTGATTTCTTGATCCAGTGTGATGTTCTTGAAGTGGATACTCCCAAGATAGCAGAAGTGCTGAACTGAGTCAGAATGTATTATTCATTTTGACTTTGAGGTCTTGGAGTTTGTGACTAGGGCAGGCAGTCAGAAATAAAATCTATCTTTTTTAAGACTTGTTCTGAGGCTTGGTAAATTGGTCAACAGACAGCTGAATATCTTCTGGGTGTGTGTGCTATGAGAGCACAATTGCCAGCAGATAAGAATTCACTTAGTAGCTGTTCTAGCCTTTGTGTAAGCCTTGCACCTTTGCAGATTGAAGAGGTTGCCATCTGTCCTGAAGTGTGTACACACCCATCTGGAGATCTTTGAATGCATCCAAGAGCATGGCTGAAAAGTAGATGGCAAATGTAGCTGTAGCCTTGCTTGATGCCATTGATGGGAAAAGCATCACATAAGGCAGCATTCTGCACCTCACAGGCCATCGTGCTGTCATAAAATGAGCTGATGACCCTGACCATCTTTTTCAGGGCATCCATATTTGTACAGCACCTTCCACAGGCCTTCGATGTTTACGTCAAAGACATTCATCTGGTCAACAAGTACCATGTGTAGAGGACCTTTTCCTATCGTGGGACTTTTGAATTTGATGTGACACATCATGTTGACTGTTCCTTGTATAGCACAAAAGTTGGAATGTGATTCTTGGTGTACACACAGGGTGGAATTATCCCAGAATTGCACTGTATGATGGGAAAACAGCATTTTTCCAGCTGGCTGCAATGGTGGGTTTTCATGCTATACTGTCTACTTTCTGCCTTTGTTAATTATGCAGCCACGGAAAAAAACACCATCTCGCTGGTGGGCAGCCTCTGAACCACCTGCCATGCCGTTACCTTGCTGTTTCCTCACTCCAGGTGCCATTTTTTAACTGCAGCTGTGCACACAATTCTCAATGCTTAAAGCCCATGACTGCTCCAGTGAAGACATGGCCCTGAAAGAAAAGAAGAGTTCAGTGACCCATCACTGGAATGCCTCTTGGAGGCCTGCTGTGATGTTCTCAGCCTTCGCTCTGGCTGCAGGAGGTCCAGTAATCTCACCCCTCCAGCTTGGGAGGTGGTGGTCAGTGCCAACTCTGCACAGAAGATGTTGGCCATCCAGTATAGAAAGAGGATGAATTTTCTCATCTGTGCCAGCAGGGTAAGGCAGCCACCTCATCACTCAACTCACACAAGCCTATCACACATTCACTGGCATCTCTCACTGCCAGCTCAAGGGACATCACCACTCTCTTCTCTCACACATGGTCACATCTTTATCTCACCTCATCTCCTCTGGAGACTCTCCTGAGCCCTCACCATCCTGAGGCCACTTGCACAGATCAACTTGTGCCCCCCACACACCCCCTGGGATACCCCACTTCCCCAGTACTGCCTCTTCTCTTGCTTGAAGCCACTTCTCCCCCTTCTCCAAGCAAGCCCTTGCCCTGCAGCCATTGAAAAGCCACATCTTACAGCTGGTCTGGTAAGTAGAGATCTGCCCGTGAGCCCCCCTAAAAGTGATGTGGTGCTGACGAGTGCTGCCCAAAGCGAAGTAGGCAAACAAACCTCAAAGTCCCGAACAAAGTGCAGTTCACCAGGTACACCTCGCTTATATACGGTTGTGAAATTTGTCAGTGTGATTGCATGTCAACGTGCCTGATGATCCAGCGCGAGAGGATGCTTCCAGTGACCGGTGCTTAAAATGAGATGCTAACGTATTGAAATTAGCTTTCTGTTATGTGGAGGTAGGAAATACAGCCTGCCATTGATGGGTGGTGTGAACAATTGCAAACTGGTTTTTCCAAGATGTGAAACTGACTTTTGGCCACCTTTATTGTCTGCTAACTCTGCCAGCAGGAGCAGGAAATTCTGCCCAGGGTATGTAAGATGAGTGACAACAACCCTTGCAAGAATTTTTCCTGCAAATACTTCATATAGGACATACAATGCACCAGAACAAAGTTGGATTATCTTAGAATGTTTTCCTTCTGTGCTATTAACGTTTGGCCTATCCCGTCCCTTCAGTGTTCTGCAACAGCTAGTCCTACATAACAGCTCCAGCCCTGTTTGCCATCTACTTTTCAGCTATGCTTTTGGATTCACTCAAAAGATCTTGAGATAGGTGTACACATTCTGTTCAGGACTGCCTGGCTAGTCCCACTCCCCTGTTCTCTTCCCTTCCCATGACCTTGTAAATCTATTGTCAGGTGCTTATCTAATTCCTTTTTGCAAGCCACGATTTGAACCTACCTCAACCAGCTTTTTTGAGCAGTACGTTCAACTACGTGCTGTCTTTTTTAAATTAAGTTTTCTCATGTTGCCTTTGGCTTTTTTTTGCCATTCACCTTTAAATCGATGTCCTCTGGTTCATGACTCCTCTGCCATAGGGAACATTTATACCTACCCTCAGCTCCCAGTTTTCCCCAATCTGTCCTTGCAACTGAAGATTCCTCATCCCTGAAATCATTCTCGTGAATCTTTCCTGCACCCTCTCTAAAGCCTTCACATCCTTCCTAAGTGTGGTCTCAGAATTGGGCACGATACTCCAGTTGAGGACGTGCCAAGTTTTGTAAAGTTTAATCATAAACTTCCTTCTGTACTCTATGCTTTTTATAAAGCTCAGGATCCTGTATGCTTCACTAATCATTTGCTTCACTAATAATCATTTTCTCATCCTATCCTGCCACCTTCAACAACCCCGGTCTCTGTGCTTGCACCACTTTAGAATTGTACCCTTTAGTTTACAATGCCACTCCTTGTTCTCCCTACCAAGATATATTCTTTCTCATTTCTCTGCATTAAACTTCATCTGCCACTTGCCTGCCTATTCCACCAGCCTGCCTGTTGCCTCTTGAAGTCTGTCATTACTCTCCTCACAGTTCAAAACACTTTCTGGTTTGGTCATTGGCAAATTTAAAATTGCCTAATCTAATCAATTTAATATAGAATAAGAAAAGCTATGGCCCTCGAACTAATCACTGGGGAACATGGCTACATACTTTCTGGCAGTCCAAAAAACAACCATTCATCACGATTGTTTCCTGTTGCTCAGTCAACTTCATATCCATGCTATCACCTGTCTCATATTCCATGGGCTTCAACTTTGATGGGTGGAATTTAGTATAGGCGACCCAGGTTCAGTCTACTGCTCGGAGAACCAGTGGGACACCTGATACTATTTAAGTGCAATTGGGCACTTAAGTGGGTAGGCTGTGTCTCCTACAGAATTAAAGCCCCAGTGAGGCTGCAATCCTGCCCCCCGCCAAGCTACCAGGCAATCAAAGGCCAGCAGCTCTACATTGCAGGCAGTGCTACCAGGAGCAGTGGCTGCTGCTGGAGAAAGGGGAGTAGGCAGGTGGGGTTGTTGGGAGGGGAAGCGGGGGGATGTGGTTCGATCCAAAGGCAGCGGTTGACTCCTAGCACCCCCTTCCTAATGCTGAGTCCTCACTGGGTGCCTTTTGGAAGAGGGCCACCCCCACATGGATGTCAATGACAAATCCAACAGGGTTTTGTAGTTTGGGGGTGGGTGTGCTTTGGGAGGTACAGGAATCTTGTGCCAGAATGGGGAAAGTTCCTGAGCCGCCACTAAATCCCTGTAGGTTTGGGGCTAATGGACTTTGGGTAGCTCAGAGCCTAATTAGCAGGTGGGTGGGTTCCTCACATCAACCCATTCCCACCGCTGACAAAATGGGTGTCAGTTTTCCCACTGGCAGGAGTGAGCTATGTGGCCTCCCATGTGATTATTCAGGCTCATCCACCACCTAGCTCAGTCTGGGGGCTCCATTAAATCCTGGCCAACAAGTCTATTATGTAGTACTTAATCAAATGCTTTTCAGTCTGTATACACCTCAATTGCATCACTCTTGTCACCCCTCTGTGTTACCTCCTCAAAGCCAATCAAGTTTGTGCAATACAATTTCTTTCAGTTCTAACAATTCCATGCAACTTTCCCTCAGTTAGTCCATCCTCGGCCAAATGATTTTAATTTTGTCTGAATTTATGGTGTTACAATCTTTCCAACTACTGAGATTAATTGTAAGGTTTTAAATATTCCAAGGCAGAATTCTGATCACTCCCTGAATGGGTGCGTGGGGAGATGGGGTGAGGGAGGAATGCCTTGCATTTATATAATGCCTTTTCATGAGCAATGAACATGTCAAAAAGGCTTTATGGCTAATGAAGTATTTTTGAAACAGTTATTTGATAGTACAGGACTTGAGTTTTCTTGAAGCTTTTTGTCTTGCACTCATCAGGACAATCATGAAGATTTGACAAAAATGTTTTTTTTAAGCAATACTCACTTTTGAAATGTAGGCAATGTAGCAACTTATTTGCACATAACAAACTTCCACAAACAGCAATATGCTAATAACCAGGTGCTCTTGCTCTCGCTCTATGATGTTGATTGAATGATAAATGTTGGCCAGCACACTGGTGATAACCCCTGCTTTTTTTCCCCGCAAACATGCCATGGGATATTTTACATCTGCCCAAGCAGGCAGATGGGGCATTGGTTTAACATCTGATCTGAAAGACAACACCTCCTATGGTGTAGCATTTCCTCAGTACTACACTGGGTGTGCGGGACTTGGTTTTTGTGCTCAATTCCTGGAGCGGGACTTCAGCCCAGAACTTTGTAACTCAGAGGTGACAGTGCTACCAACTGAGCTATAGCTGATGGAAAGATACAACCAAAGCTGAATAAATTTGATCTTTATACCTATCTTCAGAATTTTTCCAGGATAGTTGATTGGCATATCCCTGCTTTCAGAGTATTCTTTTTAAAAATTTGTTCTGTAGATTTGAAGCATTATCTTAAAGCTAGCTCATTTTACAAACAAAATTAGAATTTTTCCCCTCCAGTGTAGAGACTAATCACTGCTTCTTTCCTAGAAGGAAATGTTCAATTATATTGGTTGCCAATTGCTGTTTGAAATCAGTGCTGCACTTTGCTGTGATTACTGTTGGAAATTAAAATACAAAGTGAGGCAAATCTCCCCTTTTTGTGGTGTATAATTTTTTATCTCATGCACAATCTTGAAGTGTTAAGCATCTTGAAGATTCTCAACTTAGCATGTAGAGCATGCATACATTGATTGCAGTTTTGTGTAACAGTGGGTGAAGGAATTTGAAACTTTAAGTTTAATGTCATGAAAGATCAAGGCTCTTTTTTGTCCCCTTTTTTTTTGCATCTCCATCTGATGTGTGGTTTAAATAGTGCCTTTCTGACCATTGTGGCGTTAGTAAAAAGCTTCTTAGGCAGGAACTACTTTTACACTTTATAAATGGAAGGGCTTGTGGAACAGTTTTATTTTGAGTTAAGACCACCCAGAAAAGCAGCCTTGTATAACTTTGGCTTGAAGTTGGATGTAGATGAAACTGGTGCAAAGCCAAACTAAATTTTTCCTCCCTAGAAAGCACCCGGTGGTCCACTGAGTGCGTGTCTCCTGTGGAAACTGACTGTCAGGTCACTGCTAATGCTAAAAATTTCAGATTGTTAACAGACCTCCTGCGCATATGTCGCACTGTGTTCAGAACCTTTTATTTTGCAGGGTTATTCTGTAGTTCATTGATGCCTCTGGACTTGACTATTCCAGTACACTCCTGGCCAGTCTTCAACCATGTACCCTCACAAACTTGAATTCATTCAAAACTCTACTTCACCCACCATGGTTTGCACCAAGTCTTCTTTGGCTGTCACCCCTGTGCTCGTTGATCCTGGCTCAGGCCAGAATTGCCCCTTTTTATTTTAAATTCTCATCCTTGTTTACAAATCCTTCCTAACTCTGTAACTACCTCTAATCCTGTATCTCTTCTAAATGATCTTTTTAACATATCCCTGATTTTCATTCATCGATCCATTATTGGCTTTCACTGGCCTAGACCCTAAACTCTAGAATTAATTCCCTAAACCCCTCAGATCCTCTAACTTGCCCCTTACTTTAAGGTGCTCCTTAAAACCAAACACTTTGATCAAGCTTTTGGTCACTTGTCCTAATATCTCCTTTATGCGGCTGTCAAACTTTCAATAACGATCCTGTGAAGTACTTTGGGGCAGTGCTATGTTCAAGGTACAATATAAATACAAGCTAATCAGATTTTAACATTACAATGTGCTTGGGTTTTTTGAAGCTGATTCCAAAACATGGCTTGATTTTTGCTGGGTTTTGTGCTGCATAATTAAATCTAACTTGCCCATTGTATAATGGGGAAATGGTGGAGTGGTGGTACGGTCACTGGGCTAGTAATCTGGAGACCCAGGATAATGCTCTGGGGACATGGGTTCAAATCCAGCATGGTCGCTGATGGAAGTTAAACTCCATTAATAAATCTGGAATTTAAAACTGGTCTCCATAATGGTGGCTATGAATCTATCATTGTTGTGAAAATCCATCTGGTTCACTGATGTACTTTTTTTTAATGGAAGGAAATCTGCCATCTCTGGTCTGGCCTACATGTGACTCCAGGCCCACAGTAATGTGACTGACTCTTACCTGCCTTCTGAAATAGTGTGGCAAGCCACTGAGTTCAAGGGCAGTTGGAGGTGGGCAATGGATGTTGGCCTTGCCAGTGACGTCCATGTCCCACGAAAGAATGTAAATCTTTTTTAGTATCTAACTCGGACCCTGCCAAATTTTCATTTGATCTAAATCAAACAAATCTAGTGCTGAACTACAGTTCCTAGTTAACTTAAGGCCCTTGCCTTCCGAATACCATTGTGTTCATTGCCCCATGCTTAAGAAAACTAAGATGTTCACAAATTGCTGCTCCAATGTGTTTTTGGAAGTGATGTTTTCTTGAACTTGTCCCTTGGATACCTTCCATATTCCACCCCACAAGATTTTGCCTATTAACTGATATCTCCCCTCATGGGGCAGAAACAAAAACTCGATACCCAAAAGTAACTAGCTAGCTATTAAGTCTGTATCTTTAATTCATTTAAGGTTGTGGTGCAAAATATAATATCCTGGGTCCCATTATTATGGGCTATCCAGTCCCAGTTTGCTCTTGTCAGCAGGAATGTATGCAAAATAGATTCATTTGATTCTGTTTCATCCTGAAGAGTCATATGGGCTCAATGTTAACTGTTTTCTTTCTCCAAGATGCTGTCAGACCTGAGTTTTTCCAGCATTCTGATTTAGTTTGGATTTACAGCAGTGTTTTACTTTTTATCAGTTGTGAAGGGTGACGCACTGAGAATTGGGGGCAATTTTTTGGAAAAGGAAATGAAAGGGGTTGGAGGAAAAAAAGTAACACCAGAATATTAGGATAAAAAGGTCTTAAAATTATAAGTTTTGGTTTCCAGGGGTGGAATCTTGTCAAACCCCCAGGAGGAGGGTCTGGTACTTAGTTGAGCGGGAGGCAAAATGTCAGCTTCCTGACAGTGGGATGAAAATTGGTTACGAAATTAGTGGTGAATCGTGCTTCCCAACGACAAGCGGTGGAACCTAATACATGCCTGCTCATCAAAACACAACATGGCCAGATTAAATTGTACCTTTTTGGAATTTCTCATACAGCAAATAAGAAACATGTGCCTTCAGATTAATGACTGGTTAAAAGTGGCATGCAGCAGGCAAGGTAATATTCCTGGTGGATTTCGACTGAGTAGGAGCTGCTTTTCTTGTGGGGAAAGGAGGCATCGATGCATTGAGATCAGGTGGCTATGAAAGGGGGAAGGGACTTGGCTGATGGAGGGAGGTGGCAGCCCTACAAAGGCTTGAGGTTGGGGGGAGGGTGGGTGTGGGTGGAATGAGCAAGGTGGACTGTACAATGAAGGTCAGTGTAGGTCAAGCATGATTATGGAGTGATTAAGGGTTATACAGGGCATCTCAATGGTGAGATCCTGGGAGCTGAGGGTGGCAGAGGGCAGGTCAAGGATGATAGATGGCAGGTGGAGGTGGTGGTATAGTGGTATTATCACTGGACTAGTATTCTGGGGACCCAGGGTAATGCTCTGGGAATCCAGGTTCAAATACCACCTTAGCGAATGGTAGAAATTTAAATTCAGTAAAAATGTGGAATTAAAATCTGTTGTCTGACCACAAAACCATTGCTGATTATCATAAAAACCCACCTGGTTCACGAATTTCCTTTAGAGAAGGAAATCTGCCATTTTTACCTGGTGTGGCCTACATGTGACTTCAGACCCATAGCAATGTAGTTGACTCTTAAATGCCCTCTGAATGAGGACAATTATGGATGGGGAATAAGTGCTGGTCAAGCCATGAATGAATAAAGAAAAAGTTGAGGGTAATGGGGAAGTACGAGGGTGAATGATAGTTAGTCAAGAGTCTCTGAAGGCAGGTCAAGGGCAATGGAGTGACATGCAAGATGGGCTTGTGACACTCTTGTTGCACCCAGAATAAGGCACCTGCAAGATTCAGGGATTACAGACCCCATGCAAACAGCCAGACTGATGCTGCTGAATGGTGAGGAATGGATGCCTGTCTGGGTGCTGTTCAAATATGGCACCTGGACCTTTGATTCCATGAGGGAATGACTGGGCTGGTGACTTTCTGCCTGTCCCTGCCATGTGATTGGCCAAGGCCTTGTCTCTGCATATCTAATTGGCTGGCCGCCCCATCATTGCGTGTGACCAGTTGCTTTGCCTCCAAGTGGAAGTGTTGCCTGTGTTGGGACCCTCAACATGAAATTCTGTGCCACGTCTCCTTTGCGCCTCCACAATTCCCTGTCAAACCCACCCCACTTGAGTGTAGTTTGAAAATTCCAGCGATCAGCTCCTTGCTGAGAAGGGAAACAGTGCTTGATGGTGAAAGTTGACCTGGCGAATGCAGAAGCCAAGAAATGTGGTGGACCTTTTTTCATGGGTAGATTTCATTGGATATTTTAGTGAGTTCTGAGCTGCCAAATCTTGTGCAGTATATCATCACCCGCAAGGAACTGGGTTGACGTTGCTCCTAATTGCACCAGCAGAGATGATGTTTTATCTAATCCATCTAGTTTCAAACCCAGGTACCAGAAGTGGAAGTACACAAGGTTGCATTTCATTTAAGGCTCTTTTGGACTTAGTGCATGACGAATGGTTTTGACTTGATTCCTGTACCTACAAGTATTTTTTTTTGGTAGATGAGCTTTTAATAAAGGGTTACTTTTATAAAAGGGATGCCAAACGCTTTGCAATAGTATGTAAAAGTGCACAATGGGCATCTGCTTTGAAGGCTATTTGCAATTTTAATTCAAATGCTTTTTTTTTGTAATTGATCTAAATTGTCATCTGTTTCTCCAATTCTTTGATAGAAATTACTGCATTTTTAAAGCTAGCCACAAACATTTATCTTGCAGTCATACAGTGCCTTTTGCAAACTTGTGTTCCAAAGCTCCTGAGAGCCGACGAAAATGTTTTTGAAGTGTAGTTGCAATGTTGAAAACATGTCAACCAATTTATGCACAGCCAGTTCCAACAAATGGCAATGAGCTAATGACCTTTTCTCATGTCATGTTGGTTTAGGAAATTTAATATTGGCCAGATCATCAGGGAGAACAGCCCCAGTCTTCCTTGAAATAGTGTCTGAAAGCCTTTTTTTATGCTCACATGAAGGGAAGACAGGTGAGAGGTGCCTCATCTGAAATGCAGCACCTTTTGTTATTCTTTCACAGGATGTTGTGCATTGCTGGCAAGATCAGCATTTGTGGCCAATCCCTAATTGGCTCTGAGTATAGGGCTCTGACAGTGTAAGTGTTCTGTACTAGTGTCAACCAATATTTCGTGCCCTGGTCTCTGGCGTAGAGCGAGGACTCTCAACCTTTTGACTAAAATGAGTGCTACCAGCTGAGCCACAACTAACACACACTTTCCATGAGATTAGACAACTCAAACTCTAATACTAATGCGTACATCTGTCCAGTAGTGTTACTGGTTTCAGATGAGTGACTGTTGTTAGGATTTGGGCGCTATATACGAAACCTCCTAGATGATGGTGTTCCCATACATCA
Source organism: Carcharodon carcharias (assembly GCF_017639515.1). Lineage (NCBI taxonomy): Eukaryota > Metazoa > Chordata > Chondrichthyes > Lamniformes > Lamnidae > Carcharodon > Carcharodon carcharias. The sequence continues at coordinate 152,123,587 of NC_054471.1, forward strand.
TCTGCACTTGTCCTGGGTGGTAGAGATTGTATGTTTGGAAGGTGCTGTCAAAGGAGTTGCTGCAGTGCATCTCATAGATAGTACACACTGTTGTCACTGCACTGGTGGTGGAGGGAGTGAATGTTTTGTATGGGATGCCAAACAGGCTGCTTTGTTCTGGATAGTGTCAAGCTGCTTGAGTGTTGTAGGAGCTGCACTCATCCAGGCAAGTGGAGAGTATTCCATCGCACTCCCGACTTGTGCCTTGTTGATGGTGGACAGGCTTTGGGGAGTTGGGAGGCGAGCTACTCGTCACCCGATTCCTAGCCTCTGATGTGCTCTTGTAGCCACAGTATTTATATAGCTAGTTCAGTTTCTGATCAGTGGTAACCCCCAGGATGCTGATAGCGGGGGATTCAGTGATGGTAATGCCATTGAATATCAGGGGGTGATGGTTAGATTCTCTCTTGTTGGAGGTGGTCATTGCCCAGCACTTGTGTGGTGTGAATATTACTTGTCAGCCCAAGTTTTGGATATTGTCCAGGTCTTGCTGCTTTTGGACATGGACTGTTTCAGTATCTGAGGAGTCATGAATGCTGCTGAATGTTGTGCATTCCTCAGCGAATATCCCTGCTTTCGACCTTATGATGGAAGGAAGATCATTGATGAAGCAGCTGAAGATGGCTGGGCCTAGGACACTATCCTGAGGAACTTCTGCAGTGATGTCCTGGAAATGAGACGATTGATCTCCAACAACCACAACCATCTTCCTTTGTGCTAGGTATGACTCCAGCCAGTGGAGCGTTTTCCCCCTGATTCCCATTGACTCCTTGATGCCACACTATCAAATGCTGCCTTGGTGTCAAGGGCTGTTACTTGGCCCACCTCTGGATGAGGAATTTCACCTACGTGGATAGATTGGAGGAGCTGGGACTCTTCACTTTGGAGGAGAGAAGATAGAGAGGGGATTCGATAGAGCTATTCAAAATTATTAGCGATCTGGACAGAGTAGAAGAGGCTCAGTCCCTGCACCAGCTGAAGTAGCTCTTGGGGACTGCCTCTTCTTGCTCCACTGTGAATTATGGAAAGATTGCTAGCGATAAGAGATGAGTAGAAAGAGAAATACTTCCACAAAAGGGAAGAATCGAGAACAAGACGGCACAGATTTAAGGAAATTGACAAAAGGATGGCGACATATGAAAGTACTTTTTCAGTGAATGGTTAGAAACTGGAATTCACTGCCTCAGAGCATGGAGGCAGATTCAAGCGTGGCTTTCAAAAGTGAATTGGCTCCTTTTCCTAAATTTAAGTTGTCAGTGGTTGAGGTTATAAACTAAAACCGTATCCTGTTTTTTTTGTAGACATATAGCCCAAATAAATTGGACATTTTATCTGAAGGCCAAGTTTACATGGAGCACCAGTTCAAGCTAGAATGCCCTTTTCTACACGCAAAGACAGGGAGCCAATTGGAAGTTCACCAACTCTCTACACTTGTGGAAGACTGGTTTATGCTTTCCATGTTTTAATCTAGATCTTTTTTAAACTCGAACATTTGAGATTCATATTTTAGTGTATTTGGGGGAAAAATTAGAATTTCACTGGTGGGTCTCTTTTTATTTTGCCTCTAAGATTACTATCTTTACATTGTGGTGTGAGCACTGGTCAGTTGCATACAATCTGAAGTGTTGTTAGCACTTAACTGTAACCTGCAATTTCCTCCATTTAGCATATTTACTCTAACCTATTTACTTAACTCAATTGAATACTGGATGACATGTCAGTGTTTGGAGTAAAGTGACAAATCAAACTGCACAGTTGAAGAGCTTATGTAAAATATTCCATGTGCATTTGTTTATGGTTTCAACTCTGAATGTAAAAGCAGGTTGTGCCAGGACGGGTTAGCTTAGTTGTTTAGTGTGGCACTTAATGCCAGTAGTGTGCGTTCTGTCTCTATACCAGCTGAAGTAGCTCCACTTGCCCCATTCTGATATCTTGGCATTGTGGAAAGACAGCAAGATCGAGATGTGTGGAGAGCCATGATTAGCCACATGCGACTGAGATCCACCAGTAGAAAGTTGAAGCTATATTGGTTTGCAAATAAATTGAGTTCTAATACAGGTCAGATATTTGGCATTAAATTACTATGCCATTCAGATATTCTTTGAGACCAAAGGAATTTGGGTGGTTAATTGGAAAAAAGTTATTGGGTTGCTATGTTTATGCAATTTGCTTGACTGTGATTGTAACACTTTGCCATTATCATGTATAAATGTTATGTAAAATCATATTACAATATTTCAGTTATCCTTCGGTGATGAATGTGGGAAAATACTGCCCCCTTTGTGCACAGTAGTATTGCACAGAATGAAATAAATTAGTAGTTGCTACATTTTTTTTGGCATGGCGTTGGGTGGTGGAGAAATATTGCTCTACATGGGAGAACTTTGGAGAACAAAGGCTCTTCATTGGTGCTATATAGAATATTGTTCAACTGTAAAAAACATGTAGAGTTTTCATTCAAAGCCTTAATGAAATGATGATACCTCCCTAATGTTGCAGCATTTAGTGTGTTGGCACAGATTGTGTTAAAGGCCTGATGTGGCTCTCCAATCCACAATCTTCTTATCTTGAGACAGTGCCAATTCAGTTATCCTAGGACCCCATGCATTCATGCTTGTGCAATAGTGTAGTTGCTTCCTGCACACCTCGTTGGGTGTATGCTTGCTTTTAAGTACCAAAAGAGAGAGACACAAATAAAAAGGCAGAGATATGATAGGAACTTTGGTTAATTGACTCATCATACAAACTGCATTTCCCATTTGATGTATTTGATTCCATTTCATCCAACTGGCCTGCTCAATCTCTTGAAGAGCAAAAAGTAATTAAGATTGCACCTGTCATTTCTCCTGTGCTCAGCACACATTTAATCTCCACTCCCTATGAACCAAATTGTTGTGTTCTGCATGTATTTAGTGAAGTAATGGTGTTGAACTGAATTTGCTCACTGGAAATGAGGCAAACCTCCTGGTGTTCCTTGCCTTTGAATGAAGGCTAGCAATGTTGACACAGCAGACTCTGCTGTGAAAGTATTTGTATAAATATTTCGAACTAAGTTATTGTGCTTCATTAACAACACCTAACATAGACCAGCATCTAACAAACTTTGTACATTAGTTTCATGGCTACACCAAGTTGCCAGTATTCCTTTTACATGCTAATAAAACTGGAAGCATTGTTAAATCAGCCAAAAGCTGCCAAATTTTTCTGCTCAGTAGTCAATTAGCACTTTTCCCCAAAAGACTTGTGTGCCATCTCTTGCTGTGAGAATTGATCCTTAAATCTCACTAATATTTACAAAATCTGAAGTGGTTTTTTTAAGATAAAACAAACTGTAGCCCAGAAATGATACACTCTGAAGAATCCAAATCTCTAGCATCTTGCTGTTGATCTTGAGAGCGAATGTAAGTTTTTCTTTTCATGGGTGTGACCCCCAACAAGTACAAATAATGCCCTCTCCCTCCTACAACATCTCACAGTGTTGATGGAATACTCTCCACTTGCCTGGATGCGTGCAGCTCCCACAACACTTGACACCATTTGGGACAAAGCAGCCCTCTAGATTGGCATCCCTTGCACAGACATTTACTCCCTCCACTGATGCACAGCAGCAGTGTGTACCATCTACAAGATGCACTGCGAGAAATCACAAGGCTCCTTAGACAGCAATGTCCAAACCGACAACCACTACCATCTAGAAAGGCAAGGGCAGCAGATAGATGGGAACGCCACCACCTGGAAGCTCCCCTCCAAGCCGCACAATATCACTCTTCCTTTGCTGTCACCTGGGACAAAATCCTGTAACTCCCTTTCTAACAGCACAGTGGGTGTACCTACACCACAAGGATTTCAGCGGTTTGAAATCACCACCTTCTTGAGGGCAATTAGGGATGGGCAATAAATGCTGACATAGCCAGTGATGCCCACATCCTGTAAATGAATTTTTAAAAAATTTGGAACCACACCTATGAATCCTTGATCTTGGGGAAGCTACTTAATGCTCTATTATTTTCAATTAACTTTGGGTAAATCTCAGTGCTTGCTACAAAGGTGTTTTTTCATTATTGCTGTGCAAAATCAATTACCTGGAACATTATTGATGGTATGCACTGTTAGAATTTGCAAATCCAGTATTTGTTCTCCTCTCTCCAGCTCTACCTGTCCCACCCCCCACCCCCCACCCTCCCTCCTCCAAACAGCTTATATTTCGCCACATTTCTATTCCTCTTTTTAGTTCTGATGAAGAGTCATATGGACTCGAAACGTAAACTCTGGCTTCCTCTCCACGGATGCTGTCAGACCTGAGTTTTTCCAGCGAATTTTGTTTCCTATTTCCAGCATCTGCAGTATTTTGCTTTTGTTCTCCTTGTGTTTTGGAAGACTGATCATTAGAAAAGTGCTATTCCACAACCTCTCCTCATTTAATGGCCTCTGGAAAGATTTGAGTACGTGGGAGTATTAGATCAATACAATGCCACATGTTTTTGATTTGCACTTGCTTTGCAAGATTGTTAAAATTGCTCATTGGTTACTAGATCTGTAGGGGTTCTTGCACATGCACAGTTGGAGTTTTAAGAATGGGTTCCATCTTCCATTATCTAAAGTAAACCCACAGTGTTGTGGTTGATATAAATAGAACTTTATTGTTATGCACTTAGCTTCCTCCAGAACCAAAGAGTCAGAGAAACTCTAACCTTGACGTACAGGATTTGGGCCTAAGGAATGGGATCTGACTGTACTTCAACTCCCTCAGTGAATACATGCATTTGCCCAGTACTTGTATGAATGTTACTAAATTGTGTTAACTGTAGTTGCTGGGAGTTCAAAGGTCCACACTATATTTCAGCCAGATGTTGTTGCGTATGCTCTAGCAATGCTGACTATGCATTGCAACCAGACAGAGAATCTGTCTTGGACCATTAGTTGCACGTGGTCATCTCAAGAATGAAGAGTGCTGATGCTTTTAAGTCAAGCAGCCTGAAATGTGGCAAAATGTGCACACAAGATGAGAAAATTAATGTGTTGTATGAATTTGATTTAACAAATTACATAACGCTTTAGTTCATTTGTTGCTTTAAATGAAAATAGCCTTCCAAACTTCAATTACTTGTGGCTACCTTTTTAAGTATCCATCCTGTGTATGCTTAAAGCTCGTGTAACTCTACCACTGCTAAATGTTTAAAGAGCATTGCCCTGCTCTATTTTTAAACTCATTGCTGCTGGCAAAGCTGCCTCAAAACATTTTTCTACTGGAAAAGTACTTAAATGTAGCCTGCTTTGAAAACGAGGGGCAAAATAATCAATGATCTAACTGATTATTTTGAACCTAGTGAAGGTTCAACAGTATTTTCCCAAGCAGTTGTGCTTTTATTTAATGCTGCTGTTGGATCTGTTGACTGTCTGCTTCTGCATAATTTGCATTTCATTCTAGTAAAGTATCAAGTTTTCCAATCCAGAAATTGCTGCTTGGAAAATTACTTTTCGTCTACTTTTTAGTCACCTGTGTTATCATTCACCTTTGTTGCTATCCTGCGACCAGCTGTGTGCAACTTGAGACTGATGAATGTAGAATAAACCATTTGATGGTGAGTTTAATAGAGCAGTGTTGTACTTGCAGAAGTGCAAGCTCCACCTGTTGAGATCGTCGGGTGATGCGCGCACACAGGTGGAAAAAACCTCTGTGGCAGCTTATGATTTCTCATATCTGAAGAATGTTGTTTTTCTCTGAGCTTGGACTTATTAATCATTCAAGAGTGACCATCTTTGCTTCATCGCCAGCCCAGCTACGAGTGCACGGAAGTGTTCAAATTCAGTGCTCCTTTATATTGGGATGATGAGCCGCTGTGTGATTAATAATAAAATGAGAAATCTGGCATGGTGTAATGGAGCCAGGGCAGAAAGAAACAGTGAAGTGGGTAGACAGGGTACAGATTGAGCGTGGGGTGGGGGGGTGGTGTTGGGGTGGTGGGCGTGTAGGCAGTTGAGGGTGGCTTTGAGTACAGCCCCCGACTTTTTAAGAATATGGTTGGGTTCCTCAGGATTTGCTGTGGTTGGAGGTTGTACAGTCTTCACATTACCACTTCCTGTACCAATGGGTGCAAAGATGTGTTTCTATGAATTGGATTTGGATGTCCGTTTGCATTCAGATAGCTTGGTGCTTGTTTTGGGTTGCAGGCTCATCACAACACTGTCCCCTTCATTGCTGGCTGCCTTTGCAGTGGGAACAGGGCAGGATGAGGTTTAAAATAAATAGTTTGGAAAATGTGAAAGATGTAAAGCTGTTTTATCAGTCTGTAAATAGAAAAGCTGGATATGATCCCATTGTTCCGAATTAACAGACTGTGACCACTATTTTCATTAAATTATATAAAAAATGCAGGAAGAGAGCACAGTGGATAGGAAATCAAAATTCTGTGACCCAAGGAGGGGTTCAAAATAACCAAAGTTGGTAAACTCGATGATTTATCAGCAGCATGAAGTCTTATTTTCGGTGTAGAAAATGGATACCATTCTTGCAGATGAAAGTCGAGGATTGTCTATCATTTCCTCCCCTCCAACGCCACACTGACCAAAATTCAATGTAAAGTGCAAAGTGTTGCTTGGAGCTTTTCTTCAATAATCTATGCCAACTTCTGTGTGTGATGGATAGGCCAATCTGGAAAATTGCATGTCAGCATTTCTATGGCTATCCCAGCTTCAAAAGAAATTATTGGCCCCTCTTAAGCCCTAGTATCCAGACAGTTGGGTGGATAGGAGGTGAAAGCTGCAGGAATTCAGTCAGGGAAAACTGATCGAACTAGAGCTATGAGGTGATGTTACCTGACTAATAATTCAGAGGCTGGGACTGTGACCCAGTAGCATGAATTTAAATCCCACTATGACAGCTGGGGAATTTAAATTTGAGTTAAATGTAGAACAAAACCAGGTATCTGTTTTACTGACCATGAAATTATTGAACTGTCATTTTACTAGTTTGTCATTTAAAAACCCAGCTGGTTTACTACTTTCCTTTTTTTAAGAAAGAAAATCTGCTATCCTTGCCCAGTCTGACCAGTATGTGAGTCCAGACCACCATGATGCGGTCAGCTCTTAACCACCATCTAAAATGGCCCAGCAAGCCACTTGGCTAGATATAAGAATCTCCAAAGGCAATAAATCTGGCTTTCCAGCTGAGCTGGGGGCACAAATAGACACACATTGCTGCCATAACGGAAACTTGGCATCAAGAGGGGCAAAATTGGCAGCTTAACATCCCCCAGCTGTAGGCTGTTCAGGCAGGGTAGAGAGGAGGCTTAAAAAAAAGTGGAGGCGTATCATTATTGGTTAAAGAATCGATAACAGCTGTGAGGAGGGATGATGTAATAAATCAGTCATTAAATGAAGCCATTAAACAGCTTGTGCTCAGAAATAAGCAAGTGGCAGCCACAGTACTAAGTGTACAACAGACCACCAATTAGTGAGGGGGAGATAGAGCAAATATATAGACACATGTGAGTGCAAAATTAATAGATGCTTCAGCTACCATAATATCAACTGGGATATGAACAGTGAGCACAAAATTCTTAAACTGCATTCAAGAGAACTGTTTTAGCCAGCATGTAACAAGCCCAAAAAAGTGGAGTGGAATTCTAGATTTGGGGCAGAATTTTCCATTTGGCATGTGGGCGTGCGCTCAACATGCTAGAATGTTAAATGATGCAGGCGTGTGTCCTGACATTGCAAAATTGTGCGATATTTTGTTTGGCGGGTGTGCGCCAGAGTCGGCTGTGTGCTCACTGATAATTGATAGGCCTATTAAGGCCATTAACCAGGTAATTAACCTGAATTTTATGCTGCCTGTCCAGCCTTATGGCTGGCGGGCAGAAAAAAAGGCCAAGCGACCTTTACGTTTCTTAAGAAACCTTATCCACGAGTGGGGGTGAGGTTTCCTAAAGCTTTTACAAATTAATAACTTTTTTTGAAAAATAAAAAGTCACACGAGGGGAAGTGTTTCACCAAATTTTTATTTTTTTTTAAAAAGCACTTCCATCTCCAAGAGGCAGCTCCGTGCCTCGGAGATTGAAGCGCTCTTTTGTGCGCACGCATTAAAGAGTGCTGGATCCCACTCTTCTCTCTCTCCCCACCCACACAAGTAGCATTCAGCGCTACCGTTTGCGATCAATGCAGGGCAAGCCTTAATTGGCCTGCCAGCGTGAAATTGCGGTGCGGAGCCGATCTCAGTCAGCTCCGAGACTGCTCCTGCTGAGCCCGTCCGATGAATGGAAAATCCTGGCCTTAGTCTTGGGAAATGCAGCTGGGCAAGTGGATGAAGTAGCAGTGGGTGACCATTTATGGTTAGATTTAGCATAATTATGGTAAAAGGATAAAGATAGGTCAAAATTGGGGGAAGACAAACTGTATAAAGCTGAGGTGATCTGGTGAAAGTGGACTGGTTACAGCTACTTCAAGGGAAATCAGCGACAGACCAGTGGGAGGCATTCAAAAGTGAGAGTCTATGGGCACAGTGTACACATGACCCCACCAAGAAAATTTGGAGTCCCTTGGTTATCCAGAAGCATATCGGGTAAGATAAAGCAGAAAATGAGTTTATCCATCACAGAAAGATTGTTAGAAAGCCCAGAGGGATGTAGAAAATACAGGGGTAAAGAAAAAAAATGAAATCTGGTAATCAAACAGGATATGAAAGAATGTTGGCAGGTAAAATCAAGGAAAACCCAAATATGTTTTATCAGTGCACTTAAGAGCAAGAGGATAACTAAGGAAAGGGTAGGCACAAGGTAAATTAATGAGTTGATGCAGAAGCTGTGGGCAGGGCTGTTAATGAGTACTTTGTCTCCTTGTTCTTTACTACATTACAAAGGAGGGAGAGTGTGAAATGAGGAAGAGTGTGAAATATCAGATACAATAAGCATCGTGAGAGAGGACGTACTGGAGGGACTGGCAATCTTGAAGGTGAATAAATCACCAGGAGCAGATTGTATTCCAGGCTGTTAAAGGAAGCCAGGGAAGAAATAGCGGATGCTGAGAGGATCATTTTCCAATCCTCAATAGATACAAGCAAGGTACCAGAGGATTTGGAGGTCTGCAAATGTTGTACCATTGTTTAAAAAGGATAAGCCAGAAAATTATAGGCCAGTCAGTCTGACTTTGATGGGCAGATGATTGGAATCAATTGAGAGCAAGGATAAATTCCTACTTAGAAAGGGAGGGATTGATCCAGGCTAGTCAGCATGGATTTGTTAAGGGAAAGTTATGTCTTACTATTTAATAGAATTTTATTGAGGAAGGAACAAGGAGGTTTGATGATGGTAGTGCAGTGGATGCAGTCTACATGGATTTTAGTAGGGCATTTGATAAGGTCCCACAGGGCAGACTGGTCAGGAAAGTGAGAGCCCATGGGATACAGGGGAATGTGGCAAGTTGGATCCAAAATTGGCTCAGTGACAGGAAACAAATGGCAATGATGGATATTTTAGTGAATGGAAAGCAGTTTCCAGTGACGTTCCACGGGTCTGTGTTGGGGCCTTCGCTGTTTCTTGTATATATTAATGATTTGGACTTAAATGTGGAAGACGTGATTGGGAAATTTGCAAATGACACACAAATTGGCTGTGTTGCTCATAGTGAAGAGGAGAACTGTGGACTCGAATGATATCAGTGGTTTGGTTGAGTGGGCAGAGAAGTGGCAAATAGAATTCAATCCTGAGAAGTGAGAGGTTATGCATTTGGGGAGGGCAAACAAAGCAAGAGAATACTCAGTAAACGGGAGGATATTGAGAGCTGTTGAATTGAGACCTTGGAGTGCATGTCCACAGGACACTAAAGGTGATAGGACGGGTAGATAAGGTTCTAAAGAAGGCATATGAAATGCTTTCCTTATTGCATGAGGTAAAGAATACAAAAGCAGGGATGTAATGCTGGAACCATATAAAATGCTGGTTAGGCCACAGATCAAGTTTTGTATACAGTTCTGGTTGTCGCGTTACAGGAAGGATATAATTGCTCTGGGGAGAGTACTGAGGAGGTTTACAAGAATGGAAAATTGCAGCTACATGGAAAGACTAGGTAGGCTAGGGTTGCTTCTCTTAGAGCAGAGGGGGCTAAGGGGTGACTTAAGGGGTCTTTCCTGTTTACGCTAGGCCTGCTTCCTCTAGTAGAAAGTTCAGTAATTGGGGGCACAGGTTTAAGGTGATGGGTAGAATTAGAAGAGGGGACATGAGGAAAAACTTTTTCACCCAGAGGGTGGTAGGTATCTGGAATTCGCTGCCTGGATTGGTCGTTGTGGCAGAAACCCTCAACTCATTTCAAAGGCACCTGGATCTGCACCTGAAGCACTAACTTGCAAGGCCACAGACAAGGTGCTGGAAGGTGGGATTCGAATAGGTGGATAACTTTTTTCAGCCGGCACAGATGCAACCCCACAAATGAATTCAAATAAACATCATGGCCCCTTCATCTTGAACTGGCAGTGGTAAATATTCTGGGTCGAGAACCAGCATTACCTATTCCTCTGTCTTAATTTTTCCCCTTGTTCCACATCTGTCTGAAATAATAAATGCACTGATATATTCTGGGGGTATATCTTAAACTGTTAACTTAAGGGCATATTCGTCCTTGAGGGAGCCATTCAGTAAATCATCTCTATGCATAAGCATGGAGAGTTGGAGACTTAATCTCTAGAAGTTCTATAAATAATGACCCAGCACAGTTTGAAGTAAAGTTTAAGTTATTTAAAAGGCTCTGGCAGTTACACTGTAGTTTTGGTTTTAAGCTGTGTTCTAAATCTAGATAATGAGACCTTTTCTGCCTCTCTTCACCAATCTTAACTGTTGCTTTCTATTGAATCCAGGAAAGTGGGATTCTTTATTTTTAAAGAGATCAATGGTAGTGATATTGGAAGAAACCAATGATGGCTTTGTTCCAGTTTAAAGTGTTACATAGAATTCAAGCACAGACTGCACGAAGATTATAAAACAGGGATTCTTTGTGAAGATTCGATTGCAGTGGAATAAACATTAATGGGAAAAGCTTAACCCAGCTTAACTCCTGATCTCTAATCAGCTGAATGGCAAAGTTCAATTTGGTGGAGCTCCTTTTGCTAATTTCATCTGACCATATAAACTAGATTACCTTGTCTCCAGACACTAAAGGAATCTTCCTCTCCCCAATGCCATCTTAAACTTTACAGATATTGTGCAGCTGGAGAGTTAACACTAACTCAGTACCTTCAGCTTTTTAATGTTATGGTAAAAGGGGCCACATTTCTGGGAGGAAAAGGAGATTTGAGAGAATGCAAGGAGCAAAGATTAAGTTCGAAGCTCAATACATCTTTAGATTGATGAGGAAACTCCTTCAGGTCTTTTGGAGTCTGGAGAGTCACGGTCTGATTGATCTGACTGGGATAAAACTTCAGTCATTGTAGAATGGAATAGAATACAGGCATGGAGGGCAATTGCTCGTCCAAGTCAAAGAAGAGTTGGAAGAGAGAAGTCTGCTTTTGCATTATAAAAACAGGCGACCATGTCCACAGGATGGAAAAGAGTGAAAAGGAGAATTCATAAATTGCGTTGTTGAGGGCCAAGAAATGGGTACTGAAGAAGTGCACAAATTGGAGATGGCACTACTTTTCAATAAACTTTTTTGTTTGTTTAGCAACAGACATTGTTTCCTTAAACGCTTTGCTGTTTATAACCCTTTCCACTCATATTTAATGCCTCCTATCTAATTAGGGTTAGTTTCTTATGCTGGTTCCTTTTTGATAAAGGAAATGGTAGCATGACAATAACATGCAATATTACAAGATTACTTCCTTTAGTATGGAAAAATATCCAATACAATTTTTTTAAAGTGGATGCAAAGCCAAATAAAGGAGAACAAAAGTTTGGTCAACAAGATGATGTTTGGAGGAGATGGTGGAAAGGCAGATGCATTTAGTGAGGCATGTGTCTAGGTACCTAAAAGCACAGCCAGAATTGTGGGACTGAGGGACAGAAATGTAGAAGGGCTCAGTTTAGAGGAATTGTGGGGCAGGTGGATTATAGGGGTGGTGGATCGCAATTGGCTGATATGTAAGGCCATGAATGGACTTAAACATGTGGATGGGAATTTTAAATTTGATGCACTAGAGAACAGAGATGATGCGTGAGCAGGACAGGATACAGACAGGGCTTATACAAGCTGATATTTAAAGGATGGGAGGGTCATCAGAAGTGCATTAGAACAGTGGAGGCTAGAAATCACCGAGGCATAGATGAGGGTTTCAACAGTAGTTGGGGTTGAGGTGGAAGGATACACTGAGGGAAGAAGTGAGGCTAAAAGCACAGCTTGGTGTTGAATAGGACAAATTCAAACAATCTTCAGTTTGAGGTGGTAGTGGAAGAGGGGAATGATGGCAGGGGCATTATTGTGATGCACCTGAACTGCCTTTATAAACTTATTAATTCTGTTAATACTTACCCATGTACCCTTTCATACACTTAGAATAATGCTTTTAATTGCCTATTTGTGCTGTAAGTTTGCTAAATGCTGCTTCATGACTTCATGGTCTGACTTCAAGAAGAAACTGACTCAGTAGCTGACATGTACCACACTAGGGTTGAAGGTGTATTTTTATACAGTTCAGACTGGTAAGTTTTCAAGATGGCTCAGTAAACTACATTTTAATCTTTTAATACCCCGCTGGACTTGATTCTTCGAAGTTGGGACAAAAGCGTTAGGTTTGCCTGCTGCAATATTTTTTAAAAAGCTGTTTATTTACTGATACATGATAACTCGCGAAATATATGGTTTGTACATTGTTTTGGTTTTGCACTGTCTCTTCTGTCAGTTGATTCCCTCCCTTTCACTCTTTCTGCTTCCCTCTATTTTTGGGTGTGGGGGAAAGGAACACTTTGGCAGGAGTTGGCCTGGGGTTTGTGTGGAAAAATGTGGCTCCCAAAAGCTACCTGGCCACTATGCATTCACCTGCATTTCTGTCACTGCCCTTATCTACTTGCTTTTGAACTACCCATTCATCCCCAATATTCTTGCACGCTCTCTCTCCTTCTCTCGCGCTCTCACATCATTCCGCCCCCCCCCCCCCCCCCCCTTCACTATTGATCTTCCAAACTGTAACCATGGGCAGAATATTGCTGTTGGCGTGCAGGGGCAGGGCTGACACGCCAGCACATAAAATGACGTGCGATGACATTGGGCATATACCCCGATGTCGTCGTGTGTCATTTCGATCTTTCGTTCGGCGGGCGCACACCGGAGGCGGCTGCATGCCCACTGAATTGTAACAGCCTATTAAGGTTTTTTTTTTAAAAAAAGTGATTAACCTTATTAACAACACTGCCCATCCAACCTTAAGGTTGCCGGGCAGGTGAAGATCCCAAGCGGCCTTCGCATTTTTCAGGAAACCTCATCCACGGGCAGGATGAGGTTTTCTGAAGGCTTTATAAAATAATTTAATTTTTTTGCTACACTCTCAAACATGACACTGGCACATGGGATATTTTTAATTATTTTTAAATTTATAAAATCAACTTAATCTCCCTGAGGCAGCTCCATGCCTCGGATGCTGTGCACTTTTGTGCACATGCGCAAAAGAGCATAGGCCCCGACTCTACCTCCTCTGCAACCCCCCCCCCCCCACCCTTGTACAGGTAATGCTGAGTGCTACTGGCAGCACATTATGCTGGATGGGCATTAATTGTCCTGCCCGCATAAAATGGCATGCAACTGATTGCAGGCAGTGATCAGCTCTATGCCCGCTCCCGAGCACCCCGCCTGCCAACTGAAAAATTCAAAACAAAAACAGAATTACCTGGAAAAACTCAGCAGGTCTGGCAGCATCGGCGGAGAAGAAAAGAGTTGACGTTTCGAGTCCTCATGACCCTTTGACAGAACTTGAGTTCGAGTCCAAGAAAGAGTTGAAATATAAGCTGGTTTAAGGTGTGTGTGTGTGTGTGTGTGTGTGGGTGGGGGGGGGTGCGGAGAGAGAGAGAAGTGCAGGGGGGGTGGTGTGGTTGTAGGGACAAACAAGCAGTGATAGAAGCAGATCATCAAAAGATGTCAACAACAATAGAACAAAAGAACACATAGGTGTTAAAGTTGGTGATATCAACACCTGCCCCTTCACTTCCTCTCTCCTCACCGTCCAAGGGCCCAAACACTCCTTTCAAGTGAAGCAGCATTTCACTTGCATTTCCCCCAACTTAGTCTACTGCATTCGTTGCTCCCAATGTGGTCTCCTCTACATTGGAGAGACCAAACGTAAACTGGGCGACCGCTTTGCAGAACACCTGCGGTCTGTCCACAAGAATGACCCAAACCTCCCTGTCGCTTGCCATTTTAACACTCCACCCTGCTCTCTTGCCCACATGTCTGTCCTTGGCTTGCTGCATTGTTCCAGTGAAGCCCAACGCAAACTGGAGGAACAACACCTCATCTTCCGACTAGGCACTTTATAACCTTCTGGACTGAATATTGAATTCAACAACTTTAGGTCTTGAGCTCCCTCCTCCATCTCCACCCCCTTTCTGTTTCCCCCTTCCTTTTTTTTCCAACAAATTATATAGATTTTTCTTTTCCCACCTATTTCCATTATTTTTAAATATTTTAAAATCTTTTATGCTCTCCCCACCCCCACTAGAGCTATACCTTGAGTGCCCTACCATCCATTCTTAATTAGCACATTCGTTTAGATAATATCACCAACTTTAACACCTATGTGTTCTTTTGTTCTATTGTTGTTGACATCTTTTGATGATCTGCTTCTATCACTGCTTGTTTGTCCCTACAACCACACCGCCCCCCCTGCACTTCTCTCTCTCTCCGCACCCCCCCCCCCCCCCCCCCCCCCACCCACACACACACACACACACCTTAAACCAGCTTATATTTCAACTCTTTCTTGGACTCGAACTCAAGTTCTGTCGAAGGGTCATGAGGACTCGAAACGTCAACTCTTCTCTTCTCCGCCGATGCTGCCAGACCTGCTGAGTTTTTCCAGGTAATTCTGTTTTTGTTTTGGATTTCCAGCATCTGCAGTTTTTTTGTTTTTATCACTGAAAAATTCAGTTTGTTCAAAATTTAAAAATGTATCCTGTTTTGAGTTGACATTTTACAAATGAACATTTTCATAAACAAAGGGGGAATTGAATGTTGGGTTGCTGGAAGTAGCGAGAAGAAAAGTTTCTATTCGTGTTTATTCAGATACCCAAAACAAACACCAGGTGTGAAGTCGAGCTCGGGACCTTTTGAAGCCAGTGTTAACCAAAGAGATCTGGCAAAGTTTGTTTTGTCTTGCAACAAGTTATGACAATATTATTTAAGCTTGGATCATGGGCTGTATTTCTGATAATTTATTGAGGTTTTGATTGTGTGCTGGTTTTGTTAAAGGTCGTTTTGCATCTGGAGAAATGTTTCATCATGAAAGTTGCAAAAAAGAGACACTGAGCATTGATTTGAATTGTTAACTGGTAATGTAACCTGTAAGTTACTCTGGGGGATAAAATATATTGGAAAACCAGAATACTTGACAAACCATTTGAGACCATAGTAAAGCCTTGTTTATCCTGAATTTGCTCTTGAATGTGGCTCAGGTTTCAAATGTATTGTCTGATTAAGATGATGAATTTAACATTTACTCAGATTTGCATCAAATTGAGGACGGGGGAGTTCTTTTTTACAATCTCACTGCTTTTGTTTATCTTCTGGGTACATAGGCAATTAGATTATAATCTTGAACAAGATGTTAAGTGCATGTGAATTTGCTTTCTTTTTAAAGAACTAATTGATCCAAGACACAGCAATTTTTTTCAAAGTGTGCAAAGCACTGCAGGGAGAGAGATTCAGATACAGGAAAACGAAAGTTTGAGAAGTTGGGTAGTTGTGTCTTTCTGAATATATTAGGATTTTTGTTTCAAAATTGCACCACAGCTGCAACATTATCTTTTTAAGATGGGTCTGGATTCTAAATGCTTAGAAGTGTGGATGTTTACAGCACAGAAGGAGACGCAAAAACTACACCCAATGTTCTAGCTGGGACCAATGTTTTATACAAATGTATTTTATGCTCTGTGTTAGGTAGGCAATTATAAACTTGCCAGCATTTATTTCCCTTTTCTTCTTGTTAACCTGAGGAACTGTTAATTTGCTGTTTGGCAGCCTTCTGTCTCTGAGACAATGGTTTGGGCCTTGGCAGTCAACTCTGGGTTAAATATCACCTGGTATGGCTCAGAAGCCCCACTTTGACATGGAAGTCACTGCTGCAGTTCTTGCTGAGGATGACAATGGGCTGAGAGAGTGCACCATTTTTTGGCCACTGTTTTGTGGGCCCCATTTTTTGGTCCGCTAGAACCTTTTGTTTCTGCTCGCCTCTTGCAATGCCTTTCCAAACAATCCGTTTCTAGAGGTCTTGGCTGTTGGCGACTGTCTCCCAGTTGTCAGTGCCACTGTCTGCCATCTTCATATCTCGCTTCCACGTGTCCTTGTAGTGCAGAAATGTTTGCCCAAGAGGTTGTGACCCAGTGGCCAGTTCACTATGCAGAAGGTGTTTGGGTTTATGGCTGTCATCCATTGACTGAACATGGCAGAGCAAGTGCAGATGCTGTTGGCTTGGTTATGAGTGTATGCAGATCGAATTGAATGTTTCAGAACACCTGAGTTGGTGACCTTGACTTGCCAAGACTGAGGATACATCTGAGACAGCGAAGGTGGAAACTGTTCAGCCTTTTCTCCTGTCCATATTTCACTACAGTATAGGATGCTGGCTTGGTAGGGGGACCATTTTGAATACTTGCTTGGAACTCTTTGGCATTCCTAAACCTTCAAGATCCTTTTTCAAATTAAGGACCACAATGGATGATTTTTCCAAATGTTTGCATTGGTCACATTTTTTTCCAATCAGTAGTGGAATGGAAATGCTGAAAACTGTACATTTATGCCTCAGAATTTGCTACTTTCCTATGTCCTTTCTTCAATCTCACTCTCTTGTTCACCTTTTCCCTTTTCAAAAATTACATGTCTAGCCTATCACCAGGCAAAGTGAATCCCTTTGGTTACAATCTTCTTAACCTTGTTAGGTAATTGGTGATCCTGGAAGTGCTAATGCAGTGGTTTTGTTAGTGGCCTAGAAATAGAAGTATCTGGACTAACAACCAGGAATAAGAGCTGAAATCCAATTGTTTGAGAATTTGTGTTTTTTTTAAATCTGAAAATAAGTTGATCTTTTTATTCATTCATGGGATGTGGGTGTTGCTGACAGTAACATTTACTGTTCATGCCTAGCTGCCTTCTTGAACTGCTGCATTCCCTGTGGTGTACGTGTACACACACAGTGCTTTTAGGGAGGGAGTTACAGGATTTTGACCCAGTGACAGTGAAGGGATGGTGATATATTTCCAGGTCAGGATGGTGGGTATCTTGGAGGGGAACTTCCAGATGGTGGTGTTCCCGTCTATCTGCTGCCTTTGTCCTTCTAGATGCTAGTGATTGTGGGTTTGGAAGGTGGTGTCTAAGGAGCCTTGGTGAATTCCTGCAGTGCATCTTGTAGATGGTACACACTGCTGCTACTGTGCGTCGGTGGTGGAGGGAGTGAAGGTTTGTGGATATTCCAATCAAGCGAGTTGCTTTGTCCTGGGTGATGTCAAGTTTCTTGTGTTGTGGGAGCTGCACTCATCCAGGCAAGTGGTGAGTATTCCATCACACTCCTGACTTGTGCCTTGTAGACGGTGGACAGGCTTTAGGGAGTCAGGAGGTGAGTTACTCGTTGCAGGATTCCTAGCATCTGACTTGCTCTTGTAGCCACAGTATTTATATGGCTAGTCCAGTTCAGTTTCTGGTCAATGGTAACCCCCAGGATGTTGATAGTGGGGGATTCAGTGACGGTAATGCCATTGCCCCTTCACATTCAATGATTCTCTTGTTGGAGATGGTCATTGCCTGGCAATTGTGTGGCGTGAATGTTACTTGCCCCTTGTCAGTCCAAGTCTGAATATTGTCCTGGTCTTGCTGCATCTGGACATGGACTGCTTCAGTATCTGAGGAATTGAAAATGGTGCTGACCGTTGTGCAATCTTCAGCGAACATCCCCATTTCTGACCATATGATGGAAGGAAGGTCATTGATGAAGCAGCTGAAGATGGTTGGGGCGAGGACCCTG
This sequence comes from Carcharodon carcharias, assembly GCF_017639515.1. Lineage (NCBI taxonomy): Eukaryota > Metazoa > Chordata > Chondrichthyes > Lamniformes > Lamnidae > Carcharodon > Carcharodon carcharias. The sequence continues at coordinate 152,141,771 of NC_054471.1, forward strand.
AGGAACTCCTGCAGTGATGTCCTGGAACTGAGATGACTGACCTCCAACAACCACAACCATCTTTCTTTTGTGCTCAGTATGACTCCAACCAGTGGAGATATTTCCCCCTGAGACCCATTGACTCCAGTTCTGTGAGGAATCCTTGATGCCACACTGTCAAATGTTGCCTTGATGTCAAGGTCAGTCACTCTCACCTCACCAAGTTCAGCTCTTTCGCCCATGTTTGAACCAAGGTTGTCATGAGGTCAGGAGCTGAGTGACCTTGGCAGAACCCAAAGTGAGCATCAGTGAGCAGGTTATTGCTGAGTAAGTGCCACTTAATAGCACTGTTGATAAACCTTTCCATCACAGGATGGAGAATAGACTGATGGGGCAGTAATTGGCTGAAAGTCTGATATATTAGTGAATAATAAAAGCTGATCGTCATGAAAAATCCAACTTGTTAATGTTGACTTTGGGGTGGGACTGTAAACTTGAGGAGCGTAGGTATGTTTTCTTCCACTACTGAACTAGGTTAGGGTTGTTTTTGCCAACAGTCTAGTAGCTGCTTGGTGACACTTAGTGATTCCATGACTGGGATTTTTCAGAGATGATGGCAGAGATCCTGCCACTAGGGCCAGAGGAGAGAGCTGACTGTGTATGTGGCAGGACCCAGGGCCTTACGTTCCATTGGTGGCAACTGTCCCATGAGGATGGTGGGGTACCCCTCCCCTGCTCCCCGCATCCCAAAACCTAAAGGGCTGCTGACAGCTCAGCAGCACCACTGTTTATAGTGGCCACTTTTTGGACTGCAAAAGGAAGAAAAGGGCAGATTGATGGAATTGCACAGTCACAGCTGGGTAAGTGGGGTCTGGTGGTGCTGGCTTCATTAAAGCAGGCCTTGGCCGGGGGTGGGGGGGTTGGTGGTTGGAGTGGTTTGCTGTGCGCAGGCAGAGCTATTGCTACAGATGAGGTCATTGGCCCACAGTGGCTCTCTTCCCCCACCCCCCTACCCCCCACCCGTGGCAAAGTTTCCCCCATCACCTGCAGCCCATCAGCATTTATCTCGCTGTCTCCCTTTTTCGTCCCCAACCCCTCAAATCAGTAAATTGTCAGTGGGAAGAGGTCCTTAATTGGTTCAGTTAGGCTCCAGGCAGTCAGACCTCCTGCCACTTCTACCGCTAGCAAAATGGAATGAGGAGGGAAGGTATTGGGCAAGCCTGTCCCCAAAGACCCCATATAATTCCGGCCCATGTTTCTCTTACAGATTTTAAACATGGAATTCAAATTCTCAAACTGGCACAATGGGCTTATTTTCTCTGGGCTATGCTCAGACTTGTAAATTATTATCCCAGTTACACAACCACTACACTATCTTAACTACTTTCAGTGCATCTTTTGCTGCTTTGGCTCCACTCTCTCTTCATTTCATTGACTTTCTCCACGTGCCCTACAAATTTAGTCAATTTCACAAAGCTTCATATCACTTGGTGTTTATGGTGATGGCTGATCATTATATCTTAATCCCCTTTGTGTGTTTTAATAGGAAAACAGAAATCTTATTTCAATTTTTCAAAGATGCAGTTTCTTGCAGGTATAACCAATGGCTGCCACATCAACTTTTGATGGATCCATTATTAGTCTTCCATCACTGACCCTGCTACCTCTTGATCTCAGTTGCAGCTCCTTCCATCTCTCATGTCTGATGCTTTTGTTGGTACAACAGTTTTTAAAATTGAAAACCCACCCCACCCCCACAATTTTCTTCCTGAAAGTGCTAATCCCTGCTTAGATATAGTTCCGTGGACATCATCTTTTGTGCGTCATCCAAAACATTTACGTTATATTTAAAACTTGCAAAACTTTTCTATTACTTCAAAAGCAATTGAGTGGATTTATGGCCAATTAATTTGGTTTTAAAATTGGTTGACTTTTTCTTCGTAAAAGAGCTGACCAGAGTATTTAGTGGGTATGTAACAGAATCTAATTTCTAGTGGCTGATTGAGGATTTCCACTTCTGCATTTGCCAGCCCACAATTTTCCACTAGTTGGAATGAATAGATGTAAACTCATGGCTGGTAAATGCTACCGCAGAAACCCCCGGTCATTATGACAGCAGATGCCCTTAATTATACTGCAGCTTTGTGACCCTTTCTTCCTCATTTACATTTTCTTTCTTGTTCTATCTCCTAGCGCATTCAAGCTGCTTTCTAAAAACTCTGCCAAAAACTACAAGTTTCACACACATTTCTTTCACCACCATTTTGAACACTGAAACAGTTCTAACCATTTTGCAGGGGAGCTGAAATGACCCATTGTGATGCTGCCAGATTATATGTTTTTTTTTGCAGCACAATCTTCTATTTACTAAGTTACTTGGTGACTTTGAAGCTTTTAAATTTGTTGTTAGTCCAAACCACACTTCTCTTCCAACACCCCCACAGCCTACCAATATTCTGTCCACCAAACTACAGGTCACCTGGCATTCCAGCAACAACAAACTTAAATGAGACTAATGGCTAAGAAGGCATTTGACTTACAAAAGATTGCCTCACATTCACTTTGCTGTAACTAACTCATTGCATGCTTTTTGGCTGCAAAACCTCAATGGAATTGAAAACTTTACCACCATGTAGGTATAAATTTGTATGGATGAAAACTTGAGGAACCCATCTTACAAAACATTGTGATATAAACATACTTGCAATATTGCAACAGCTCTAACAATGTCAACTTCAATTATACGATTGAAATAGCAGTAAACACCACCAATATTGTTTTTGTGTGAGGGAGCTTCCAAATGGCTTAGCTGACCAAGTGAGCTTCTTAGTTTTGATTTATGCTGAGCAGAATAATAAAAATGAAATTGGCCTTTTTTTCTGACCAGTAATCTAAATATCCTTGTGACATTTTACTGTGCTAAAAGTGCACCATATAAATTACAACTTTGGTTTCTGAAAACTATTTCTGTTCTACATTGCGTTGCAGTTAACTTAATTTACTTTGCTTTCAAGCTGAAGAAATGGTTTTGCATTGTCCTTGGATATTATTACAGCTGCTGTCTTTCTGACCACCTTCAGAATTTTCAATTTTGTTAACTTTTTAGTCTAGACATTCTGGAAAAGTATAGAAGTTTTAATCTGATACATTTTTGTTTTTATAAAGGTGATTTGAAATGTTACAAAGGCTTCTGAGCTCCTATTAAGTGGAGCTAAGTTTAAGATGTCTGGTTTCAGATAGTTATGCCAATTTGCTTCACCCAGACATAAGTTGTCCTGTGTGTGTTTAAAGATTATATTTTAGCAGCTGTGTTTTCTGTTCTTTAGTAGTTGTATTGCTGACTATCTGATATTTGTTTTTATGATTTCAATGATTAATGACAATGTATTGTGTTCTTTGCCCAAGTGCTGCTGCTTCGTCTCTACTTCTTCACTGCAACCCCCCACTCCCAGGCTATAATCAGAAGATAAAATTGACTTTATTTGTTTTAGATCTTGTTTGAATGGTAGTGCTGTATAAATAATTTGGTCAGTAATACATTTTGATGTAAAGAATGTGTTCAGGAATCTACTTAATCTTTACTTGCTGTGTAGATTCGCAATTATTGCAAGTCTTGATAGAAAACAGCTAAGGGCAACACACAAATGCAAAATACAAAAACAGCCAGAAAGAATTTAGTATAATGATCTGTAAATCAATCAGTTGTACTGGAGTCACTGTCTGAAAGTGACCAAATTTTTCTGCAGAAAAAAAAACTAAATTATGACAAATTGATGTCATTAAAGCAGCCAGAGGTGGGAATGTGTGTTCATAATACTTTGCAGGATGTTAGTTTTCCAAATAATTCAGTGCCAATGGCGTCTCCAAGCTGTTCTGTTATACCAGTGCAAGAAATCAATTAGAAATTGGCATTCTTAAAGGGTATAGATGGTTTTGATGAGAATAATAACCTTGGTTTTGCTTTTCTTCCTGCATAAATGGTGCACCTGAACAATCTTTTACCTATCTGTACCAATGTATTTTTTTTTGCTTTTCTTTTTCTCTATTCTTCCCTTCCCCTAGACAAGACCCACACACACCCTCTTCAGTGTACTTACTGTGCTTTTACTAAAAAGCTACACCTAACAAAAGGCAGAGTTGGCCTGTCTGACCTTTTTCTGCTCTGAGGAAGCTATGTGCTTCTGTTTATTTGCTAATTAACCTTGGCTGATAACTCACTATCTGGCAAACTGTGGCTGTACAATTCTGATGCAGCATATTGTGCCCTGTTGTGTTTAGTTGCCATTGCATAGCTAGTCACCCATAAAACGGAACCAGATGATTGAAAATTTCAGACCTGAGGGAGGGGGCATTGGGATCGGTGCTTGGGCTGAACATGTTTATTTTGTTCTGTCGAAGGGTCATGAGGACTCGAAACGTCAACTCTTTTCTTCTCCGCCGATGCTGCCAGACCTGCTGAGTTTTTCCAGGTAATTCTGGTTTTGTTATGTTTATTTTGTATGCAAGTTTAAAATTAAGGACTAAAATAAAGCCTAGTTGAATTTTCAAATAGGAGAGAGAAACCAAATATAGAAGGATCTAGATAGGCTGGATAGGTGCACCATTAAATAAAATGTGCTGTGGTGAAATCAATGAGCATAAGGAAGAGTGAAATACAAACACAATTTTTACAGTGCAGAAGGAGGCCACCTGGCCCATCAAGTCTGCACTGGCTCTCTGAAAGAGCATTCCACCTAGTCCCACTCCCCTGCCTTATTCCCGTAACATTGCACATTCTCTCTTTTCAGGTAGCAATCCAATTCCCTTTTCAATACCTTTATCAAACCTACCTCCACCACCCTTTTAGGGAGTTTGTTCCAGACTCCAACTACACTCTGGGTGAAAAAAAATTTCCTCACATCCTTTTGCCAATTATTTTGAATCTGTGCCCTATAGTTCTTGATGTTCTCCAGTGGGGCCAGTTTCTCACAATTTAACCTGTCCATACCCCTCAGGATCTTGAATATCTCTGTCAGGTCTCCTCTCTTCCTTTTCTCCAAGGAAGAGTCCCAACCCTTCCATTCTATCCTCATAGCTATAGTTCTTTATCTCTGGAATCATTTTTTGTGAATCACCTCTGTACTCTCTCCAATGCCTTCACATCCTTCCTCAAGAATGGCACCCAGAACTGGCTGCAGTGCTCCAGATGAGGCCTAACTAGTGTCATGTTCAACATGACCTCCTTACTCTTGTACTCAATGCCCGTATTGATAAAGCCTAAGATACTGTGTGTTTTATTAACTGCTCTCTCAACATGCCCTACCAATTTCAATGACCTATGTCATTGGCTTTCCTTAATTATTCTGCATTTGTCTAGGTGACTTTGATTTTTACCCTGTACTAAAGTTTCCAGATGTTTCCCTACCACTGAGGTCAAACTGACTGGTCTGTAGTTGCCAGCTTTATCCTTGTGCCCCTTTTTGAACAAGGGTGTAACATTTGCGGTTCCTCAGTCCTGTGTCTAAGGAAGATTGGAAGATTATCACTCATGCCTGTGCAATTTCTACTCTTTCTTCCCTCAGTATCCTTTGGATGCACCTTATCCAGTCCTGGTACCTTATCTATTTTAATACCTCTTTCCAGCACTTCTTTCCTCCTCTCAGTTGTAATTTCTTCTAGTGTACCAGTTATCTCCCCCTCTCCTTGGCCTGTAAGGACAAATGCAAAGTACTCATTTAACACCAGCCTCTGCATGTAAATCCCCCCCACACTTTTTTTGCCCCTAATTAGTCCTACTCTTTTACAACCCTTTTTATTATTTACATGCTTATAGCTGACATTTGGGATTTCCTTTTGTTAACTGCCAGTCTCTTTTCATGCTCTCTCCTTGCTTTTCTTATTAGTTTCTTCACTTCCCCTCTGGTCCTTCTATATGCAGCCTGATTCTCCATTGTATTTTCTAACTGACATCAGTTGTGTACACACTTCTTCTTTTTCACATTTACCTCTATCTCTCTCTCCATCCAGGGAGCTCTGCATTTATTTGTCCTACCTTTTCCCTGGCTGTAATTTGTTTCCTAGTTCTAAAACCAAGTTTTAAAAAAAAACTTTTCTTTTAAGCCCTTCTTTATACTAGATTTGTTTTCATCTTGGATCACTCTCCTGAAGTCCTAACCCCCTGTGCCTTTTGAGCATCTTCCCTAGCTAATCAACAACTTAGATTTATATAGTGCCATTAATGTGGTAATACATCCCAAGGCACCTCAGCGCATTTAGGCAAAAATTGACATGAAGTCCAAGATGATGATGATGGAACGGGTGACTAAAAACTTGGTGAATGTGCTATTTTTTTGAGATGTGGAGGGATTTCCAAAACTTGGGGTCTAAGCATCTGAAGTAAGAGTCTCCAGTGGTGGGGTGAGGGAAGTGGAGAATGCATAAGAGTTGGAGGAACACTTAAGGTCTTGGAGGTTTGTCGGACTGGAAGAGGTTATAAAAATGAGGTGGGGTGAAGCATTGGGGGAATTTGAATACAGAATTTTAAAATGGGGCATTTGGTGACTGGGAGGTCATATCGGGTCAACGAGCACAGGGTAGATCGTAATCAAATTCATCAATAAGAGTTTAAGCAGCAGATAGGTGGGGATGAGCATTGTGTTGAAATGGGTGGTTTTGCTGATGGAAAGGATACAGGGTTGGAAGGTTTGAGGGACTCTATCACTAAACCACTGACCAGCAGCGGTTACCCGCAAATCATTTTGTGCCCAATCTCTCGGTCACTTTGTAGCAGAAATGGCATATTCCTGATGATGTCCAATTTTCTGGAACCAACATGTCCCTTTTCCAGAATGCCCTGTATCTCGTATCAAAGGTTAAAGCCCTTTTTCATTTCCAGTGTTCACAATCGAGAGATGTTGCTTTGAATCTAATTGGGTTGATTATGTACTGAGTGCCATGGTTCTGTGAAATTGTGTTAACGCACCTTTTTCCTTTGGGAATTACAGACTGAGAGGGATGATGCTGAAGTGTTTTCTGAGCAAACAGAAAAAAACTCAATGGTCTCCATTCAAATCTCCACTGTACTTGAAGTTCTTGATGTTTTCCCATTTTAGACTGTACACCATTCTGTAAGAACATTTGTGGGAAAGGAGCACAGTTTTTTGGGTTGAGATTCAACTGAGACCCAGAATCAGGACAGACCTACTGCTTGGAAATATGTCTATAATTTCCTTGGGGAGCCATGCTTCCAACTGCTTCCCATATTATAAACAAATTCTGTATACAAAGTCAAATTCCACTCTTGCCCTTCACTATATAAAATAAAAATTACTTTGTGTGCCATTTTCTCCAATGCAATTGATGGAATGTTAGGTGTCACTACAGCTAAAGTTGTAATATGTTCGTGTCCCGCTGATCTCATGGGTTTTGGTTTTCACAGAAAAATTAATGGATTGTGGACTGTGATCCCAAAACTCTCAAATTCCAGTTGTTTCTGGATTTTAACTTGTTTGGTAGCCTTGGTTGTAGGGCTTCTATTTAGATCTGTTTTCAATTGTATGTTTTTTGTTTGAGTTGGCAGCTTTATTCAGGACTCTCATCTTTTTGCAAGCCGTTTCTCAGCTTTTGGATGTTTATGCTAGCACCAATTCAGGAATTTATCCTATTTATTTATGAAAAAAATCTCTGCAATGGAACAGAAAACTAAAGCACACTGGTAAATCTGTTCTATACTTTCAATAACTTTTTGCCACCTGGATGGGTTAGTTTTTTTTTGGTTACTGATGGTGCCCTTCATGCCCTGAGGAAACATTTGAACTATTGCTTGGGTTGGTAGGTCCTGGTACTCAATTTGTCCCATAATCTAGAGGGAATGGGAAATTGAGGCAAAAACTGGAAACCATGCTCATGTGAAAACTGAACAGAATTTATGCTTTGGGATGCATGCACCATTCTAAATAAGTGCTCCAAATAGTGGAGAAAAGCCACAATGGACAGCCCTTAAACAAGATAGCTTAATCAAAAATGACACATTCATCAAAAATAAAGGGCTGGGGTGGGAGGGTGAAGCTAAAAGCACTGGAGACTCTATTCTTTTTTTAACTAGTGAAATTATAGTATGACAGCACTTCCTCATGTAGACAAGGGAACACTCAGTCACGCCCTTTCACGCGGAGGGTGTAGCCAAAGCTGAATCGGCCTGAAAATGTTTCGGATCTGGAATTTTCATCTCTTTATCTTTCCTGCACTGATTGCAGAATTAATTGATCCTAGGGGATTGAGTACCTTTAGTACTTGCTGCTCTTCATAGACATGGTGAGTGCTTCAGGCAGGATTCTGAGGATAGCCTCCCCTGCCCCCATTTGTGGAATGAGGTGAAGTGTTTTTTCTCTAATGAATGATGGGATAAGGAAGTAAGTTTTGGGGGGTTGGGGCGGAACAGAGGGAGCTAAGGAATGAGGTATTTACCTGAAATGCTTCAAACATCATGGGAGATGGAATAAAAGGAAATGGGGCTCAGCTGCCTCCAGATTAAACACTTGGTCAAACCCAGCTATGCTGTAAACACATTACCTGGACTGATATCTAATCTCATCATAATTCCTGACACATTCCACTCCTTGTATGTTTGCAGGTCAAAACCTAACTGATATGATATGCCTTTTTAAATATTGTGTATTTGGAGAAAAAAAAAGTTTTTTATTCATTCTTAGGATGTGAGTGGTGCTGGCAAGGCCAGCATTTATTGCCCATCCCTAATTGTACATGAAGGTTATGGCGAGCTGCTGCCTTGAACTGCTGCAGTTCATGTGGTTTAGTTATTCCCACAATGCTGTAAGGGAGGGAGTCTCAGGTTTTTAACCTAGTGATACTGAAGGCATGGCAACTATAGTTCCAATCAGGATAACGTGTGGCTTAGATGGGACTTGCAAGTGGCGTTATTTCCGTGCAACTGCTGCCCTTGTCCTTCTAGATTGTAGAGGGTGTTGTTTTGGACAGTACCATTGAAGGCACAGAGAATATGAAGCTTTGTAGAAAGAAGGACAAAGTTACTTGAGCCAGTTTTTATACTTGTGGGCCTTTATCTTTTGCATTCGGCAGGTGCATAACTTTTTTAAAGCTACATTCAATTGATGAATTTATGTAAATTTTACTGAATGACAGTAATGGGAAGGTGAATAACTGTGTGTGATACTATATCGGAAACCGCTTGTCAATTCCTAGACTACTTGTAAGCAACACCATGGCATATCCACTAGCTATTGTTTTCAAAGGAATCATTTTCCACATTGGTATGCTCTATGACCATAGAATTGGTTTACCAGCAGCCTCATGGCAGAAGAAAAGCAAGTTACAATGATATTAAGAAAACCATAATTTTTCTTGCATGCAGAATATAAAATTGAATAAGGTCTTAGATGATTGTTCTGAATGAGTTATGAAGTGGCAGATGGTGTGCCAGGCAGACCAAATTCACAAGGGAAACCTGGTCACACTCTCTCAATGTTTTTGAAATTTGTAGTTATTATGAGATGTGTGCACTGAATTCAGAAGTAATGAGTCCATCAAGACCTGTAGAGATTTTAAAAATTAAATTAAAATATTTATTAACAGAAAAAAAGATTTTAAGCACAAGACTATAATTACTTACTACTATAATAAAAATCCTAAAATTCCTAATTCAGCTGACTCTCAGTTACACACCCCTTTAAGGCAACAGTACAAAATAGAGCTTGTGTTTTAAAAAAAAACAATTTAATACAGTGCCCACTTGACAGTAGAATTCCAAAAGGCTTTCTCCAACTTCAGTTACTGAACACAGCTGACTTATGCACAAATGGCTGAAGGCCGTTTCTCATACTCCTGTTAGATCTTACATGGCCCTCTCCTCACATAGCCTTTCATTCTCCTTTTTATATGCTTCTTTCTCCTTAATATGTAAATTCCATTGTTCCATATGCCTTTGGAACTGTACCTTTCCCATAAGATATAACTCTCTCATGTTGCCAATATTATCAGTAACCTTTGGGGGAAAAATAAACACTCCTTGGCTTCACTTATCTGGCTTGTTGTAAATGGACTAATAGCCCTTTGAAATTCAAACAGTCCCTTCACTTAACTAAAAATGCAAATTTCGTTCACACTTTACATGCTAAGCCAGCATTTCAAACACAATTCTACACTTTGCAAATTTGGAATTATCAAAAGACTCCAAATGTAATTAAATTACACAGAACCAACTATACTCTCACCCATAAACCTACTTTACAATAAACCAGAAAAATATTATGAAAATTATCATACTTTTTGTAACAAATCCTTTTTCATTTAAAGGACAGGTAATTGGGGAAGAGGGCCTCTGTTACTTTGCAATGTCTAACAGAGTGGAAGTCATTGTTGTAGTATAGCCCCCACCAAGTAAAATAGACAGGCACTAACCTTAGACCAGTTCATGCTTTTAAACTGTTTATTTCAAGTAGAACAGCTAGAGACCAGAGATATATTGGCAACTAAGCCATTGATTGTCAGCACTATAGATTTTGGTGGCTAGCTGGTGTGTGCACGTGTATGTGTTTTGATTACTCGTTCCTGGGATGTGAGCATCACCGACAAGTCTGGCATTTGTTGTCCATCCCTAATTGCCCTTGTGATTGGTGGTGAGCTGTCTTATTGCAGCCCATGTGTTATAGGTACATCCACAGTGCTGTTAAGAAGGGAGTCCTAGGATTTTGACCCAGTGACCATTATGGAATGGAGATGTAGCTTCAAGTCAGGATATTGTGTAGCTGTGGCTTGGAGGGGAATTTGGTGGTGGTCCCATGCATCAGCTGCCCTTGTCCTTTTTTGGCTGCTAAAGGTCGCTTCCTTGGGAGGTGATGTCGAAGGAGCCTGGTGAGTTGCTGCAGTGCATCTTGTAGAAGTTAAACACTGCTGTGTGTGTTGTGCGTACTTCCTACTCCATTATAACTGAGCCCCATTAGCCTCACTGATTTAGTGACACAAAATCCAGGCCTTTATTTACAATGTGTCTCCTTGGAAATACTTTCAAGCAGGTGTCACATCTGGAAATTATTTTCAGCAATCGGCTGAGAAGAGTACCTCAAGTTAGGGCAACTGAGATAAATACTGTAACCCATTCTCCCAGTGGGAACAAACTGGCTTATCGGGTAATGGTGATTATTGGGCATTGTGTATAGCAGGCAGATTACGGTCTCTCAAAGGTGCCCTCCATAAGCAGTGGTAGCTATACTGCATAGTTGGGCTGTAAAATAGGACTTGCTGAAATTAATCATCTTGACATCAAACTCTCGAATCCATTGACGCTTCAGATCTCTGGCTTATTTAGTGCCCTGTCAACTCCATTATTTTCTTAATTCCAATGAAGGGTTCTTCCTCTGGTGCAGCATATATATATCCTTTCAACAAGAATGTGAAATTTTCCAAACATATTCACATTGCAGTACTGAATTATAAAAGCATTCCAGCTAGCCTTTAATGTATTTGAATTCACTTTATGATCTGATCCTTTAAACAGTTTAAATGTCACAATTTGAAGAGTGACACATTATGCTGGCAATGAATGACAATGCTACAAGTAATTTGACCTTTTACAAAGCAGAAGTAAAACACAAGGGTCCTTTCAATTCAAAGTGATAACCTCTCTGAGATGTGAACAGGCTAGAATTTAAACCACGTGTGAAAATAATGTAAGAAATGGGAATCTCTTTCTTGCACAGCACTTCGTGTAATATACATCTGGTCTGTTAGCTTTGAACAATAACAATAATTTGCTGTTATTTCATACACCTGATTATTAGATTTCAGTATTTTTAACAGGTAACAAAGTGCAATGACTTCTAATGAAGAATTTTCCTGCAGTACTTCACATGCTTGAATTATAATTGAAACTATGCTAGTCCTTGAAGCAGTCAGTTTTAAAGAACTGATCGGTTTTTAACTAATGTTACAATCCCAGCTGATACTACTGGACAGGTCTGATTCTAGAGAAGAACCTGGTTTGATAGAGGCAAAGAATACTTGGGGTGGATTTTGCTGCTAGTGTGCTTGGGAGCAAAAAGGTTGTCTATGTAATATAACACACCTTAAAAAAAACTCAGATTACGAGCATTGCATTATGTAGATGACCCCACCCAAGATTCTGCCTGTTTTAAATTAATGAATGGAAAATTGATAGTGAACACTATTACCCGCAGTCAAATAAATCCCAATTCTTTTTAGAAACCATGGAGGAAAGTTACTGAACAAATTTATAGGAATCTGCTGATGAACTTTTGACACACAGGGTAGAACATTTATTAAACAAAAATTAACGTCTGTCAGCATTTTAAAATAATTCATTCACGGGATGTGGGCATCGCTGGTTAGGCCAACATTTATTGCCCATCTCTAATTGCCCTTGAGGGTAGTGGTGAGCTGCTGCCTTGAACCTCTGCAGTCCATGTGATTATAGGTACATCCACAGTGCTGTTAGGGAGTTCCAGAATTTTTTCATCCAGTGACAGTGAAGGAATGGCAATATATTTCCAAGTCAGTATGGTGAGTGGCTTGGAGGGGAACTTACAGGTGTGATGTTCCCATCTATCTGCTGCCCTTGTCCTTCTAGGTGATAGAGGTCGAGCATTTGGAAGGTGCTGTCGAAGGAGCCTTGGTGAATTCCTGCAGTGCATCTTGTAGATGGTACACAGTGCTGCCACTGTGCATCAGTGGTGGAGTGAGTGAATGTTTGTGGATGTGGTACCAATCAAATGGGTTGCTTGGTCCTGAACAGTGTCAAGCTTCTTGTGTTGTTGGAGCTGCACTCATCCAGGCAACTGGAGAGTGTTTCATCACACTCCTGACTTGTGCCTTGTAGATGGTGGACAGGCTTTGGGGACTCAGGTGAGTTATTTATTGCAGGATTCCTAGCCTCTGACCTGCTCTTGTAGCTACTGTATTTATATGGCTGGTCCAGTTCAGTTTCTGGTCAATAATAAACCTAAGGATGTTGATCTGTGAAGAGAAGAGACATTTTTGGCTGTCTACCCTTGCACAAGAATTATATTGGAAGGTTACACCTTCTATTCCAGTGCAGAGTCTTTTGTGCAACTTTTTAAAATTGCTTCTCCTTGTGTTTTTGAATTTACATTTTCTCCCTCTGCAGGGAATTGGAGTGAAGTTAAAAATAATGAATATTGAAGAATACATGTGAATGTAGAGAAGAAAAATTTACACCATCTGGTCATATTCTCACCTGATAAGGTTATGGGTTTGAACCTGACTTGAACATATCATCTAGGCTGAAGTGTCATGGCAGTACTGAATAATATGGCATAAGGTGCCATCTTTTGGCTGAGATCAGCGAGAATTCCATCTGATTGTTTAGGTGCTCATAAAATAATTTCTTGGGTTTATATGAAGAGCGTAGGGAATTCTCCTCCTGTGTTTTTTGTAACATCACCAAAAACCAGATCATGTATTTCACTGTTGGGCCTTGGTGTCTGCAAATTGGCTGTTGCAATACAAGAGATTGCATTTCAAAAATAATTTATTTGGCTGTGAAGTGTTTTGGGTTTTCTGAAGTTTCACAAAATTGAAGGATTTTTTGTGCACCTTTTTTTTTCTGGTGCTGATCCCTCTGCAGTTTAAGTAAGTCCATGAACTGGACACTCCACAAACATGACACTCCAATTCAAAGCTCATGCCAAAATGCCAGTGAGGAAAGGAGATCAACTCAACTGCACTAGCTATAAACACAAGGTCATATAAGCTGAAAACAGTTATACACCAGCACATAGATGTTAATCTATCCAGTAGACTGGTTCTCCAGGGCTGCTTGTCAGCCATCTCAGGATTTACTGCTTATTTCATCAATTTGTAATGGTCACAGACACACAATTGCTCACTTAAATCTCCCTTCCCACCTCAATAAATGTCCTCCCAATTTTACATTCCACATCATGCATATTCCCTGCCGCCCCTCCCCCAACACACACACACACACACACACGCGCGTATGTAGCTATCCTCCATTTTGCTGGAAAATCTTTGTCATGGGAAATTGCAGCAATTTCAGTCATAAGCTTTGTTTGCAGTTTGTGGAGGTTTTTATTTAAAATATATCTGTAAGTAACCCTTTGTGCCCCACCTCCCCAGCTATTGGCTGACACAATGCTGTCAATAGATCTCTGCAGAAGCTTGCATATTTTAAGAACCTAGCCATGGCATTGAACAGAACTATTGTGTTGTGGCCTAGAACCAGTACACCTGAATGGTCAAGATTTCTCATGATATCCTTGTATAGAAAAATGCCAATCATTTTTTTTTTGAAAATTACATCCACAGAAATCGACAAAGGATTGCATTAGAAATAGATAGCTCTTCCTTTGTCTTATTCGTATATTCAAACATTGCGCAACAAAGTTGATCCCTTTTTCTAATAATTATCATTTTTTATATATATTTCTTTCCCCACCTATTTCGATTATTTAAAAAATTTATTTCCATCCATTGTTTTATTTCCACCTTTTTAGCCTATTTCTATCCCTTCCCTACCCCAACTAGGGCCGTCTCTAACTTGCTCATCCTGCTTTCTACCCTTAATGTCACCATTAGCACACCCTTTAGCTAATATCACCACCATCTACACCCCTTCATCTGTTTGTCCATGACATCTCTGGCAATCTCTCCTTTGCCTCCACCAATCACTGGCCCTCTATCCAGCTCCACCTGTCCCACCCCCCTCATCCAGCTTATATTTCACCTCATTTCTTATTCCTCTTTAGTTCGGATGAGTCATACGGACTCGAAACATTAACTCTGTCTTCCTTTCCACAGATGCTGTTGGATCTACTGAGCTTTTCCAGCAATTTTTGTTTCAGCTTTTCAGCATCTGCAATATTTTGCTTTTATCTTGCATATTTAATCCAACTGATTAGAAATTTGCAACCGTTGAAGAGAAGTGGTACCAGATAGTAAACCAGAGGTTTACTGCCTGGTTTATATACTTAATTGGGCTGCCTGCTCAGGGAAAGGGTGGTCACAAGGTGAAACCATGGGACAGTCTGACGTTGACCAGATGAGGTTGATGCCAGAGGTCACAGCTTGGTGGCAAGCAACAAGAAATTGGTCATTCTGTACAAATGAAATGGAGGAAGATATTCAGGTCTGATCAAGTTGTGGTCAGCTAATCTTTTTTGCTTGAAAGTGTGCTGGTTGCCAGAATGAATTCCAGGCCTTTAATAAGAACTGTCAGATGATTTATTTTAATCATCTTGTAGTGGGTCACTTTTTTTGCAACTGCATCATTAACACTCTGCTATCTTTTGTTTATCCCCCTCATGCCCTGCCCTCAAACCTTCATGTATCAACTTCTCTACTATTTTAGATTCCCAGCTCCAAATGGTGAGGGTTTGTTTTAGCTCCATCTACTAAATAAAGTTGATGGGGGAGAAAAAAAGGCTGCCTATATAAAGCATGCTGTCTGCCCCTGGCTCTGGTCTCTGTTTTTAACCAGTGCCTTTGTTTTGTTGGCTGGGATTCTGTCTGTTTGATTTCCTCAACTCTTCCATAATCAGCACAGGACCCTACTGCTCTCCTGGATGATACAAAATGTCTTTGCTTCTAGGATTCCGCCCTGCTACTCGTTCTCAAAATTTCTTGTGACTTATCCTTCTAACCAGTGCTACCATTTGCCACCTGTCGCTGAATTTTTACCTACTGGCCTTCTGGACTATACACCTAATGCGCTACTAGCCAGGTCCTGGGCACAAGTTATGGTTTCTCCTGGACTGGATCCTGTTTCTCAGCTGGCCTTTGGCTTTACGAGGAGTCTTCACCTTTTTAAAAACCGATTATTCTCTTGTGGATTATTCTCTAATTGACCTGTGGGCTCTGCCTCTGTCCCTCTTCTGGGGCTGTTAACTCTAGCTTGGATTTTTTCCTGCTCAAGATGCTGTTGAATGATCTTGCTGCCGTGCATTTAATTCACGCTCGACAGGAATGTACATAAAGTTCCCACTACTTCTGATGTTGTATGCTCCTTGCCACCTGACAGCTGTTCCTTAAACCAACTTCCTCATCTACACATTGATTCTGTGCATTTATCCTTCTTCCTGCCTTGGCTCCCTGGCATTCACTGCTATGAAATGGGTTTTAATCTGTCGTGAATGGTAGTGTGGCTGTGAACCTGGTGCATTATATCTGCATGACCACAACACTTTTTTTTCTTCAACACCTCTCTGCAGTGTTCAATTTAGTGGAATAACTCTGATTCAGCTCACTGTCATCTTTTCAATGGAAGATAGAGGTTCCTATCAATTCTGTCTTTGTAGCAGACACCCCTGTCTTTTTATTTGCCTCTTCAAGTTGTCATTTGGTGACATTGGGTCAGCTGCCACCTGGGTATTAACACTCAGTTCCACCCCATTGCCACCTCCCTGCTTCCTGACCGTGTTCCGCCTCTGTCTTTGAACAAGCCTCATGTTTTTCCAAACTTTTCTACAAACTTGGAACATCAAACTCATAGTCATAGGCTGCAACCATAAACTCCAGCCCTTAAGCTGGATTTAACGCTCCCCTGCCAGTCAATTTGAAGAAGACGAGGGAGGATGGGGGGACGTGTTATATCCAATAGGTAGCATCCCCACCACCTACTCCCATTGCAGTTCTACCAGTGGTGAGGATGGCTTCAGGTAGCCTGCCTGCTAATTAAGGCACTCAAAACCATAGAAATGTTATGGTGCAGAAAGGGGCCATTCAGCCCATCGCGTCTGCACTAGCCAAAAAGAGAAAAAAGAAACAAGTCACTTATTTTAATCCCACTTTCCGGCACCTGGTCCGTAGCCTTGCCGGTTACAGCACTTCAGCTGCAGATCCAGATGCCTTTTTTTTTTAAATTAATTGAGCGTTTCAGCCTCAACCACCAACTTAGGCAGTGAATTCCAGATACCCACCACCCTCTGGGCGCAAAAGTTTTTTCCCTCATGTCTCTCTAATCCTTCTACCAATCACATTAAATCTATGCCCCCTGGTAATTGACCCCTCAACTAGGGGAAACTAGTCTTCCTGTCTACCCTATCTAGGCCCCTCATAATTTTGTACACCTCAATTAGGCCACCCCTTGGCCGCCTCCTTTCTAAGGAAAGCATCCCTAGCCTATCCAATCCTTCATAGCTGCAATTTTCAAGCCCTGGCAACATTCTTGTAAATCTCCTGCACTCTCTCCAGAGCAATCATGTCCTTCTTGTAATGTGGTGACCAGAACTGTACACAATTCCAGCTGTGGCCTAACCAGCGTTTTATACAGTTCCATAATTACATCCCTGCTTTTGTATTCAATATCGCGCCCAATAACTGAAAGCATTCCATTTTTTCTTGTCTACCTGTCATGCTGCCTTCAAGGACCCGTGGACATGCACTCCAAGGTGTCTCATTTCCTCAACCCCTCTCAACAACTCGCATTTATAGAATATTACCTTACTTTGTTTATGCTTCCCAAATACATTACCTCACTTTTTCCAGATTGAATTCCATTTGTCACTTCTCCGCCCACTCAACCAAACTATTGATATCATTCTGGAGTTGACAGCCATCCTCTTCACTGTCAATGACATGACCAATTTTTGTCATCTGCAAATTCCCTGATCATGCCTTCCACATTTAAGTCTAAATCATTGATATATACAACAAACAGCAAGGACCCCAACACTGAGCCCCACTGGAAACAGTTTTCCATTTCCAAAACTGTCCATTGACCATTGCCCTTTGTTTCTCATCACTGAGCCAATTTTGGACCCGACCTGCCTCCTTCCCCTTTTTAGATCTCACTTTCCTGACCAATTAAGTGGTCCACACTAAAATTAAGCTGGCAGGTTTCACTGGGCAAAGGACCCACTCCTCTCCTTCCCCCAACACTTAGAAAGGCATGACCCAGATCTGAATGGCTCCTCAAGCCCTTGGTGCAGTACCTGCAGTGGCCACTGCTCCTAGTGGTGCTGCTGATGCTAGAAAATCACTAGTTCTGAGGTGGGACTTATTGAACCTGAGGGGCAAAAGTCCCACCTCCTGTCTATTGATGGCCAGTTAGCTGTTAAACAGCTTTGGGGCAGCCATTCTTCCCCCGAATTGTTTTAAGAGGGCTGGTAAGGAGCATGGTGCTTTGTGTAATTCAGCTCCTCTGATTCCATCCCCTTTCAGATATTTCAAATGAACCAGACTGTTTCCAGTCTCTGTTCTCAGTACGCTTTGTTCATGCCTTTTACTGCCTTCTGGCTCTACTATTCTAATGCTTTCAAG
Source organism: Carcharodon carcharias (assembly GCF_017639515.1). Taxonomy (NCBI): domain Eukaryota; kingdom Metazoa; phylum Chordata; class Chondrichthyes; order Lamniformes; family Lamnidae; genus Carcharodon; species Carcharodon carcharias. The sequence continues at coordinate 152,160,020 of NC_054471.1, forward strand.
GCCAATCCCCTGTCATCTGCCAGACAAGCTTCAACTTGTCTAAAATACCACTGCCCATGTCCTGCCCTGCTCCCCCATCACCATTATCACAGACCTACATTGGCTTGCTGTCACCTAGAGCCTTTTATCTCCAACCACCTCTAACACTACAAACTTGCTCTTTCTCCTCAAGTTCTCTGTTCCTGTAACTCTGGTGTTGGTTTTTAAAATTTTTTTGCCCCTCCCTTGCCCCATGCTTGGCAATGAGGCATCATGCTCTGGAATTTGTTCCTAACCTACTCAAAATTTTGCTTTTTCACCCACTTTTAAACCTAGGTTTTTGATCAAGCTTTTGGTTTCCCTCAACATGCTGGAAAAACTCGGGTCTAACAGCATCTGTGGAGAGAGAAAGAATTAATGTTTCGAGTCTGTGTGACTCTTAGTCATGCGGACTTGAAACGTTGACTGTTTTCCCCACCACCGAAGTTGCCAGACCTGCTGAGTTTTTCAGTATTTTCTGTTTTTGTTTCAGATTTCCAGCAGCTGCAATATTTTGGCTTTCTTCTGATATCATCTCTTTTTTTTACTGTCCATTTTTCTATACTAACGTACTCATTAAATGTTTGTTGTAAAGCACTAACTCACGCTCATTGGGAATCCACATGTGGCTATTTGCATTTGATTTAGTAAATGAAAACTGAACTGAGTAATAGACTGATGTATATGCATTTGTAATCAACCTGAGCATTTTCTGCTAAAATGATGGGACAAAAAGACATGTTTTAAGTTACTGCATTTGCTGAGTGCTTTACTCTCTTGATTATTGAATAGTGATAGATGTCTAAATATATTTGCATCAAGTGTAAGGCATTTCCTGTGAAAATTTATCACCATTATGACATCTGTGGCTAGTGAGTAATTTCTATTAACAGGCATTAAAATTTGCCCAGATCTTCTGATCAGGATTGGAAACACACTTTTCGACCCATATCAGACAAAAAACTGCACGTGCCTTCCTCTGATTTTTTTTCTCTGAGTGATCTTCAGATGGAGGATCCTTTGCATCCAACCCAGTGCAGCAAACCTCATGGGGAGCAGGCAGAGAATCTGCCCAGAATCCACTCACCCCCCCACCCCACCCCACCAGCTTTTTTAACGGCACAAGCTGCTGTATTCCGACTGAAGAGTTTAATGTCCTGATGCTGCTTTGAAAACAGCTAGAGAGAGAAGGGGAGGGGGTAGGTTGGGTGAGGAATTGGTCAGGTAAGGGGAAGTTGGGTAGCTAATGGAGAGGGAGTAGTGGTGATCAGCTGTATAGTTACCTGGGTGGTAGACTAGGTTTTTTCCTGGCTAACATTTCCTGAGTACCTATCCAGGTAAATAAGTTGGAACTGCCCAAAGTCTCTGACCCTAACTCAGAGTTGGAGACTTCTTTGGCGGATCCTGCAGAACAGAGGCTTCCCATCGGATGTTTAAACTTCCCAGGAAATTCCCATGGAGTCCTTGCGTTGGGACTTTTGTGGAGTCCTGTAGCTCATCATCCATGCTACGTCCGATCTCTGACCACCTGGTGACAGGAAGGTCTGGGCCAATAGGTATAAAAACAAACAAACTGCGGATGCTGGAAATCCAAAACAAAAACAGAATTACCTGGAAAAACACAGCAGGTCTGGCAGCATCGGCGGCGAAGAAAAGAGTTGACGTTTCGAGTCCTCATGACCCTTCGACAGAACTTGAGTTCGAGTCCAAGAAAGAGTTGAAATATAAGCTGGTTTAAGGTGTGTGGGGGGCGGAGAGATAGAGAGAGAGAGAAGTGGAGGGGGTTGGTGTGGTTGTAGGGACAAACAAGCAGTGATAGAAGCAGATCATCAAAAGATGTCACAAACAACAGAACAAAAGGTGTTAAAGTTGGTGATATTATCTAAACGAATGTGCTAATTAAGAATGGATGGTAGGGCACTCAAGGTTTAGCTCTAGTGGGGGTGGGGAGAGCATAAAAGATTTAAAAATATTTAAAAATAATGGAAATAGGTGGGAAAAGTAAAATCTATATAATTTATTGGAAAAAACAAAAGGAAGGGGGAAACAGAAAGGGGGTGGGGATGGAGGAGGGAGCTCAAGACCTAAAGTTGTTGAATTCAATATTCAGTCCGGAAAGCTGTAAAGTGCCTAGTCGGAAGATGAGGCGTTGTTCCTCCAGTTTGCGTTGGGCTTCACTGGAACAATGCAGCAAGCCAAGGACAGACATGTGGGCAAGAGAGCAGGGTGGAGTGTTAAAATGGCAAGCGACAGGGAGGTTTGGGTCATTTTTGCGGACAGACCGCAGGTGTTCTGCAAAGCGGTCGCCCAGTTTACATTTGTCTCTCCGATGTAGAGGAGACCACATTGGGAGCAACGAATGCAGTAGACTAAGTTGGGGGAAATGCAAGTGAAATGCTGCTTCACTTGAAAGGAGTGTTTGGGTCCTTGGACGGTGAGGAGAGAGGAAGTGAAGGGGCAAGTGTTGCATCTTTTGCGTGAGCATGGGGTGGTGCCATATGAGGGGGTTGAGGAGTAGGGGGTGATGGAGGAGTGGACCAGGGTGTCCCGGAGGGAGCGATCCCTACGGAATGCCGATAGAGGGGGTGAAGGGAAGATGTGTTTGGTGGTGGCATCATGCTGGAGTTGGCGGAAATGGCGGAGGATGATCCTTTGAATGCGGAGGCTGGTGGGGTGATAAGTGAGGACAAGGGGGACCCTATCATGTTTCTGGGAGGGAGGAGAAGGCGTGAGGGCGGATGCGCGGGAGATGGGCCTGACACGGTTGAGGGCCCTGTCAACGACCGTGGGTGGAAAACCTCGGTTAAGGAAGAAGGAGGACATGTCAGAGGAACTGTTTTTGAAGGTAGCATCATCGGAACAGATGCGACGGAGGCGAAGGAACTGAGAGAATGGGATGGAGTCCTTACAGGAAGCGGGGTGTGAGGAGCTGTAGTCGAGGTAGCTGTGGGAGTCGGTGGGTTTGTAATGGATATTGGTGGACAGTCTGTCACCAGAGATTGAGACAGAGAGGTCAAGGAAGGGAAGGGAAGTGTCAGAGATGGACCACGTGAAAATGATGGAGGGGTGGAGATTGGAAGCAAAATTAATAAATTTTTCCAAGTCCTGACGAGAGCATGAAGCAGCATCGAAGTAATCATCGATGTACCGGAGAAAGAGTTGTGGAAGGGGGCCGGAGTAGGACTGGAACAAGGAATGTTCCACATACCCCATAAAGAGACAGGCATAGCTGGGGCCCATACGGGTACCCATAGCCACACCTTTTCTTTGGAGGAAGTGAGAGGAGTTGAAGGAGAAATTGTTCAGTGTGAGACCAAGTTCAGCCAGACGGAGGAGAGTAGTGGTGGATGGGGATTGTTCGGGCCTCTGTTCGAGGAAGAAGCTAAGAGCCCTCAGACCATCCTGGTGGGGGATGGAGGTGTAGAGGGATTGGACGTCCATGGTGAAGAGGAAGCGGTTGGGGCCAGGGAACTGGAAATTGTTGATGTGACGTAAGGTGTCAGAGGAATCACGGATGTAGGTGGGAAGGAACTGGACAAGGGGAGAGAGAAGGCTTCTTCCTCGAACAGAGGCCCGAACAATCCCAGACTGACCGCTCTGGGCTATTCTTGTAAACTAAAGGGGTTTCCTATCACAAGCCAGTTTCTGTCATGTGACAACTGTGTTGATGTTCCCCTTGTCCACACAAATAGCTTGGGCTAGGCAATTATCCCTCAATGGGGAATGTTTGCTATCCCCATCTGCATTCCAGATATGAATAGCTTCTGGATATCTTTATTTGTATTACCACCTCCATGAGGAAGGCACATCTTTCAGGTATTGTTACTGAGTCACTTTAATTGACGTGGAGAGGGGAAGCAATCACCACCTGGGGAAGGTCATTTGCATCTTAATGTCTTCCCAGAGACATGCCTGGACATGAGGCAATCCCTCTGTGTAGAAAGTGCAAAAGGAGATCACTTGGGTCCCCCTGGAGTCCATCTTGTCAAGTTAAATTGCCCATATTCAGCACTGCCTTTTAAAAGAAACAATGTCCACCTTAAATTCAAGGACATACGACATGGGTGTAATAAGGACAGATCATCAAAAGCTTGGTTAAAGTTGTTTGTTTTAAGGAGGGACTTAGATGGAAAGGTTTAGGGAGGGAATTCCAGAGCTTTAGGCCCTTGCAGCTGAAAGTGCAGGACCAATTGGGCAACCAAGATCAGATGCTGGAAAAAAAAAACTGAAATTGGATGAGTATAGATATCTGGGGGGGCTTGTGGGGCTTGAGGAGATTACAGAAATGGGGATAGACAAGGGCAAAAGATGAAAATAAAATTGAAGTGTTCTTTAACCAGTGTAGGTCAGTGAACACAATGGTGTTGGGTGAACTGAATTTGGAGCATGGGCCAGCTTTAGTAAGTTCAGCAGGCTATTTAACTAAACAACGTCTTGTCTTTGCCTTGCCATTGGTGTGTACGAGTATATTCTCTTTCGACATGTCGTCTTGTTTCGATTCATGGTCTGTTCTAGTGCGCTATAAGAATTATGGCTGGCAATGAAAATATGTATTATTATTGCAATAGTCATAGAAGCATTTTGGGAATGTGGAAATCTATAAGTGAGTATTAGATTTCCTTTTGCAATATCCAGTAGTATTTATTGTAGTGCATACATGCACCTTGAAAACACACCATATCCAGATTTTGAGGTCAATGACAAATCAACAATGCTCACTACTGCCCTCGAGGAAAGCCACCCACAAAGATCTCTGTGGCAATCTCCCATTTCTCGATGGCAGTTTGAATGCAGCACCAAGTTAAGGGAATCACCAGGTGTGCAGCAGCAGTGATGTCAAGCAGGGTAAGCAGCCAATCATATTGAAGTATTCTCATAGGGAGCAAACCAGAAAGTTAAAAGCATGGAATCCCTTTGCTTTTAATTTTGAAATTTCAGATAGTGACATAAAGGATTGATTGGATTAAGGAGAAGACTAAAATAAAGAAACTCTTGTCTAAAGCTAGCTTTTCAGAGCCTGTGATGGTGTTTAGCTATAATTATGAACTTGCTATGCTGTGAAAATCTAGTTATGCCTCATTCAACAAAGTCTAACATTTTTCAAGGGGCTTTAACATGTGCAACTAACAACAAAAAACTGAAAATTCTCATTAGTTCAAAGGTTTGGTACAAGGACTAGAGGACACATTTAAGATTTTGAACAGGTTATAGAGGGGGATGTGAGGAAGTGTGTTTTTTGATGTAGCAAGTGCTAAATGATCTGGACTTACCTAATGAGGATGGTGGAAGTGGAGACTATCAACTGGATGGATACTAAAACTTGCAGAGCTATGGGAAAAGAGCAGGGGAATGGGACTGAATGGAATGCTCTCCAGAGTGCTGATGTGGATTCAGTGGGCCAAAATGGTGACCACCTATCCTGTTATGGCTGTACTTTCCATTGATCGCAGTGTGTGGGGACACCGCTCCCCATGGAGGAACATGAAATCACAATCAACCACTTGTACTTCTCGTTGTTCTGTGTGTATGTGGACTCATGGTGATGTTGTCAGTTTCAATGGACAAATGACACTGAATACTGACAGCTTTACCATGACTGTCATTGTGAAACCTGGGCCAACATATGTCCTTTGTGTATCATTTCAATCTTGTATTGCTCATAGTATTAAAGCAGGGGTCTAGGCAGAAAACTCATAGTAACATACTGCAACAAAATGGGGGAAGCCATGTTGATAATCAACACTCGACTGGAATCAACAAGGTACAGAAGCAAAAATAAGTTGGTACATCTTTTGAAACCGCATTACTTCATTTTCAGTTGTTAAATGCTTTAGCTACATAGTGCAAGGCAATTGAACCTGTATAGCAGCTCCCTTTTAATTAACATTAACAGATGTTAGCAAGGTATTTGAAATAGTAGAACATTCAAGACAAAAGCCTTTTGAAGTTAGGCTGATTGTTGAAGTTGCTGAAGAGGTGACTCAGGCAATGGCTGAGTATTGATTGCCTTACTTAACTTGGCAGCCCCTTGGAATATTGTTCATGCCAAGTTGTGCATTCAGATCTGAAAATCCACAGCAGAGCTGGGAGGGGGCACCCTTTGCCAAACTCTGCTGTGATGCAAACCAGTACCAGTTACTGGTAAATGCAGCTGTCTTTTTTTGAGTTTATTTTTGAGACAGTTGCAAAGCAAACGGATTGGCACGACATGTGAATCTGTTTGTAGGTTTCTTTTAGCTCTTTTATGACACACAAATCTGCTCCAAGACTTGAGAAATGGCACCATACATGCAATGACCGTGTGAAATACCGAGTGGGTTTTAAAATTCCATTTCTTCTTCCTAGACTGGGGTCATGTTTGATGGGATGTGGGTGGTGGGTGGGGTTGTGTGAGGGGGCTTCCTTCCAACCAGCTGCTGGATCTTTAAAATCAGACCAGGTTATGAGTCATAGTACAAACTGCAGCTTAAAATAATAAAAACTAAGCTTTTGATTTTATGATTTAAAAAAAAGTATTGGCTGCGTAGAGTACATTGTCCAAAAAATGTATTATGATTCAGATGTTTATTGAGAGCTGAGATTAAATGGTTTGTTTGGCTTGGCATCCAGTGTTAAAAAAATCACATACAAAAGTGCATACTGAGAAGTTACATGAACTTTTACAGGTCTCTTGTGGGTATGTTGATTTCAAGGAGTGTGATTAGGTGAAATCAGACACGCTTGAAAACCAATTAATTTCCTACTAAATGGAGTACCACTGAAAACACATCACTGCTGCATAGTGCATTGCTTTTAGGTGTGCTCTGAAATTTTGGAGGAACAGCATTGTTGGATTGGGGGAGGGGACAGATAAAGATAACTTGATACTAGTGTAATTAATGTTTCTTCACATTACTTACACTGGACTCTACACAATTAATGGCCTTGTACCACAGGTTTTGATTCAATTCAATTTTGGGATGTAATGCTTAAATTTTGGCCTCATAGTATGGGGAAATTCCACAGGCTATTAATAAACTCCTAAGTTGGGTAAAATTCTAGAACTACTTCAGCTCCACTTTTGAACCCTGCCTTGAACTTTCCTACAGCAGCTGAGGAGTTATTATTCATGATTCATTTGTTGATGTTTTGTTCTATTCTAAAGCAAATATTTAGTCTTTAATGGGGTGCAGATTAACTCTGTTTTTTCAAATTTGTTCAGTTTTGCTAACAATTTCCATTGTGTATATGTCAAGTTCCATGACTGTCATGAAAACCATATTAACCACTTTAGCCAGAACGGGTGGTAGTACATTTTAAATCACGTTTTTGAGTACCTTAGTCTATACTTGAGCTATGACCCTATTCTGAAATAGTTACCTCTGATTCCCACCTAAGCACTTTCCAGAAGATTAAGTTTAATGCATATAGACAAACACTTTACTATGCATCCAAACAATACATGCACAAAATATCCTGCCTGATTTGAGTATGAAAACCAATGCATGTAACTAGATTTTGTTTTAAAATACAATTCCAGTAAGCAACTACCCGATTAGATAGAATATGTGAAGTGAAGATAATTATGTGCTGTATTTTGGTAGCACCAGATGGTATTAACAAGACTGGAGGAACACACAGGGTCTTCAATGCTTTTTGGGATTCTAGATTAGAAGACCACAGTTGCAAAAGCTCTGTAAACTATATCCAAACATAAGGTGGTGCTTATGTGAAGTATTGGTATTTTAAAATAGAGCTTACTAACTAGAAACGGCAAACTCCAAACTTGTTTCTTTTTCATTTTCTTTGAAGAAAACACTATTAGAAATAATACTTTCTGTCTTTGTGTAATAAAGATGTGCAGTTCTTCAACTGCATGCAAACACCTGCACAACTAAATCAAGTCCTGCGCTTAATGGCAGGGAGAGGAAAAAGTTATTATTCTCTTTGCAAGGACAAAGGATGTGAGCTGGAGTTTTTCTTAAAATACTGTCAGGTCATCATATAGCCACTTTGTCCAATTGAATTGGGAGGTGTTGACAAAGTACATAATCCCATCAAATCTTCTGATCTAACAGGATTTTAAATTTGCATTTTGTTTTTAATAAAGTACTGAGCTGCTTGTGATAGTGTAACTCTTTCCAGTACAAACACATTTCCATCTGTTCCTATTCAGATGAAGTTACATTGTTTTCATAGTTTGCCATTGTGAGATTTGAACTCTTGATACTCTTTTGAGTAAACCTGTTTCCATCTGTTTCAGATGAAGTTACATTGTTTCATAGTTTGCCATTGTGAGATTTGAACTCTTGATACTCTTTCGAGTACAAACCTGTTTCCATCTGTTTCAGATGAAGTTACATGTTTCACAGTTTGCCATTGTGAGATTTGAACTCTTGATCTTGGGGTTACAAGCCCAGTACCATAACCACTTGGCCATTTAGGCCAAGCTCTTGTGATAGTGTATGTATGTGCTGTGTTTGTCTGCTTAAGCAGTGTTGCTAATTAGACTAATTTGTCATTTGGCCCTAATTTGAAATCTTACCATCCTCATGAAGTCCAATCTAACATGTGACTCATGTCACACCAATATGGTTGACTCTTAATTGCCCTTTTGAAGTGACTTGCAGGTCACTGGGTTGCAGCAAACTACTACAATGAGTTACAGTGGTTCAGGAAGTGCTGTGTCACCATATTTTCAGAGCAATTAAGCCAAGGAAATAAAAGGACTTTTTTCAGCAAAATCCACACCCCAAGAATAAAACTAAATCTTTCCTGATCTCGGCAATGTAAAATTAAAAACAGAAAATGCTGGAAAAAAACTCAGCAAGTCTAGCAGCATCTGTGGCGAGAGAAACAGTTAATATTTAGAGTCCATATGACCCTTCTTCAGAGGTCATATGGACTCAAAACGTTAACTCTGTTTCTCTGTCCGCAGATCTGCTAGAGCTGCTGAGGTTTTCCAGCATTTTCTGTTTTTGTTTCAGATCTGCAGTATTTTGCTTTTATCTCAGCATTGTAACTGTTGATACTGGTGCAGTTTCTGTAATGGAATACTATGCTTCAGATCATAAGTTAAAGAACTCCAATCAGACTGGCCCTTTATAATGTTATGTTAGGGTTCCTATAATCAATCATGTCTATATAATGACCAGTTGTTTTTCTCTAGCTTTTACAGAAATTTGATATTGAATGAACCATGTGTATTGCTTTGTGAGCAAGCTGCACCACCCCCAGCTACTTGTGTTCATCCCCATGTCTGTCTATGTCTCCTCCAGTGGCATTTTTAATGAAATGATTTGTACACAATTTGAGATGTATTCTAGATGAGTCACTGCTCTAGGGTGCCTTGCCATGTAGAGATAGGACATTGGTCCACCCCTGTAATGGGCTGCGTGTTAAGGTCCTAATTTCAGCCATGATATTAAAGGTTGCAGCTAACTATCCTAGCATGAAGAAAACATTGAACAAACTTGCTACTCTGGGGATCTCCTCCTTGTGACTAGCTCAGATTTAGACTTGCTGATTATCTGCCTATCCTTTTTGGGAGCAGAATGACATGTACCAAAAAGGGATCAGAATGAAAGTATCTAAAAAGGCAAATAGTGAAGAGTAATGTCCATTTTAATCCATCTTTCCTATATTTAAGAAAAAATGTACAATTTGATATTTTGTAATTAAATTTTACAGCAAAAGCAGTAAAAATAGGCCTGGAACATGCATGAACCAATTTAACTACAATGTGTTTGGTTTAAAATTTAAAAAAACTGGACATGCTCAGCAAGTCAGGGATCATCTGTGTAGAGAGCAACTAAGTTAATGGGCTTGATTTTCAAGTTAGGGGTCAGGAGCCCAACACCTGGATAATTTCTGGATCCTGACCCCACGCCACATCTCCGCTAGTGATGTTGCATGTGTATGTGATAGTAACCTTTAATTGCATTGGCTGGTCAAATACATATTGAACTGCTTTAAAAGTACTTTAAGAAAGCAAGCAAAGACACTGACTTAAGATGGCTGCCTCAAGTCACCTGACAATCTGGTATTACAAGTTGACCAATTAGGGGAAGGTTCCCATGTGAATTACAATTAAGACACAACAAGACACCCTCCTACAGAATTTCACACCATCACCTGATGTCAAGAACTACAAAAGGTGAACTGAAAATGTAGGGCTCTTTCTGTTTGCATTTCTCTCAAGGCACCAAACAGACAAAGATTACTGGGGCAGTAGCCATATGGGAGGTGCCCTTCCTATCTCATCAAGATGGAAGATGGTTCATTCACCAGTTAATGGCAGGCACATGACAATCTAATCACCTGGGCCATGAAACAATAGCCAGGCCTGATCAGACATGAACTTGTCAATTACCTTCTGAAATAATTATGGGGAGAGAGGTCATGTCACGAGAAAAACAATTTTTACAACAACCAAGCTGCTAAGATGGAATCTGGAAGAACTCTGCCAATGGAGCAGTAACTCCTCTTTCATCCTTCTCTCCCAAGTTCAAGACCCTATCTCTCTTACAGTTTAAAGTCCAGTCCAGAGATAGAGGATTCCCATTGAAAGGAAACCCAGGTGCAAAAACGATGTAACTTTTTAAGAAAAAAAAGTGTCTTAAAAAACTGTGGTTTACTGCTGCAGCCACGGATACCAAACCCCTCTCTCCCTCTCTCTCTCTCTCTCTCTCTCTCTCCCCCTCTCTCCCTCTCCCCCTGCCTTTTATGACTTAATTCTAATTTGGTGAAAAAGGTGCACGTGAGTGCAAGTACATAGGTTTTTTTTTTAAGTGTAAACCTATCTTTACCTGGGTGGGTTTTTAAGCTCAATAAAAAGCTATCCTCTTAAGGTTTTAAAGTGAAGAAAACGTGTCAGACTAGTTTCTTTGCAATCAGTGCATGAATAGTTAAGCACAGACGTTGTGAATTTATAAGCATGAGGTCATTAATTCAAAAACCCTGTTACGCCAGATCTGGAATGGTAGAACAGGGGAGACATTTCACCGCTTTCCAGGTGATCATAACACTCGTGACACTAAGTGTAAATACTCTCGTTGGGCAGGAGGTGAGCTCGGTACCCAGTTAGTGGCACTGAGTGCCTCTAGGAGGTGAGAGCTGCCTGCAGAATGCAAAGACACCTGGCAGCCATGATGGGGTCTGCCACTGCTTTGCCAAAGAGAGCAAGCAGCATCTTAGAGGGCCAGCAACCTAAAAGCACATGAAAGTGGCAAGATGACCAAATAAGAATTATGAGCATGATCCCCTGGTCCCAAGATTTACATGCTTTTGAGATTTTATTTTGAACAATGCCCCACCCACCGCCAATTGAACCAACAGCTTTGTACTGAAATGCATCACCAGCTTCCTTCCTGCCCTCCCTAGCCTGTTAACAAACCCCTCGAGCTTTACAGGCCATTAATTGGAGGCGGGTGGTTCCCAGTCCCACCCTCATTTTGAAAATTAGAGCATGTCCCAAAGGCATTGGGGTCCGAGATAAGAGATGCATGCGCTCTAGGAAGGCAGTTTTTAAATCATTCCCACAACAGTGCTCTTGCAATAAAATGCTGCCAGACTTTGAGTATTTCCAGCATTTTGCTGTTTTTATTTCTAGATTTCCAGCATCTGTAGGGGGGCTGTTGTGTAAATTTACTAGACTATTGAATCCCCCTACAATAAGACCTAATTTTGAATCCTGGTCTTATGATATCCACAATTGCAGGTTAGTTTATTGATGGCTATTCCAACTAATGTTGGAGGAAAACCTGGCGTGGGTTCCTTCCTGCATAGCACTTCCTGAAAATGCAATTAAATTCCTACCTTTGGGAGCTACCAGCTGGTTGTACTGATCTTTTCAGCAATGAAGACTGTGTGCACGTGGATGGGATGTGTAGAAAAATGGGGAAAAAGTAATTTTTAAAAAATCAGTGCAATTCAATAAATTTGGAATTCAGCACTGTTTTACTGTGATTGTTTGTTTGTGTGAAGCTCCCCTTTCATAGACTTCCTCTTTCTAAATTTTAAGCAGGTTGCTTTTACAACAGAGTCCTTATCTAGTCTTACCAACCCCAATGGTGCGCAAGCCTCGACCTTTCTCAAAGAATGGGTCATTTTTGACGACAGACTAGAGCATTGTCAGCTAGACTATAATGTTACCAAATGTCAGCCTGCGGTTTTAATTATCAAAATGAATTCTTTTCAAGACAATTAAAGACTGAAATCCAATGGATGTTGTCTGCATGGATTGCAGCAAGGCATTTGACAATGATCCACGTGGCAGACTAGTCTGGAAAGTGAAATCTCGAGGGATGCAGGGCAAGGTGGCAGGTTGGATCCAAATTTGGCTCAGTGACAGGAAACAAAGGGTAATGGTCGATGGATGATTTTGCCAATGGAAAACGGTTTCCAGTGGTGTTCCACAGGGCTCAATGTGGAAGGCCCTTGCTTTTTGTTGTATGTGTAAATGATTTTAGACTTAAATGTGGAAGGCATAATTGGGAAATTTGCAAATGACAGAAAAATTGGCCGTGTAGTTGATAGTGAAGAGGATAGTGGTCGACTCCAGAATGATATCAATGGTTTGGTTAAGTGGGTGGTGAAGTGGCAAATAGAATTCAATCCAGAAAAGTGAGAGGTAATGCATTTGGAGAGGGCAAACAAAGCAAGGGAATACTCAATAAACGGGAAATTGTTGAGGGGTTGAGGAATTGAGACCTGGAGTGCATGTTCACAGGTCCTTGAAGATGGCAGGACAGGTAGACAAGGTGGTCAACAAAGCATATGGAATGCTTTCCTGAAATTGACTAGGTATTGAACACAAAAGCAGGGATGTAATGATGGAACTGTATAAAACGCGGGTTAGGCTGCTGCTGGAATTGTGTACAATTCTGGTCACCACATTACAGGAAGGACATAATTGCTCTGGAGAGGCTGCAGAGGAGATTTACAAGAATGTTACCAGAGCTTGAACTTTGCAGTTATGAGGAGAGATTAGATAGGCTAGGGATGTTTTGCTTAGAACAGAGGATGCTAAAGGGTGACCTAACTGAGGGGCCTGGATCGGGTAGACAAAGACTTGTTTCCCCTAGCTGAGGGGTCAATTACCAGGGGGCATAGATTTAAGGTGATTGGTAGAAGGATTAAAGGGGGTGAGGGAAAACTTTTTCACCCAGAGGGTGGTGGGTATTTGGAATTTGTTGCCTAAATTGGTGGTTGAGGCTGAAATGCTCAACTCATTTAAAAAGGCAAGTGGATCTGAATCTGAAGTGCTGTAACCTGCAAGGCTATTGACCAGGTGCTGGAAAGTGGGATTAAAATGACCAGCTAGTTTCAGTTTTTTTCTCTTTGGCCAGTGCAGGCACGATGGGCTGAATGGCCTCTTTCTACAGTTTTATGGTTCTATTGGGGTGGATATTTTGTCATTTATATAAGTGTCTGTTTTCAATAGGCTGAATTGAAAATAATCTGTAGGAATAATCACACTGCACTGTACTACATTTAAAAGCTAGCAGTTAAGCATGTTGCCTGCCTGGAGGATCGAATATCCCTTTTGGTTTAAAACCTGGAAGGATGTAGCCTGGAAAGTTAATCCACAGGGATAAAATGGGGGCAGGAGCAAGTGTGGGAAAGAATTATGGTGGGGGTGGGTTGGAAAGAGGAAACAGGGTGGCAAAGAAAATAATGCATTAGCACTATTATAATTCTGTTCTCTTAATAGATTTACAAAACTGTCTGAAGGAATGACTTCAGATAGTAGTGGAAGTAAAAATGCTGAATTGATTTGAACCAATCGGATGCTATAGTGTATGGATGTCAGATCTTCTGTATGGATCAATTAGAAAGGGCTATCTAGCCTTCCTCATTCATAATTAGGTTTTGACTTTCAAAATACAGGCAGATCCAATGAATTTCTTCTTGAAGCCAATGTGTGCAAGGAGATTTTAAGCTATTTAATTTTTTTTTTGTCCTAAGGTGACTGCTAAGCATTTCTTCAAAAGAAAGCGATTCCTGAGCTGTGGTCTGAAGGTTAAAAGGGATGTTTTTATTTCGAGACCACCACCATATGTGATCCATCTGGATTATTGCAATTCCCTATAACTGTTTTGGAAATTGTGTACCATATGCTGTTCACATTTCCCTCATTCTTGTTTTGATTTTATGGGCTGACTTTTACGGAAATCCGAATTCTGTGGCAGCTCAAGGTGCCAATATGTGTTGTCCCTTTTGAGATGGACTGAACAATAGATTTTACTATTTGTACTGTACCAATAATGTGCAATGTATTAGTCACCTCAGTGATAAACTAGCTCCTAGTATATGGATGGTTGCCTCCTGCAAGTGTCATTGTTTAAAGGAAGAGGCATGAAGATCAGTTTGATGCTTCATCCTGGCTACCTGGTTTCTATGTCCAGCTGTAACTTTCTGGAAGGCTGTGAGCCTGTCCCTGGAACATCTGTTATTTTAGAGGTTCTGATATCACCTGGTTGCCTTTCTAACAAAGCTGTTCCATTTACGCTGTGTATGGATTCAGCAACATTGTATAACTGCTTTTAGGGAATCTTGCACCTGTGCAGTTAAGTAAAAGTGTGAACGTGGCTGTGATACTGCACCCCACCCCTCCCTTTAGGAGGAGGTGGTGTTGGGGATAGTCTGTATGGGAGCAATAACGAAAGTACTTTGGTCTGTATAGTTGGGCTGAAAATTCAAATCCGATGGTGAATTTGGACTAAATGGACTGTCAGTCACAGCAGCTGAATATTTACTGCGCACTTGCACCTAATGGTTGGAAATACCAGGCAAATACACTCAAAGGGCTTTCTGCTGCTTCCTTTAAAACAGCTGCCATTTACAAGGTTGCCTCAATGAGGAATGCTAACCCATCTGTTCCCTTCAGTGCTGGTGCACCTTATGTTTTTAAGATTCTATCCTGCTTTTGCTGTTGATTATTTGTAATACAAGATTCTAGATCAGAACTATGTAATCCTAGACATCCGGTTGACTGGTTACTTTTCTAATGCACTGCACAGTTTTTGGACCAAGTTAGCTTAACATTTTTCTTTCTATATTTTAATCAATTTTTGATGTGCAGGGTTTCTAATTCAGCACCAGATACTGCCACAGAACAAATTATTTCAGCATGGATGGTTTCTCCATGTAGATGAGTTAGTGACAGCGTATGTTTATTATGTACAGGTTGTGTCCCTTCTGTGGCCAGCTTTCCTCAATGGCTATATTTACGAGGTCTACACTGATTCAATCTGGATCTAGTTACGGGGTAGTTTTCTTTGGGGAGGTCATCAAGTTTACTGAAATTTGTCCAATAAACAGTTATTTCTATTTGATCTTACAAGGCTGCCTTAAAATGACATTCCTAGCTGTTGGTGATTTTGGATTTGTGCAGGGAATATACAGGAGGGGTTGACTTTCCAATCGATACAGAAGTGTCATGGTCAGATTTGCTACTTGGGAAGAGGGACCAGGATTGTTTCCTCTTGGTGGAATCTGATTTGTTTATAATACATTCCAAACTGTAGGCCTTAGAGTGCTTTGCATGATTGAGGATTTGAAGGGCCTGTTTCTTGCCATTGTCAATTTTAAACTTTTATTTGAGGATGGAAGCTCTGAAGCTGTCGTTATGTAATGTGGATTATAAATGGAAACACAGAATACTACTTTTAAGTCTGACTGTTTTTATAATTATCAATTACAGTACATCAGACTGAAACAATTAGCCAGTCCGAATTGCCTAAACAGGGTCCATTGTCTAAGTTTTGACCTGAGTATGGTGAAATCTAGCAGAAATTGTGCGTCCATTTAGCCCTTTTGTTGGGATTTAGGAGAGGAGCTAAAGGGATGAGAAGTCTAGATTCAGCTGGAGGAATAAATGTGAGCCAATAGACATATGGAAATGAGTTCAAATAGCTGCAGATTGCAGCATAAACCTATCATGTTTCAGATTTATTTTTTCCTTTAATGGAAAGGATGTGAGATTTTTGTTTTATATTGATTTTATATTAAAGTATTTTGCACAGGTTTTAGAAAGACAGGGTGGGGGGGGGGTGTTGTTTGGGGGAACTAATGTTAAATACTGTGCAAGGAGGCAGCGGAACAACCATCCCATTGGCTGACTCTTCTTTTCTCCATACAAAGATTTTTTTTTTTTCATTCTTCCATGGGATGGGGGTGAGCCGGCTAGGCCAACATTTATTGTCCATCCCTAATTGTCCTTGAACCACTGCAGTCTCTATGGTGTAGGTACACCTACAGTGCTGCTAAGAAGGGAGTTCCAGTATTTTGGCTCAGTGACAGTGAAGGGACAGGGATTTATAAATCCAAGTCAGGATATGGTGAGTGGCTTGGAGGGGAACTTGCATATTATGGTGTTCCTATGTATCTGCTGCCCTCGTCCTTCTAGATGGTAGAGGTTGTGGGTTTGGAAAGTGCTGCCTAAGGAGCCTTGGTGAGTTGCTGCAGTGCATCTTGTAGATGGTACACACTGCTGCTACTGTGCATCAGCAGTGGAGGCAGTGAATGTTTGTTTGTGGATGGGGTGCCAGTCAAGTGGGTTGCTTTGTCCTGGATGGTGTTGAACTTCAAGTGGTGTTGGACTGCACTCATCCAGGAAAATGGACAGTATTTCATCACCTTCCTGACTTGCACCTTGTAGATGGTGGACAAGCTTTGGGGAATTGGGGTGAGTTACTCACTGCAGGATTCCTAGCCTCTGACCTGCTCTTGTAGCCACAGTATTTATATAGCTCGTCCAGTTCAGTTTCTGGTCAATGGTAACCCCCAGGGTGGTGGTGGGAAATTCAACAATGGTAATGCCATTAAATGTCAAGGGGAGATGATTGGATTCTCTCTTGTTGGAGATGGTCATTGCCTGGCGTTTAAGTGGCAAGTAACATTCATGCCACATGTCAAACCTGAGTGTTGTCCAAGTCTTGGTGCATAATGGGCACAGACTGCTTCAGTATGAGGAGTTATGAATGGTGCTGAACATTGTGCAATCATCAGTGAACGTCCCCACTTCTGACCTTATGATGTAAGGAAGGTCATTGATGAAACAGCTGAAGATGGTTGGGCTGAGGACACTACCCTGAGGAACTCCTGAGGTGATGTCTTGGAATTGAGGTGATTGACCTCCAACAACTGCAACCATCTCCCTTTAGTGCTGGGTATGACTCCACCAAATGAGCTTTCCCCCTGATTCCCAGTGACCCCAGTTTTGCTAGGGCTCCTTGATGGCACATTCAGTCAAATGCTGCCTTCATGTCAAGTGCATCACTCTTGTCACATCCTGGAGTTCAGCTCTTTTTCTTCCTGTTTGGACCAAGGCTGTAATGTGGTCAGGAGCTAAGTGGCCCTGGTGGAACCCAAACTGAGCGTCTGTGAGTAGGTTATTGCTGAGTAAGTGCCACTTCATTGCACTGATGACCCCTTTCAACACTTTGCTGATAATCAAAGATGAATGGGGTGGTAATTAGTTGGATATGCCCTAAATCTTATTGACAGGACATAACCTGGGCAGTTTTCCAGATTGATGGATAGATGCCAATGTTATAGCTGTACTGGAACAGCTTGGCTAGTGGGGTGGCAAGTTCTGGAGCACAAGTCTTCAGGGCGCTTGCTGGAATGTTGTTAGGGCCCATAGCCTTTATAATATCTGGTGCCTTGGGCTGTTTCTTGATATTTACATGGCTTGAAACAAATTAGCTGAAGGCTGGCTTGCGTGATGCTTGGGACCTCCGGAGAAGGCCGAGATGCATCATCCACTTGGTACTTCTGAATGAAAATGGCTGCAAATGCTTAAGCCTTGTCTTTCTGCACTGATATGCCGGGCTCCCCCATCATTTGAGGATGAGGATATTTGTGGAGCCTTCTCCAGTGAATTGTTTAATTACACACCAATATTCATGACTGGATGTTGCAGGACTTAGATTTGATCTGTTGGTTGTGGAATCACTTAGCTCTGTCGATCACTTGCTGTTTCTGCTGTTTGACACACAAATAGTCCTGTGTAGCTTCACCAGATTAGAGTCATAGAGTCAGTTATACAGCACAAACAGATCCTCCTGCCCATTGTGTTCATGCTGGCCGTCAAGAACCTATCTATTCTAATCCCATTTTCCAGCATTTGACCCGTAGCCCTGTATGTTATGGTGTTTCAAGTGCTCATCTAACTACTAAAATGTTGAGGGTTCCTGCCTCTACCACCCCCTCAGGCATTGTTCCAGATTCTAACCACCCTCTGGGTGGAAAAAGTTTTTTCCTCAAATCCCCTCTAAACCTCCTGCTCCTTACCTTAAATCTACACCCCCTAGTTATTGACACTGCCACTAAGGGGAAAAGTTTCTTCCTATCTATCCCCCTCAATTTTGTATACCTCTATCAGGTCCCCCTCAGCCTTCTCTGCTCTAAGGAAAACCAACATCAGCCTATCCAGTCTCTTCTCATAGCTGAAATGCTCCAGCCCAGGCAACATCCTGGTAAATCTCCAGTGCAATCACATCCTATAGTGTGATGAACAGAACAGCACATGGTAATCCAGCTGTGGCCTAACTAGCTCCAACATAACCTCCCTGCTCTTATATTCTATGCCTTGTCTAATAAAGGCAAGTATCCCATATGATGCCTTATCAACCAGTACTGCTGCCTTCAGGGATCTATGAACACCAATGTCCCTCTGATCCTCTGTACTTCCTAGGGTCCTGCCATTTATTGTGTATTCCTTTGCCATGTTAGTCCTCCCAAAATGCATTACCTCGCACTTCTCAGGATTAAATTCCATTTGTCATTGCTCTGCCCATTTTAACAGCCCATCTACATCGTTCTGTAATCTAAGGCTTTCCTCCTCACTATTTGCAAAACTGCCAATTTTCATGTCATTTGCAAACTTTCTGATCATACCTCCTATGTTCACATCTAAATCATTAATGTACACTAAAAACAGCAAGGGTCCCAGCACCGATCCCTGCAGTACACCACTCATCACAGGCTTCCAATCGCAGAAACAATCTTTGACAATCACCCTCTGCCTCCTGCCACTAAGCCAATTTTGGATCCAATTTTCCAAATTGCTCTGGATCCCATGGGCTCTTACCACCTTGATCACTCTCCCATGTGGAACTTTGTCAAAAGTTGACACCTCATTTTTAGCTATGCCTGGTGCTGCTCCTTGCATGCCCTCCTGCATCCTCCTTTGAACCAGGGTTGTTTCCCTGACTTGATGGTAATGGTAGAGTGGGGGATATGCCAGGCCATGAGGTTACAGATCATGGTTACAAACAATTCTGCTGCTGCTGATGACCTACATCACCTCATGTTTGCCCAGTTTTGAGTTACGAGATCTGTTTGAAATCTGTCCCATTTTAGCACATTGGTAGTGGCACACAACACGATTGAGGGTATCCTCAATGTTAAGATGGGACTTCGTCTTCACAAGGACTGCGGGATAGTCACTCTACCAACATTGTCATGGATGCATCAGTGACAGATCGATTTGGTGAGGACTAGGTCAAGTAGGTTTTCCTTCTTGGTTCCTCACCACCTACAGAAGACCTGGTTGAGCAGCCATCTCCTTTTAGGGCTCGGTCAGGAGTGGTGCTACCAAGCCACTCTTCATGGATATTAAAGTCCCCCATCCAGAGACATTCTGTGCCTTGTCACCCTTGGTGCTTCCTCTAAGTGGTCTTCAACATGGAGAAGCACTGATTCATGAGCTGAGGGCAGGCAGTAGGTGGTAAGTTTTATCAAGTTTGATCCGATGCCATGAGACATGGGGTTCAGGGTTGATATTGAGAGCTCCCAGGGCTGATTGTACCATTGTGCTGCCACCATGACATGGTCAAACTCGTGGAATCATGCTTAGCCCGTTTGTGGGACAGCCCTTCCAATTTTGGCACAAGTCCCCAGATGTCAGTAAGGAAGACTATGTAGGGCCGGCACTAATGGGTTTGGGTTTATGTTTGTCGTCGTTGTTTCTAGTCCTGAGGACAATGTTGGGTGGCCCATCTAGTTTCATTCCTTTTTGTAGCAGTTTAATACAACTGAGTGGCTTGCTAGGTCATTTCAGAGGGCAGTTAAGAGTCAACCAGATTACTGTGGGTTTGGAGTCTCACATTGACCAGACCAGCTAAGGACAGCAGATTTCCTTAAAGGACATTAATGAATGAGATGGGCTTTTACAGTGATCTCAATGGTCTCATGGTCACTGGTACTGAGACTTTTAATTTCAGATTTGCCTTGGTGGGATTTGAACCCTTGGCCCCTGCATAATGTCCGGTGACATTACCACTATGCTGCTGCCTTGCCCATGGGTGATTGGGCAGCTAGCTAGGACTGGGGAGAAATTCTTGTCTAGCAAAAGGCTTGCTCACCTCCAGCTGATCAGAATTCCAAGTGTAAGGAAAGTTAAGTGATCTTGCTAATGAGGATAATATGGTATATTTTCTTTATCCATTTTGCTTGAGCATTCTGTAGTGATTTAAAGTGACATTTGATGGTTTTCTTTATAAAGCTCATGTCATCTATCTGTACAATAAAGCAGCTTAATGGCTTGTATCCAAAGTGTCTCCAATATTTCATACTGCCTTCAGTAAGATTGGTGGAGGGCATGTGTGTGAGACACATTGTGTACAGTACTGGTCTCCTTTTCTTAAAGATGTAAATGCATTTGAAGCAGATCAGAGAAGGTTTACAAGACTAATACCAGGAATGGGCAGGTTGTCTTATAAGGAAAGACTGGACAAGTTAGGCTTGTATCCACGAGTTTAGAGTAAGAGGTGACTTAATTGAAACCTTCAAAACCCTGAGGGATCTTGACAGCGTGGATGTGGAAAGGATGTTTCCTCTTGTGGGAAAATTTAGAACCGGGGCCACCATTTAAAAATAAGGGGTTGCTCATTTAATATACAAACGAGGAGAAATTTTTTGAGGGTTGTGAATCTTTGGAACTCTTCCTCAAAAGGCAGTGGAAGCAGTCTTGAAAATTTATAAGGCAGAGAAAGATAGATAGATAGAAAGATAGATTCTTGATTAACAAGGGGGTGAAAAGTTATCGGGTGTAGACAGGAATGTGGGGCTGAGGTTACATTCAGATCAGCCATAATCTTATTGAATGGTGGAGCAGGCTTGAGGGGCAATGTGGCCTACTTCTCATTCGTATGTTTGTATGACATATTTGGTTCAGATCACAAGGTGTCCCCACTGTTAAACTTTTGGGTTGTGCTTTTACATAAGATTGATGGTAAGGGGAAGCACCTGAACTACAGCTGCTCTTGAGGCAGATTCAAAATCTGTAACTCTTGTATCCTAAGTGGATGAAAGGCTGGAAAGCAATACTGAATGTGAGAATTGGACCAAATCAAAATTGGGCTACATTCACTCAAGAGAATGTATGCCGTGTAGGATTGGCTTGGCTTGATTTATTTGGCAATAGGATTGGTCCGTCAACCAAATACTGGGACATTAATTGTAACCTGTTAATTTGTTAAACCAGGTACCTGAGGGTAGTAGAGTATTGGAAGAAGGGAAATGTAAAACCTTTCTGGTGGAATGCTTTGTAGGCAGGTTATGAACAGATTGATGCACTTGATAACTAAGTGGAAAATAACTGCTGGAATTGTACCTTGTGTATGAGCTACAGCTGTGTGCTGGAAAATCTTTTTTAAAAAAAATTGGCTTTATTCAGGCAGTTGGCATTGCAGCTGCAGAAAAAGAAAATGAAGGGCAGTATTCTCAACTAGAAATGTGCACTTAGAAATTGAGACCATTGGCAGTATTACCATTCTTATTTACTATTAGGGAAAGTCTGGTCTCTGGTTTAGCCATTCATTTTTCTAAACTCAAAAGAATTAACATAGTATCAGGGTTTCAGTCTACTAGGCTGTGCAGTTATGTCAACTATATCCAATTTAAGTTGCATTATGTCATTCAGATTATTTTTGACTCTGCTTTAAACTCACTTGAATAACCTAAAGAATTGGCTCAGAGATAAAAGCAAAAAACTGCGGATGCTGGAAATCCAAAACAAAAACAGAAACAGAAATACCTGGAAAAACTCAGCAGGTCTGGCAGCATGAGCGGAGAAGAGCACAGTTGACATTTCGAGTCCTAAAGGGTCATGAGGACTCGAAACGTCAACTGTGCTCTCCTCCGCCGATGCTGCCAGACCTGCTGAGTTTTTCCAGGTATTTCTGTTTCTGTTTTTGTAAAGAATTGGCTCAGTTGGTCAGTGCTTCTGTTTCATGTTCTGTGTGTACCTTGATGAATTCTATAACACAGGAATGTTTTGATATGGGAACAATTGTGATTCAAAAGTTTTAAATGCAGGGCATTGGAATCTGCAAATTGTTATGGAGGGACACCATACACTGCTAAGTGTTTGTGTTGAGTACAAGTCCATTCTGATTGTAAATGTTTTCTTGTATTCCATAAGAGAGACAGGAAAAAACATTGCAAATTTTGAACAAAAGTGTTTGTCTGGATTGTAATGAAGCACAGCAAGTGGTTAGATGAAGGAATGGATTGAGTTATGGAAACTTTTTTCCCCAAGGCGTCCAGCATTATTTGTCTATCCAAGCAAAGCATAACTTGTCAGAGATTAAAATAGTTTACATATGTATTTAGTCAATGTTGCCAGGGCAAGAAGTTACAATTTTATTGTGGAACTTAACTGCTGGCCATTAGGAGATGAATATTTATGGACCTCACCCAAGCCACATGCACATAGCTGTATTTGCTTACTTGCCTGCTGAGGCTGCCAAAGTTGTCCACAATTTCCCACGCTGAGATTACCAAGCCATCCTTCAGATTCCGCTGCCTTTTGACTCATATACATGGGGTTTCTGCTCCAGCACACTTGCTTGTCCCTTTTTTGAAGAGATTAAATAACTGCTGGTTTTTTAATTCCTGTAATTTTTGAAAATCTTTTTAGTAGTAGCTTGTACAAAAAGGAAATGACAGCAAACAATAGTGAAATACAAGTTGTTCAGAATAAACCCTTTCCATGGTTATTTTTTATCTTGTATCATGAATTTTGTTAGGCCATAATATTGCTAAACTTTGACCACTGTTTCCTTTTGCCGCCAGTACCCGGTCTCCTCCAGTATAGTTTTCCACCTGCCACTGTTCTCCATCAGACACACAGTTGCGTGGTCTTAAAGTGTGCAGGGAGAGGGGACCCTGGGGGTTCATGTGCATATGCTTTGCTAACTACTCTGTCCTGCCCCCTTAAAAGACCTAAGGGATCATAAGTAGTGCTATTGAGTACAAAAGTAGGAAACTTCTGCTGAACCTGTATAAAGCTCTGGTGATTCCCCAACTAGAGTATTGTATCCAGTTCAGGCCACTAGACTTTGGGAAGGATGTAAGTGTCCTTGAGAGAGTACATTAGGAGAATTACCAGAATGTAACTAAAGCCCCCAACTCTGGAACCAAAGTTAGGTTGGAGAAACTGGGGTTCTCCTTGGATCAAAGGTTGGGGGGAGATTTGATGGAGGTGTGCAACATTTACAGGTTTGGATATGGTGGACAAAAAAAAGCTATTTCCTTTAGCTGATGGTATAAGTCCTAATGGGCAATAGATGAAAGGGGTGATAATGTTCTTGAGCCCACTGCTTACGAGAGTGGTGGAAGCAGAAATGATTGATTTTGAGAGGAAATTGATAAGCACTGGAGTGAAATAAACCAGCATGGCTGTGGGAATACAGCAGGAGAATGGAACTGACTGGATTTCTCTGCAAAGAGCTTGCACAGACTCGATGACCAAATGGCCTCCTGTGCTATTATGCCACTGATTCTAGGTGCTATTCAAAAGTAGATGTTATAAATGCAGAGGCAGTTCCTAAAACCTGGGATGGGGAAAATTACGCTGCACGGAAGAGTGACACCATTCAACTTGGTGTAGCCGACAGTAGGAGAAGGGGATGTTTACCTGTTGGCTACACGTCTACAATGTAAAACCACCATGTGTTTCTACAGCACAGGGTGTTCCTCGGAGAAGCTTTGCCAGAAACAGCAGACCAGGTGTGACAAAAGAGGAAGGATAACTTAACCTCCCCTGGATTGTTTCTAAATTTTTTGAATACAGTATAGATTAAGACTGTTGTATATTTTATACGGTGAGAAAACTACATTACTTCTAGTGCACAGACAGTAGTGTTGCCAAATGGACCAACCTTAGAACTGAATTATGATGCCAATTTTAAAAAAATAATTGCCACATATGCCACTGTGTGAGCAAGAGGGGCATGAGATGAAGCCAAGTAGATTTGTTTTGTAGATCGAGTTTTGTGACTGTCCCTGATAAGATAACCAATGGAGTAGCTTAACCAGGGATGATGCAACCCTTTCCAAATAATAGGCACAACTACAGAACAGGGAGGCAGTTGTGTAGAAATACATAATACCTGTAAAAACAACAACAAATGGCAAACTGCTGTTTTGGGTAGAAATACTGATTTCCTTGCAGAGGAGGGCCCTGAGGCAGTCAGCACACCTAGGATGGATGAGAGGTGGGTCCGGGCGCAGGCGAGAGGAGCATCTGGGGGCAGTCTGAAGCACCTGGAAGGGCTATCTAAATCCAGTGCAATCTATGGCACCAGTGCTCTGGCTGCATTCTGGGAGAAATCAAAGTGTTACATCACGGGAAAACAAGTGAATGTTGGTGAATGTTTTGCCTGTTTATCTTACAATTACTAAAATTATTTTAAAAAATTTATTAGAAAGGTTTACAAGCAGCAGTAAAGGTTATTGGGAGTAGCAGTGTCTATTAATTATAAATTAAGAAAAATTAACACAGATGGCACGGTAGATAATGTGTTGCGACTGCAGAATGTGGGAGCTACTGAATGCTGTTGTGATCCAGGGAAAAAACATCGGAGTAGGTATGTGTGACTTGATGAGCTTTTGGCTCAATGAACTGGAGGCAGAGCTGCAGACACTGTGCTGCATCAGAGGGTAAAGTTACCTGAACCAGGAGGCAGTCCACACCCCTTAGGATAGGGTCATCTGATTTGGTCAGGAACAGGTGGGTGTGACTGCGAGTGAGGTAGGTATGGGGACCCAGAAGGTAGAAGTTGAGGAGTTTCAGCCTTTGCAGTTGTCCAACTGGTTCAAGGTGCTTGTAACCTGTATCAATGAAAGAGGGGGCTGCAGGTTGGATGAGTGAACTGACCATGGCACCATGGTGCAGGAGGTCATTCAAGCAGGAGCAGTAAATAGGAATGTAGTGGTAGTAGGGGACAATATAGTCAGGGAGATTGACAGTTATCTGCAGCCGAAAGCATGAATCGGGAAGGCTGTGTTACCTGCCCAGTGCTGAGATTTAGGATGTCTACTCTGGGTTGGAGATAAACTAGCAGTGGAAAGGGGAGGATTCAGTGGTCATGGTCCACCAATACCAATGACATAGGTGCTAGGAAAGAGATTCTGCTTGGAGTATGAGCAGCTAGGGGGCTATATTAAAAAGCAGAACCTCAAAGGAGTAATCTCCAGATTATTATCTGAGCCATAAGCAAAGTAGTGTAGGGTAAATAAGATTAAGGAGTTGAATACATGGCTGAAAGATTGTTTGGGAGAAATGGATTTCAATCATGGGGCACTGGCACCAGTACTGGGGAAAGTGGGAGCTGTACCTTTGGGATGATTTTCACCTGAACTGTGCTGAGACCAGTATTCTGGTGGGTTATATAACTAGGGTGGTAGAGAGGGCTTTAAACCAAATTTTGGGGGCAAGGGATCAAGTGTTGGATGATGTGATCAATTAAATAGAGAAAACTAGGCAAGAGAACAGGTTAGCAATAAGAAAAGCGGTGATCTGAGCATGGCAGGAATGCTGCCGCTTGAAGGCATCATTCAAGAACAGTCTCCATTTGATACCCAGCTCTACCTCACCATCACCTCTCATGACCCTTCCACTATTGCTGAATTATCAGACCGCTTATCCGACATGCAGAACTGGATAAGCACAAGTTTACTCCAATTAAATATTGGGATCACTGAAGTAAGTTATTTTCAGTTTCTATCTCTCCAAACTGTGTTCTTGTTACTGCTTCCACTTCTCTCCCTGGCAACTGATCTGTGACTGCAGTCTGTTGGCAACCTTGGTGTAAAGACCCTGAGATGAGCATCAGATTACATATTTGCACCATCCCTTTGCCTGTCCATTTCCACCTCTGACATTGTTTCAGATGAGCTGAGACAGGGGCAGTCATTCAAGCCCTTTGTTCCCTCTGGACTTGACCTCAAGTTAATGGGGGGAGACCAGCCAGGAGTGCATTGGAATAGTCATTCAAAACTCTGCCTGTGTCTTAATTGATACTAGGATCAGTTCCTAACACTGTTGCACTTACTGACCTACATTAACTCCTGGTCAAGCAAAACCTTGATGCTTTTTTCCCCCAAATTTTCATCCTTGCCTCTCCTTACATGTGTAATATCCTCAGACCCATAACCATCATATATTTGCTCATCTAATTCTGGCCTCTTGTGAATTCCCAATTTTAATCACTCCTACCATTGGTGGCTGCAACATAAGTTGCCTAGGCCCGAAACTCGCAATACGCCCCATTAGTCTTTCCATCTGCTTTCCTCCACGTTCCTTGAAACCTACCGCTTTGACC
Organism: Carcharodon carcharias; assembly: GCF_017639515.1. Taxonomy (NCBI): domain Eukaryota; kingdom Metazoa; phylum Chordata; class Chondrichthyes; order Lamniformes; family Lamnidae; genus Carcharodon; species Carcharodon carcharias. The sequence goes on from NC_054471.1 coordinate 152,186,638, forward strand.
AAGTTTTTGGTCATCTGACCTGATATTTCCATTTGTGGCTTGGTGTGATATTTTTTGTGGTCCTGTGAAACATCTTGGTGCTTTAAATGTAAAAAAAAAAGCAAATATAATTTCTTTTAAAATGACTGCTGTCTTAGCATTTGGCAGATTTCATTTGAATAGTATTCTGCATTGTATTGCACTTAGGACCTAGCTTTATCCGCCCACTTCTCGTATCAGTATTTTAAGAAACTGAAAGCTGATGCATCATTTTGATGCTTTATGAAATATATATATTGTGGTTCCCCACCCATGTGTAACAATGCATGTCAAATTTTCAAACTTTTGTTTCTGACACTTGGTCTCTGTTCAGTCATTTGTTGTTTGTTCAGCATTTCTACGTTGTCTGCTAAATTGCCCCATCAGCACCAGAGTAGATGCTCTAGTTAGCCAGTATGGTCAGCTCTGAAGACGGGTCCTGAAACATTTAACTCTTTTTTTTTCTCTCTCTCTCCAGATGTTGCCAGACCGGAGTATTTCCAGCATTTTCTGTTTTATTTACTTGATGTATGATTCAGGTTTCTGATGCCTAATGACAAAGATCACACCATGTAGTGTTGGTTATGTCTTGACTTTTTCTCTCCGGCAGCAACTTTAGGACTCGTATTTTGTAGAAAACTGGTACCACTTGATATATGCATACACCTGTTAGCTCTGACTGTAGTTACCTCTTCCACTTTGCCCCCTTTATACCTTGTTTCTGGAGCTCCTCTGCCTTTCACAGAATTACAGAATTTTAATGGCACGGAAGGAGGCCATTCGACCCTTCAGTACCAACTGAGGCATTGCAAGCTGTAAAGCCCAAAGATAAAAAATGAGCTTTCCTGGCCAACTTCCTCCAAGCATCTCTGAGCCCAAAATTATATGGGGCACAAAAGGTTAAATCCTACAGACCAGTTGCGTCAGTTTGGATGTTGTTCCCCTTTTAAAGTTGGTTGAGAGGTGATCTGTGATATTTAAAAGGGGAAAAAATGATTTTAATAGCTTCCTTATAAAATTCTGGGGTGGGTAATCCAGAACAAGGGGTCATGATCTTTAAAATTGGAGCTCAGCCATTCAGGAGTGAAGTCAGGAGTGGTCTCCACGTTAGGAGAGTAGAAAGCTGGAACATTGCCCTCGGTTCCATATTTGTTGTTGGATATCCCGACTTAACTAATCTCGCAAAATAAAAGCAAGACCTTTCATCGTCTTGAATGTAAATTTAAAGAGATGTGCGGGCAGGACTTGCTACAAATAAGCCTTTCAACATCTCTGAAAACAACTCAACTGCTGTCCCCCTGATTAACACATTTATGCTGGTTAAGATGGAAACTTTATAGAGCGTAAAAGATGAAAGAATAAACAAATCTACAACTCAAGCAGAACAATTTAAAAGAACCTTGAAGCATAGTACAATTATTATAAGGAACTTGTATTGTTGAAGCTCTGCCAAAAATGTGGGTGCCATAATTTGCTCAAACTGATCAGCAGACTGAATTTTCAAGAATTACACATCCCACTTCAGTGTCTTTTATTTAAAATATCTGAATTGTACTTGTGGAATACTGTCAGACAGTCAGGATTGCTAAAGATACATACAAAGTTATCTTGGAAATTAAAAGGCTTTGACGGGGGAGGGAGGAATTGTTCAGTTTTAAGATAACCATTTAAAATTGAAGCTGCCCTCCCTTTCTAAGGGTCTAATTGGAGAATTGCAGATACTTTGATTTCTGAACATGAGCAAATAAGGACATTGAGCCCCTCAAACCCTGTTTGGCCATTCTGTGACTGGTATGTATCTTAACTCGATGTACCCAAAGTTGTTGCATGTCCCTTGGTGCCCTGAGCAAAATCTATTGTTTATTTTCCCAACATCCACAGCCTTTTGCTGGAGGTGAGTGCCAAGTTTCTGCTAATCTTTTGGGTGAGATTTTTAACCAGCTCAAAACCTATACACTGGCGCAAAGTTAACATTGGGTCCTTTTGTGTGGAAGAAATACATTCCTGCTGAAGGCAGCCAAACTCTAATTTTAAGATTAGGTCCCCTTGTTTTGCATTTCGCTGCCGCAGGGAATTGTATATAAAGACTTCAGTCAGGTCACCCCTAACCTTGCAACGTTGAAGGAATACAAACCAAGTTTATACAACTTGCCCTCCTAACTTAACTCATTAAACCCTGATATTCTAGTGAGTGTGCACTCCTCCTGCCCTTGGTCACTATATCCTTCCTGAGTTTTATTGCATTAAACTAAACGCAGTGTACCAAGTGGAGACATCAACTGGAGCATCAAATTCTTGGGTTTTTTTAAGTTACTTTTTGTACCCATGCACTAGCTTAATTTGAATGATTTGTGTACACGAGTTTAAATCTTTTTGCTGATCCACAAATAATTCACTCACCAGAAAGAAAATATTGATTTTTCTCTGACCCAAAGCAGATAATTTCACCCATCTGCACAACAGCATCCATCTGCCATAGCTTTGCTTAATCACTTAGTCTAAATCCCGTTTTATCTTGCTGTGTGAACTAACTTAGTATCAGCTGCAAACTTGAATATTTGACTCTCTTCCCGTGTCCAAGCCATTGATATATATGATGAATAGTTGAGGCCCAAGTACAGATCCCTGGGGCCATCACTTCAATGAAGGCATTCACTACTTTCTTGTCAAAGGTTGCTTTCATAGCTCAAGATTGATAAGTGATAGTGACAGTCATTGGCCAAAAGTCCTATTGGGAAGAATCATTTGCTAGGGGAAATTTTTGTGGTAAGTTGCAATTTTCATAGATTAGAATTTTTCATTACCTCACCAAGTGCACGACCTGTTAAATTCAGGTATTTATTCACTTAAAAAGAAATGGTTGTGAGCCGCTGCCCAAATCATAGCTGTAGCTGTGCTGAATTTTAGCAAAACCATGTTGAATCTGGGTGAACTGAAATTTGTTATGTCCATTTGCAATATCACATTGTGGAAAGTATATTGAAAAGTAACTTGTATTCAGTAATTCTGTTCAAAATCTAAGAAATATTGTTCTCGAGGGTAACTTCCGATTTCTCCATTTTCAATGCAAATTTTGAGTATCTTGCTGTAACAAAAGAGACTTGTAATCATAGTGTTTACAGATGCTGGAAATTTCAAATAGCTTCACAACCAACAAAGTACTTTTTGAAGTGTCACATTTCACAGTAGCCAATTTGTGCACAGCAAGCTCCCACACAGCACTCCCTTTCTGAAAAGGCAGTGGAAGCAGAGCCTTTGAATATTTTTGAAGCAGAGCCTTTGAATATTTTTAAAGCAAAGGTGGATAGATTCTCGGTAAGCATGGAGGTGATAGGTTATCAGAGATAGGCAGGATGCAGATTTTAGGTTACTGTCAGATTGGCCGTGATATTAACTGGCAGAGCAGACTTGAGGTTGAATGGCTGAAGACTCCTTGTTATGCTGATTGAGGGATAAGTAGGACACCAGGGGTAACTCCTGTTCTTAAAATGCCTTGGAATTCTTTATCACTACCTGTGGGGGAAGATGGGGCCTCTGTTTCACATCTCAACCAAAAGATGGCACCTTCAATAGTGCAGCACTTCCTCAGTGCTGTATTGAGTGTCATTCTGGGTTTTTGTGCTCAAGGTGTTACCATCACTGAATCCCCCACTATCAACATCCTGGGCGTTACCATTGACCAGAAACTGAACTGGGCTAGTGATATAAGTACTCTGACTACAGGAGCAGGTCAGAGGCTGGGAATCCTGCGGCACCTTCTAAATCCCCAAAGCCTGTTCATCAGTTAACAGTGAGGTTGAGTGTCTTGGGCTACAGGAAGATATAGATGGGATGGTCAAATAGGCAGGTAAGTGGCAGATGGAATTTAACCCTGAAAAGTGAGAGGTGATGCACTTTGGAAGGAGTAATTTGAAAAGGAAGTATTCAATGAACGGCATGACATTAGAAAGTTCTGAGAAACAAAGGGACCTTGGCGTGTGTGTCCATAGATCTCTGAAGGCGGAGGGGCATGTTAGTGGGCTGGTGAAAAAGGCATATGGGACACTTGCCTTTATCAATCGAGGAATAGATTACAAAAGTAAGGAGGTCATGTTGGAGTTGTCTAGAACCCTGGTGAGGCCACAGCTGGAGTACTGTGTGCAGTTCTGGTTGCCACATTATAGGAAGGATGTGATTGCACTGGAGCGGGTGCAGAGGAGATTCACCAGGATGTTGCCTGGGATGAAACATTTAAGTCATGAAGAGAGGTTGGATAGACTTGGGTTGTTTTTGTTGGAGCAGAAAAGACTGAGGGGCGACCTGATCGAGGTGTACAAGATTGAGGGGCATGGATAGGGAGCAGCTGTTTCCCTTAATTGAAGTGTCAGTCACGAGGGGACATAAGTTCAAGGTGAGGGGCAGGAGGTTTAGGGGGGATGTGAGGAAAAACTTTTTACCCTGAGGGTGGTGACAGTCTGGAATGCGCTGCCTGGGAGAGTGGTGGAGGTGGGTTGCCTTACATCCTTTAAAAAGTACCTGGATGAGCACTTGGCACGTCATAACATTCCAGGCTATGGGCCAAATGCTGGTAAATGGGATTAGGTAGGTAGGTAGGTCGGTCAGGTGTTTCTCATGTGTGGGTGCAGACTCGATGGGCCGAAGGGCCTCTTCTGCACTCTGATTCTGTGATCTACAAGGCACAAGTCAGGAGTGTGATGGATTATTCTCCATTTGCTTGGATAACTCTGGTGGAGTTTCATCAGCTTAATATTAAATGCAAGTTCAATCATGGATTATGTCCCTGTTGCCGTTCCTGGAAACGTCATTTGCATATCATAAATAATTCTTGATAGTTGTACCTTTTATTTTTTCAAAATGGGTTATGCAAGAGATCCATGAGATCAAATTTCTGAATTTTATTTTAATAATTCAATGCACTTTTTAATCTGGTTTCAGAATATGGGTGATGCTGGCAAGCTTAATTTATTCCCCAGCCAAGTTGTCCTGAGGGCATGGAGACAACTGCATATAGTGAGACTGGAGCCACATGTAGGACAGACTGGGTAGGTGTGGTTAGTTCCCTTCACTGGTGGGCAATAGTGAACGAGTTGAGTTTTTCTGACAATCGGGCAACTTCCATAATCATTTTATCAGGTAGTAGGCTGCAAATTACAAGATTTACTGAATTTAGTTGATCAGCATAATTGGTTGGATTTGAATTAATTGCAACCTCTGGAATTCTGATCCAGCACCATATAAACCTGCTATATACAAAACATTTCCTGTTAATGTTTGTGTATTCAAAAAATAAGCTTGAAATTGAAGTAAAGAATGTATGCAAGCTAGAGAGAGCAGATCAACTACCAATGAGAAACTAAGGGTATACATGAGGACTGAGCATAGGTAGCCAGCATCAAGTCTCAAAGGTGAATGAACAAACCATTCCAAACATTTTTTTGGGAAGTGCTTTGGGCTGCTATGTTTCTTTCTCCACCACTGAATAGAAAACTGCTTTCTGTTAACAGATGAGACCTCTTGGCACGTATTGCTGCTCTCAAGTTGTAGAATTCTTTATAAATTTAATTGCAATGTTAGCCATTCACAGCACATACCAGGATGATCTGTTTGTTATCTCTCCTCCAGTTTGATGCATCAATGGAACATTGAGAGTTAGAAGCCATTACTATGAGAAGCAGTTAAGGTCATTTGAATGTTTTTTGCCTTAAGTTTTCAACTTCCAAAAGCAAAAAAAAAATGTAGATACTACACTATATACTAACTTGGGGACGTCCAACCTTTCCGAGCTTTGGGAGAAAACTGCTACTGAATCCCTGTCTTGCAGCTACTGATTGGGCCTTGAATGATTAAAACACCCTAGCTGTTTGCACTCATTACTACTTGATATGGATGCCATTCTGAATGCAAGCTGCTGACTTATCGCAGGTTGTTTAAAACCAACAAACACCAACAGCCTATATATCCTGGAGGGTATCTCTCCCCCTGATATAAGAAGAACGGTAGCCAGCAAGAAAGAGCGACTCCGTCAACCATCAGATGAGGCACCCTCTACATGGTCATACACCTACACCCAGCTGCCTAAAGTCAAGGAAGAGCTTCATGAACAGTGTTGTTCCATTACAATCAACCCCTTCTGAAGCCCGCATCGCCTTGTGGAAAAACCGGCCCTTTCCACAGTCTTGAACAACCCGCAGCGATGGAAATTTTACCAGATGAAAGCCATCCCCCAGGAGCTAATTGCAACTGGGCAACCTGGAAGTGCCTTAACAGACTTAGGACCGATGTAAGTTGTTCAAGGGGTCACTAAGCAAATGGGGATATACAACCAGCCCGACAACTTGTGAATGTGGAACTGAGCCACAGATTATGCAACATCTCCTGCAATGCCTGTCGCAAGAGGAACCCTGCACTGTTACAGATCTTGCCAAATTCAACAACAAGGCGCAAAAATGTGTCCAGTTCTGGCTAGGCCATGTATAGACTGTCCATGAACACGATAAGAAACTACTTGAAATGAAAAAAATTGCACACCTGGTGGCTTGGAGAGCAGTGAATCTGATTCACAGCGCACTCAAATTTTCTGCTGATGTGGCTTGGCAGATATGATGTGTTTCTACAAAATGGTGTGCCCACTTAATCATTATTGACCATGATGTGAGTAGATTTAACAAAGGGCTTCCAAGTGTCATGCTGGAGTTGTCTAATCGGCTTACCGAACAGTTGGTGTCTGTTAACTCTCATTCTCCATTCCCTTGTATGATACAAGTTTACTAAAAACTAAGGCAGATATTGAGGATACCAATCCTCTGCTGGCAGTTGTTCTTTCAGCTACAGTGTCCCTAATCTGCAGAGTTGTCTCCCAAGACCTTTTTGCTGCATCAAAAACTTATCTTGTTCAATTGGCCCCATCCTCTCCTCTCTTTTCTCCCTCCCCCCGCCCGTAATTCTATTCTCACAATGCTTCTATCCACCTTGGTATCCATCTTAATTCTCACCTTTAGGGATGAGTGACCACAATATTATAGAATTTTACATTGTTTGAAAGGGACTTCACTCTGAAGCAAGGGTGTTAAAGTTGCATAAAGGAAATTATGAAGGCATGAGGGACAAACTGGCTGAGGAGGATTGGGAAAACCATTAAAAGGTATGACTGTACATTGGCAATGAATAGTCTTCAAAGAACTATTACGTGGCTTAGAGCACCTTCAAGGTGCAAAAACCCAAAAAAAGGAAGTTAAGGATTGGATAAGATTAACAGGAAAGCCTTTATAAAGTTGCCAGAACTAATAATATACCTGAGGATTGGGAGGTTTTTGGAATACAGCAAAGGAAGACCAAGAAACTGGTAAAGAAATGTAGAATAGAATATGAATGCAATCTAGCAAAAAACTTAAGGGCTGTAAAAGTTTCTATAGGTGTGTAAAAAGGAAGTTTATGTGGCTAAGACAAATGTCGGTCCATATATACGTTATGGAAGAAAAAGTTTGCAATTGTAGAACTCCTTTCACGACCTTGATGTCCCAAAGCACTCGGCAATCAATTAGTACTTTTCAAGTCTGGTCACTATTGCAATGTCAGAAATGACTTGTGCACAGCAAGATCCCACAATCGGCAATATGAGAGGTCTTGGCTTTCTCACTGGTAGCAACTTGCCAAATTTTTTCTTTGTATTCCCCAGTATCTCCATGTTCCATTTCATAGAACAAGTTTGCTTGATGATTCAGTGTTCTCTAGGCCTAGCTTTTTTATCTTGCATCTCTACCATCACCATTTTTATGCATTCACAGGATGTGGGCTTCACTGGCTGGTCCAGCATTTATTGCCCATCCCTAGTTGGCCTTTGAAGGCGGTGGTGGGCTGCCGCCTTGAACCACTGCAGTCCATGTGGTGTAGGTACACCCACAGTGCTGTTAGGAAGGGAGTTCCAGGATTTTGACCTGGTGATAGTGAAGGAATGGCAATATATTTCCAAGTCAGGATGGTGAATGACTGGAGGGGAACTTCCAGGTGGTGGTGTTTCCATCCATCTTTGAACTAAAGCTGTAAGAAGGTCAGGTGCTGAGTGGCCCTGGCGGAACCCAAATTGGGTGTCAGTGAGCAGGTTTTTGCTAAGCAAGTGCTGCTTGATATCACTGTTGATGACCCCTTCTATTACTTTACTGATGTAGAGTAAACAGGTGGGATAGTAATTAGCTGTGTTGGATTTGTCCTTTTTGCATACAGGACATACTTGGGCAATTTTCCAGCATTGTAGCTGTAATGGAACAGCTCGGCTAGGGGCGGGGCAAGTTCTGGAGCACAAGTCTTCAGTACTATTGCCGGAATACTGTCAGGGCCCATAGCCTTTGCAGTATCCAGTGCCTTCAGCTGCTTTTTGATATCACGTGGAATGAATTAAATTGGCTGAAGACTGACAGCTATGATGTTGGGGACCTCAGGAGGAGGCCGAGATGCATCATCCACTTGGCACTTCCGGCTGAAGATTGTTCAGCCTTATCTTTTGCACTGATGTGCTGGGCTTCTCCATCATTAAGGATGGGGATATTTGTGGAGCCGCCACCTCGAGTGAGATGTTTAATTGTCCACCACCCATTCACAACTGCATGCGGCAGGACTGCAGAGCTTAGATTTGATCTGTTGGTTGTGGGGTCTCTTAGCTCTGACTATCACTTGCTGCTTATGCTGTTTGGCACACAAATTGTCCTGTGTTGTTGCTCCACCAGGTTGACACCTCAGTTTTTAGGTATGCCTGGTGCTGCTCCTGGCATGCCCTCCTGCACTCTTCATTGAACCTGGCTTGATGGTAATGGTAGAGTGGGGAATATGCTGAGCCATAAGCTTACAGATTGTGTTTGAGTACAATTCTGCTGCTGCTGCTGATGGCCCATAGCGCCTCAAGGATGCCCAGTCTTGAGTTGCTAGATCTGTTTGATCTATCCCATTTAGCACAATGGTAGTGCCACACAACGTGATTGAGGGTATCCTCAATGTGAAGGCAGGACTTTATCTCCACAACGACTATGTACGGTGGTCACTCCTACCGATTCTGTGATGAACGGATGCATCTGCGGCAGTTAAGTTGGTGAGGATGAGGTCAAATATGTTTTTCCCTCTTGGTTCCCTCACCACCTGCTGCAGACCCAGTCTAGCAGCTATGTCATTTAGTGCTCAGTCAGTAGTGGTGTTACCAAGCCACTCTTGGTGATGGACATTGAAGTACCCCACCCAGAGTACATTCTGCACCTTTGCCATCCTCAGTGCTTCCTCCAAGCGGTGTTCAACATGGAGGAGCACTGATACATCAGCTGAGGGAAGTTGGTATGTGGTAATCAGCAAGAGGCTTCCTTGCCCCTGTTTGACCTGATGCCATGTAGTCTATGTTGAGGACTTCCAGAGTAACTCTCACACAACTGTATACCACTGTGCTGCCTCCTCTGCTGGGCCTGTCCTGCCGGTGGGACAGGAGATACTCAGGGATGGTAATGGTGGTATCTGGGACATTATCTGTAAGGGTGACTATGTCAGGCTGTTGCTTGACCAGTCTGTGAGACAGCTCTCCCAATTTTGGCACGAGCCCTCAGACATTATTAAGGAGGACTTTGCAGAGTCGACAGTGCTGAGATTGTCATTGTTGTTTCCGGTGCCTAGGTCAATGCCGGATGGTCCGTCCGGTTTCACTTTTAATTCCAGATTTTGATTGAATTCAAGTTCCATGCAGGATTCGAATCCTGGTCCCCAGAACATTACCCTGGGTCTCAGGATTACTAATCTAGCGACAATACCACTACATCATCACCTCTATTAAACACCTCGATCAGATGATCACTTAACCTTCTCTGTTCTAATGAAAGTTGCCCCATTTCTTTAATCTCTCATTGTAACTCTATCAGAAGTGAAAACAAGAAATTCTAAATGTGCAGAAATGATTGGTTAGGCTACATTTCAAACATTGTCAATGAAGGAATCTTTCTTATCAGACATTTAAGGGCAATGCATATACGTGATGGGTGATTTTAAATTGATGAAGTATGAAAAGAACATCACACCATAGAATAAATTTACACACTAGAATATAAGAATAATGATGCTGATATTGTTTTGGACATGTTCAGTCCAGAAGGATAAAGTTTTTTTATGGACAGAGCCTGGTAGTAAGTCTTAACTAACTCTTCTGGTTTTCTGCCTGACAGATAGCTAGCCACTTGGGATGACTGTCAGGCAGAAGGATGCAGTGAAGGAACAGGGAGGGTGTTGGCTCATTGCCAGGTAGATAGTCTTTGGGTGACAAATCAGAGGGGGGTGGGGTTGTTGGGAGGGTAGAATGCGGTTGGGAAGAGGGTTTGATCATGGTGGTGGGGGAAGGGGAGATTGCAAGGAGTGTAGTTTTTAGATCTTGTTGGGCTTGTAAGTAGTCCACCTGACCTACCAGGAGTGCTGTAATGGCATAAAGATGCAGTGTTTCTCACCAGCTTTAACCTACCAGGTTTGTTGAAGCCTGGGAATCCCAGTTAAATGTGGTTAAAGATAGAATCACTGTTCTGGAGGCTGTGTGCCTCAATTTTAAAGGTGTTTTTTATTCATTCCTGGGATGTGGGCATCACTGGCTAGCCTAGCATTTATTGTACATTTCTACTTGCCCTTGAGAAGGTGCTGGTGAGCTGCCCTCTTGAACAACTACTGTCTGGTGTAGGTACACCCACAGTGCTGTTAGGAAGGGAGTTCCAGGATTTTGACCCAGTGACAGTAAAGGAACAGCATTAGATGGATGGAGAGTGGCTTGGAGGGAAACTTCCAGGTGGTGGTGTTCCCATTTGTCTGCTGTCCTTGTCTTTCTAGGTGGTAGCGGTCATGGGTTTGGAAGATGCTGCTGAAGTAGCCTTGGTGAATTCCTGCAGTGCATCCTGTAGATAGTACAAACTGCCACTACTGTGTGTCAGTGGTGGAGGGAGTGAGGGAGTTTTTGGATGGGGTGCCAATCAAACAGACTGCTTTGCCCTGGATGGTGTCAAGCTTCATCAGTGATGTTGGAACTGCACTCATCCTGGCAAGTGAACAGTATTTCATCACACTTCTGATTTGTGCTTTGTAGATGGTGGACAGGCCTTGGGGAGTTAGGAGGTGAGTTACTTGCCACAGGATTCCTAGCCTCTGACCTGCTCTTATAGCCACCATATTTTATATAGTTGATGTTTCGAGTCTTCATGGCCCATCAACAGAACTGAGTAAAATTAGGAGAGGGGTGAAATATAAGCTGGTTTAATGTTGGGGGGGGGGCGGTGGTGTTGGTTGTAGGGACAAGCAAGCAGTGATAGGAGCAGATAATCAAAAGATGTCACAGACAAAGGAACAAAGAGGTGTTGAAGGTGGTGATATTAGCTAAGAGAATGTGCTAATTAAGAATGGATGGCAGGACACACAAGGTACAGCTCTAGTGGGGGTGGGGTGAAATCAGACTAACAGGGCATTTTACAACTACCACCCCCCCACCTTTAAACCAGCTTATATTGCACTCCTCTCCTAATTTTACTCAGTTCTATTGAAGGGTCATGAGGACTCGAAATGTCAACTTTATTCTTCTCCGCCGATGCTGCCAGACCTGCTGAGTTTTTCCAGGTAATTCTGTTTTTGTTTTGGATTTCCAGCATCCGCAGTTTTTTGTTTTTAACCATATTTTATATGACTGACTGGTTCAGTTTCTGGTCAACAGTAACCCTCAGGATATTGATAGTGGGGGATTCAGCATTGGCAATGCCATTGAATGTCAAGGGCAGATGGTTAGATTCTCTCATATTGCAGATGGTCATTGCCTGGTGTGAATGTTACTTGCTGCTTGTCAGCCCAAGCCTGGATGTTGTCTAGGTCTTGCTGAATTTGGATACGGACTGTCAGTATTTGAGGTGTGGTGAAAGGTTCTGAACATTTGTGTGCAATTATCAGTGAGCATCCCCACTTGTGATGGTAGGAAGGCTTCAACACCTGACCTGCCTCCTGGGAGTACAAAGGCAGGATGAGACACCAGCAATCTAAGTTAAAACTGAAAGCAGGTAGCTTTGGGATGGGCTGGGTTGTTTCTTCCTTTGATTTCTTAACGTTCTACTTGAACCAAACCTGCCTGTTTTTAAAGTTTCTCTCCTAAAAAATGACCATGGAAAATAGAGGGGCAGTAAAAATAAATCCTGAATTGTAACTAAAGGAAGGTTGAGGAGGGAGGAATTCTAAAAAATCAAGTGCATGCATCTTGAGCAATTACTGTAACTTTACAATGGTTGCAGAGCTAAACTTTCCAATGGTATAACTGGAAATAAAATTACTTATGTGACTAAGCAGATGTCTTTGTTCTGAAACATTTGATGCTTTATTTTAATATCATTATACATGTTCATATCTTGAACTTTGTGTTCACTTTAAATTGTTTACTGTTGGAAGCATTAAGCTTGACTCCTACCATCTGAGGCAAGCTCATTCAGTCTCACATAGCAGGCTGTGAGCATTGGAAATGGAAATCTGGTGTAGCAGGCATATTGCCCAGGGTATCTTCTGATGTTGAATAATTTGGAAACTGCCATCAAGAAGTTTGAGTTTTGTTTTTCGTTATCAAGTTGGCTTTGTCCAGCAAACACTAACTGCACTCTTGATATTAACACATTAGTTGCTGCTTGTAGCAATATAGGCAGAGAGACCTCTATCCAGCTCTACTTTTCCCATCCTCCCCTTAAACCAGCTTATATTTCAAGACCTCTTCTATTTTTCCTTAGTTCTGTTAAATAGTCATACAGACTTGAAACGTTAAGTGTGTTCCTCTCTGCAGATGCTGTCATACCTGCTGAGTTTTTCCAGGCATTTTTATTTTTGTTTAGGCAGAGAGACCGTTTGATTGAACAAACACTTTTTTTTAGAACTAAGAACAGAACACTAACACTGCTTCTTCAATCACCTCCAGCTCTAGACCAAAGTAGCCTGTGCTGTATAGTGATTGGTCGATATGGTCATGTGGTCAATTAACTGAGCAGTCTGATTGGTGTGTCTTGTATAATAATTTCAGTGAAAATTGCAAATTGTTTAAAGTATACTTAAAGTTTCTGGACTTTTTTGAAAGAACTGTTCAGAATTATATGAAGTGCAGTAATCTAGGAGGTTTCTGTTTGTACTTGTTTTTATTTAATAAAGTGGAGTTAAATTGTAGCCTGAGATATACAGTCTGTCAGCCAGAGGGATCAGAATCTTGTAATGGTAATCCTTATTATTTCCATCTGTACGTAATCTATTGCAACATTCCTTGTTTGTCTGTGGCCTATGTTGTGAAACAGTGTTACATTGAGGTTGTAGTGGCACCAACATATGCACAACAAATCTGGATGATTTGTGAGCAATGACAAAGATGTAACAATTGCATTAATAAAAAAACTTTCAAAAAAAGCTTTAGAAATGATTTAAAACTAATGGGTATACCTTGAATGAAATGTACGCTGGGATAAAATGTATTCCCTGTCCCATATCCCCACATTTTTCTTGATGTTTTGGATAAGTGATTTAATGGTGGTACTATGGCTAAATATCAGAGATATTACATTGTAATGTGGTCTGCGGTACAATATAATACTTTGCCTTTTGAATATGAATTGTATTCAAGTAAGTTGAAGTGAAAATCCTTATCCTGCTACATTGTTGATAATATTTAGTTTATTGTAGCTGTCAATGTTATGTAAATGTTTAGATAAGTATAGCTTTGCAGACTATTCTTCTGAATTAAGTGACATGTGACACTAAGCCTTGATCCAATTCTGTAAGCATCATTATTGATGAAAATTGCTAACTTTTTGGTGTGATGAATCCTTTCAAATGAGTGGCCAATCATAAATGATTTAAGTGGGCTTTTGGGGAAACAAAAGCTGCAGCACACTAAATGCCATTTGAACCCTTTTTTGTATATTTTCAATAGTTTTCACAAATGCCTGTTTTGACATGTCTGTAAATCCTTGTCCTGCTGTGGTTTAGTTTGGCTCTACCATTTTATACATATTGGAAGCCCCTTTTACATGAATTGGATTGTTTTGACTAAATTGGCATGATTATCATTTTGGTAATTGGATCTAATTTTTGTATGAAGAATTAATTAAAAGTACATTTATTTCATAACCAGATTGCTTCAAGTCAAATTTAAAAGCAGCATTCACTACGTAGAACATGTTTGATTAGATCTGATTTTACAAGAACAATTTGTATTTTTATATAGTATCTTTTTGAAGTAATAAACATCCTAAGATGCTTTACAAGGACAGAAAATAAAGCAAAACTATACACACAGCCACCAGAACTTGACACACGAAAGGACGAGGCCTCTAGAGATTTGGATAACCTCAAATGTATGGAGAGTGGAATGTGGGCGACTAGCCAGGGACATATTGGAATTGGCCAGTCTAGAGCGAACAAAGGCATGAATGAGCGTTTCAGCACCAGATGAGCAGATACAGGGTTGAAGTCTGGCTATGTTGGAGGTGATAATAGGTGGTCTTAGTCATGGCACGGTTATGTGATTGGAATCTCATCTTGGATCGAATATGAAACCAAGGTTGGGCACAATTTAATTTAGTTTCAGCCAGTTGCCAGGAGAGGGAAGAAGTCAGTAGTTATGGAAGGGAGTTTGGAGTGGGCACCGAAAACCGATGGCTTCAGTCTTCCAATATTTAATTGCTGGAAATTTGCGCTCACCCAGATGCATGCAGAAGTTTTTGATGTAATCTGAGATCAAAAGATGAAAAATGGTGAGAAAAACTCTATGGCCTAACTCTGATCCATAAAGACATTTTCTCCCTGATTGTGGAATCGAGTGTTGAAGTGAAAGGGTTCTTGCCCCAGCCCCCAGAATTCACCTTTATGTGAAGGACTACTTTGCAATGGCTCTAAATTAGCTTTTATTTTTTTTAAAAATATATCATTTTTGAGCATTGTGGCAAGGCCAGCATTTATTGCCCGCTTCTGTTTTTGAAGATTATGGTGAGACTCCTTCTTGAACTGCTGGAGTCTTTGTGGTTGAAGTGCACCCATAGTGGCATTAGGGAGGGAGGTCCAGGATTTTGATGCAGTGATAGTGAATGATCTGCGATTATAGCTCCAAGTCAGGATCGTGTGTGACTTGAAGTGGTGGTGTTCCAATGCATCTGTTGTCCTTGTTCAAGGTGGTAGTGGGTTTGGCTGGTGGTGTCGGTACCTAATTTGAATTTGTTTATACTTGCCCTGTGCCTCCACCTTTAGCTCCTTTCCATACTGTTTACTAGCTTTCATGCCTGTAGCATATAATTTCTCAGTCACTTGCTTTTAAGGTAAAAAGGGTTTTATCATAATTCAGCCCTCTTGAGTAAGGATCAGCTTCAGCTACCTCCAGTTCTTTGTCTTATTGATCAGAACTGGACATTACCTAACGAGTGGTTTGGTTAGAGTGCCTATTTCTATTTCTAACTGGACTAGGTAAATTTTTGTTAAATGTTTGATATATTGAAGCACACATGTGTTGATCACTAGCAGCTAGCAGCTTGTTTTCCCCTACTTAATACAAACGTAGGCAAAGTAAGCTAAATCAACTGCTTTAACAGAAAAATGATGGCTTCAAATAACTTTTAGTTGTCCGCTCGTGTATAAGCAATAGACGACTTTCTACTTGTTTCACCCAAGTGGTGGTGCCAATTTTGCCACTATGTTTTATTGCCTGGTGTTTATAGCACAGTGACATATTTGATTATTGCCATATGGAAACAGTGGCAGGTTTCTTTTTACTGTGTCAGAACTTGTATTGAGTACAAGCCATAATGCCAAAGTACATTCTTTGACACTAAATTGCAAGGTATTGAAATAGTGATTTAAAGTTTGGTGGCACCTTTGGGGTTGAAGTTTGTACTGAAGCCAGTAATCTCTTGACTTGAAAACTTTAAGTACAAACATGCTACACAAGTGGTCAATTATTTTATTATATGGTTTAACTTTTAAATAGCATGCAGCTCCAAGATCTATGTATTTCCTGGTTTAACTACTTGGGTAAAAACTTTCAAATGATGCATTATGCTTTGAGAATAAATGCAATATTAATGCTACTCAAAATGTAAGGAATAGCTTTTGCACTCATTTTGTGCGATGATCAGGTTAAATCCAAGTCCCAGAAGTGGTGCGGAGAAAAATTGAGGCCGATCCATTGTGTTGGAGATTAAGAGAAAATAGAAGGCAAACTTTTTTCAAGGAGGTGGGGGGGGTGGAATTGCCAAACCAATTCTGTGCACAATGAGCCTCAACCCTGATCACCATATCTGCTTATCTCACTATCCTATGCCACCAAATACTTGTCCATGTCTGTTACTGACATACCTGGAGACTGCAACATTGTAATATCTCCAAGCCTGTTCCTTTTCTGAGTCCTCCAGTGCAGAAAACTGACCACCTGGTAACAAGTCTTCAAGTAACGTGACCTGCAGAAAGTTCATCTCTTCCAAGGGAATCCTACAACGACTTGGGTGAAATTCAGTAGCCAACATTGAATATCAAAGTACACTTCAGGAGTGGTAAAACCTCTTCTTTACCAGGCCTGCTCCAGATGTTTTCCAGACAAGCCAATCACGTGAATTACAACTCTTCTCTTTTTATAGCTTGTAGAAATGCACTATTCTCCTTACTGGGTATGTCTGCGCACAAATGTATGCCCTGCTGCTAGTTATTTAAGTTGTTCACACAATCTGCTTAAACTTCTATGTCTTGGTTAAATGAGTTTGTTGGCCAGCCGAACTGTAACTGCACACCTTCCCATGTTCTCCTCAATTGCTGCTCACAATCAATAATGGGGAGACACTGATGTAAGAATTTATTGAGACATAGGGCAGAGCACTAGATCATACGTGCTCACCCAGTAGGGGCTTGAGGCCTGTTATAATTTGGAAATGGTGACCGTGGAGATATTGATGAACTTCCGGATGCTGAACACAATAGATAAGCTCTCCTTTTCAATCTGGGAATAACGTCACTCTGCGACACTGTGCGAGATGTATAACCAATGGGTTGTTCAGAGCCATCACCATCTGTTGTGAAAGGACAGCCTCTATTCCATAGGGGATGCATCACATGTTAAAATTAATTCCTTCTTGGGGTCAAAGTGGACCAACAAGGCTGACCATCTTGACAATCTCTTCACTTACAGAAAGGCATCCTGGTGCGGGGTTTGCCAACTCCATTTCTGGTTCTTCTTAAGCAGGGCGTACAATGGGGCCAGCACAGTTAAGATTTGGGAGGAATCAGTTGTAGTGGTTTACCATGCCTCAGACGGCCTTAAGTTCTGTGGTATTTCTTGGGGCAGGTGTTTCTTCCAAAGGACGCAGGCCTCTGCATCGACCTTATGGCCCAAGTAAACTACCTCCTTAGCTTAGAACAGACATTTCTTTCATTTCAAACCTACCCCCACTTGTGCGAAACAACATTTGAGCACCTCTTCTAGATTTGTGAAGTGTTCATCGTCAGTCAGTCCCTGACCTGACCAATACATTACCCAAGTAAACAATAACATGAGACAATCCTTGGAGCAAGTTTTCCATTGTTCTTTAGAAAATAGCACACACCGAGGAGACCCCAAAGAGTAGACGTGTGTATTGATACAATCCTCGGTGTGTATTAATGGTGACGAGTTCCCTAGAGTCCTTTTCCAACTCTAACTGCTGATATGCATGGCTCATGTCTAGCTTCGAACAGGTGGTGCCCCCTGCAAATACTTTGAATATAATTCCTCAATCTTTGGTATCGAGTGTCTATCAAGTTTGGCCACTTTATTGATAGTGAGCATATAGTTACCGCGTAAACGCATGCTTTGGTCCGGCTTCAGTACAGGTACAATGGGTGCTGCCCACTCAGAAAATTGCACTGGTTGTAGGATGCTTAATTCTTCCAGCCTGTTTAGTTTGGTTTCGGCCTTGTCCTGTAGAGCATAAGGGACTGGTCTGGCTCTTATAAATCTGGGGGTTGTGTTTGGGTCTACATAGATCTTGGTCTGTAGCCCTCAAACCTTTCCTAACTTGCTGTTGAAAATGGAAACAATTCCTGTAAATCTTTCGTTGTAATTTGAAAAATGTCTGCCCCTTTTGATTGAACCTTTTTGAGCCAGTTGCGGCCTGTTAAGCTGGGGCCCTCTCCAGCTACCACTAACAAGGGCAACCTTTCAGATTGATCTCCATACGTCGCTGAGACTTGACATAACCCTTTTCAGTCTTATTTCTTTGCCTGTGTATGCCCTCAGCTTTGTGCCTGAAACTTCTAACTTCAAAGGATGGGTTTCTTTACTCAGATGTCGAAATGTATGCTCTCCAATGAGTGACATCAGTGCTCCTGCATCAACTTCTATCTTAATGGGTTGCTGTAATGACTACTTGAATTGGCTCTGAGGTTATATAATGAATGGATATCTGGTTCTATTTCTTCCAGCTCTTCCATGAGGCATATTTCACTATTTTTCCTTCTGCCTTTACTGTGTTGTTCTTTTAGCCTTTCTCTGCAGTGCTTCCTTATGTGGCCATATCGGTGGCAGACAAAGCACAACTTGTTTGAGTTGTTGTTCACCCAGCAGAAGCATCTCATTCATTTTGTGAGGTTTCACTGCAGTACCATTGTTTTTCAATGGTCTGGAGCTGGAGAGCATTTCTTGCCTTTCTGTGGAATATGAAATTTTCGCACCTTTTGTTGCTGGATTGTCCCGCTCAACCAAATGGACGGTGCCATTTTGTGCACCTTTTATAACTTTGGATATTTCTAACAGCACTCCATTGCGGTAACTAATTCTAATGCCTCATTTGAAGTCTAGACTAGGTTCAGGTAGCAAATGCCTTTGGATAGTATTATCTCCAATCCTGCATATCAGCCAGGATCTCAGCATATCACTAATGGATGTTCCAAATTTGCAACGCTCAGTTAATGCCTTTTAAAATGGCCACACAGTCAGCTATTGTCTCCTCTGGAAGCCTGTTCCTTGAATTGAGCTTGAAGCGCTGCATAGTAACTGAGGGCTTTAGTTACAGGTGGCTCTGTATATAATTTTTATTAACTCGCCTAAAGCCTGAGTCTGGGGCGCTAGGTTACCTGAGGCTGCGGATCAGCCCAAACGTTTTGCTCCCGCATGAGGACAGAAGAATTTCCCTCTTCTCCTCCCACCGCTAAGTTAGCTGTAAAAAAAAACACTAGGCATTCGACATACTGAGACCAGCCATCTGAAATGGGGTTGAAGGGATTGACACGCCTGAGCTGCAGCATTGTGAACGATTGCAAGGGGGCTGCACTTCCGATAGGCTTTCCAGGTAATGATGAATTTAGGTGTGTAACTTATCATAGAGTTGTGCTCTTTCTGGGGTCTCTTATAATTCTGTCCATTGTCATTTTTTCATGTATTTACCTTTTTAAATTATACTGCTGCTTTAAGAGAAGTCACTTTCTTTTAACTCCCTCTCTGCAGCTGTCAGCTTTTCTCTGCTGGGTTTCGCATTCTGGTGGGATCCTCACAATTGCGATTCTGCAATGTTTTTTAAAATTTCAAACTGTAGCACTGCTTTCTGCTCCAATTGCCAACTGTCGCCTATTTTACAAAATAAGTACAGATACTTTATGTAATGCATTGCTCAACCGTCTTGAAGTTTATTTTCTCTTGTTCTTAATCCTCGTCGCCACTTTTATATCTTGGGGTAAATGAATTTGTTGGCCATCTGAACTCTAACTGCACACCTTCCTACGTTCTCCTCGATTGCTGCTTGCAATCAATAATGGGGAGAGACTGATGTAAGAATAAACAGTGATGGTTTATTGAGACATAGGGCAGAGCACCAGATCATACATGCTCACTCAAACCTCCAGAACTAGACTTATTGTTCCCAGTTGCCAGTGCTATACAGTGATTTGTCAATGCTGTTACATGATTAGTATACTCATTTTCTAAAAGGGACAGGGTACCTCACTTTCCCACAGAAGCACATACCTTCCTTCTCCAAAAAACAGACCTCTTATGGACAATAAGGGAAGAGAACAGAGGTTCGATGTTTACTCATCCCTTTCTGTAACAAGGGCAACTCTTAATAAAAATCTTGCGTTGATTGAAAACGAGTCTCTCTTTTATACCCATTCCCTTTGCCTTAATAGCTTTTGTAAACATGTCCAAAACAGAACAGTATGCTAACTGCTGTCGAAACGACAGCAATTTTGCTGAGGGTTTGCATTACTTGCTTTCTATGCCATTTAATGAACTTGAGATCCCATGTGCAGTCAATTGAAGCATCTGTTTCTTCCTGTACCTCTTGTGGAGAACAAAGTTAATTTTAAAGGAAATTGCTTATACAGCTCTTTAGCATGAACAAACACTATCAGCTTAAAAAAGGACACTGAAGGACACTTCACTTAAATATTTAGAGGGCAATTTTAACCTAACTCATCAAATGGAATGCTGATTTTTGTACCTGCCCAATATTATTTATTGACTTGAATGGAGAGTAAAATAAGCTGTGGTTTAAAACTAATATTGCACCCAATCTCATCTGTTTTCTGACTGGTGGGCCAGGTTAACATTGCCCCCATGTTGCAGGAGTAAAATCAGTGTTCCATTGGGTTCTGTGGATTTCCCACTTGACAAGTTAGTTTAAAACTCCCACTTTGCTTTCCTGAAGGCTTAGTAATCAATTGTTATTAAAGCAACGTTACTATTTTGGGAAGTAAAAATATAGTCTTTTCAAATTGGTGGCGGGGGGAAGATTTAAAAAACCTATAGAAAGTTAAGGAGTAAATGAATGCACATTGGATGATTTGATGTCTGACCAACCATGGACTGATTCAGGATGTCATCTGGCTGTTTCCTTCATATCTGGCCACTCGTGATATGCAAGGGTGAAATCTCATTCATGCGCTATTATAGAGTTACAGTATAATGTAGCACAGGAGGAGGCTATTTGGCCCATTGAGTCTAGCCAACATTTTGTTTTGAGGAGTAATCCAGTTCATCCCATTTCCTGCTCGTTCCCTATATCCCTGCAATTATTTCTCTTTGCAATGCTTTCTTGGAGCCCCCTGCCTTTCCAAAGTCAGCTGAAATATAAGCACACAGAAGGAATGTCCTCTAGATCCGATCTTTGGAATCTCCCTCTGGGTAGTCTTCAACCTATGGGCCTGAAATGTGAGGCACAGAGTGGAGCAGGTAAATCCAACACCAGACAAAAGAACATTTACGATTTGCTATCACTTAGCTTGTGCCTGGTGTTTTAAAGATAAAATTGACACTAGTGGTAATTTCAGATGGGTAAAGCCTGTCTATCATCTACAAGGCACAAGTCAGAAGTGTGATGGAATACTGTCCACTTGCTTGGATGAATGCAGCTCCCACAACACAAGAAGCTTGACACTGTCCAGGACAAAGCAGCCTGCTTAATTGGCACCACATCCACAAACATTCACTGCCTCCACCACCAATGCACAGTGGCAGCAGTGTGTATCATCTACAAGATGCACTGCAGAAACTCACCAAGACTCCATTGACATCATCGTCCAAACCCACAATGACTACCATCTAGAAGGAGAAGGGTAGCAGATACATGGGGACACCACCACCTGGAAGCTTCCCTCCAAGCCACTTGCCATCCGAGCTTGGAAATATATCGCCGTTCCTTCACTGTTACTGGGTCAAAATCCTGGAAATCCCTTCCTAACAGCAGTGTGGGTGTATGTACACAACATGGACTGCAGCGGGCAACTAGGGAGGGGCATTAGGTGTTGGCCCAGCCAGCGAAGCCCACATCCTGTGAATTAATAAAACAAAATAATGATTTCACAATGTCTGATGGGATTGGGTAAACTTTCAGTAGATTTTTGATCTGCAAATTGTGTGACATTATTGAAATAGCAGGACCCATGAAACAAGCTCTAGCTGGGTTACCACTCCACCCATTACTACAGGATTCGGGCATATCTTTCTCATCTGCTACTTCTCATTCCTGCAAAACACACAAAGTCCTTTTGGCAGTCTGATTTCATTGTGCACTTTCCAATGTCTTGAGCAAATTGATATCAACTGTTTTGGGATGTTTTATTATGTTAAAGGTGCTTTGTAAATAAATAGAAGTTGCTGATTCTGAACGATGGCAATATCCAGTTTTTTGGAGCAACATCATGTTTAGCCTTTTCACAATGAATTGGAGCTGAACTTTGTATTTAAATAACCAATCGACTTCACCAGAATAAAAAGGGACAAAAATAGTTTGTATCTAACATTTGCTTAGGAAGAATGCTGCCAAAGATTTTCACACATGCACATGGCAAATTTGAATTCCTAGTTATGCATCAGTCTGTCTAATTGGGTTCCACCAGTGGATCATTATTAAGCTTCTCTCTCATACACTTTTTTTTATTTTCGAGGTTTTTGTGCTTTTACTAAAGCACTTTACAAGTGACTTACAATTCTTTCTGATATTTTTCTATTGCTGTATGTGGAAATAATGTGGAATATTGAACGGACCAGTGACACAGGCAATTTACAGAATGTCTTAACAGTTAGTGCTGCCTTAAACACAAGAAAACGATTGGATGCAGAGGGAATTGCACTCAACTTTTGTTTTCTTCTTTTATTTGGATGTGGTGTTGGCAAAACGAGCATTTATTGCTCATTGCTAACTGCTTTTGGGAAGGTGGTGGTGAGCTGCTGCCTTGACAACCAAGTAGCTTGCTAGGCCTTTTCAGAGGGCAGTTAAGAGGGCACATTGTCTCCTGGCAGGTGCACCATTTATGGCTCTCTCTTTAGTGGGCTAGGATGTGGGAGGAGTTCCCCATTCACCCTCACATGTAGAATTTACATTTTGGGCAGACCAGAAAAGTGAATTATTTAGGGAGCCTCAATAAAATGCCTATTTTTCAGACTGGTAGATTTCTTCTAATGGTTGCTGTTTTCTTGTAAATTTCTGTCTGCAATGAGACCTGAAATGCAAGTGCAGCCATTGAAATTTAAAGATACGAAAATAGCAACCTAATAAAACCCAAGATTTCCAAGTGATTATCTGACTGACAAGCAGCTGTAGTTTCTTTTCCTCCAGACATGGGTTCATTTTTGCATGCTAAGCTCCAAAATGGAGATTGTTGTAGTTTTGCATTAAAATCTGCTCTTTTCATGTGTTACAGATCATTGAAACTATTTGATTTGCACATAAAGCAGTATTGCACAGGACATGGTTTTGTGACTAGTTTGGAAACCATCAAATCATCCATTGTTGTGAATAAATGTTCTGATTTGGCAGTCACAGTATTTGTAATACGCATGTTTTTGTGCCTTTTTAAATGTTTTATTCATCTTCCCAATGCTTTGAGCTGCTTTCAATAGGGAACTTGTATGGTATAGGAGGGGAAGAGGGAGGACAGATTGAATTGTTGTTTGGGTGGTGATTTTCCTGCTGGCTAAAAGGTTTTGAGGTTTTCCTTATGTATGAAAGAAGTGCTATTTCCTTCAGTTACTTAAGGAAACTTGTTAATGACCAAACTTGTTTTGAACTCAAGGGTGATGGTTACAAAATTTTTTAGAATTGGTAGATTAACATTTCAGATGATGATCTTGGTTTCTGACCAGTTCTGAATGAAGTTTGCAAGCAGTGACCAGTAAGATTTTGTTCATTGCTGCAGAGGATTTATATTATTGCAGGCACAACACCAGTGTAGCCTTGTGAAATGAGCAAAGGATTTGCAATGTAATTATTGTGATACAAAGCTCATGACTAGGGGAGAATGTAGTGAAAATCACAAGGGTATTTTATTTTAGTTGCAAAAATCTACTTCCATCAGTTAGACTACTCTGATAGTTGCTGTCACAAACTTTGCTCTAATTAGTGATGGAAACACTCGTGTAGGGAAATAGGATAATTCCCAGTAAGGGAAAAAGAATATTGAAGACTGGATTTATCACATATATTGGAGTTTTGCATCAAATGTGAAACTTGTAATAACATTCAGTGCAAACAAGTCGCTTAATAAGCAAAAGACAGAACACTTAAGAATATATAGGAGAGCTATAAAAAAGCTGATTAGGAAATGCAAAACAGAGCAATTGGGGTGGGGTGTTGCTAGGCAACAAAAAAGAATGGCCATGGAAAGGCTTCCTTGCAGACTCATCACGAGTAAGATGATTGGAAAGGAAATGCTGCTTGAGAGCAGCTTCTGACAGAGACTGAGGGACAGGTAGAAAAACTGAATAAGTACCTGGGCTCAGTTTTCAGAGGAGGTGGATAACCTAGAGGCCATTTTATGAGATAAAATTAACATTCATTCAGGATTCTTTGAGAAACCAATGGAGTAAATTGATAAGGTAATAGATGACATGCATCTGGATCTTAAGGAGGTATTTGAAGACGCTGGTTAGGAGTTTTGTTAAAATTAAGGCACGCTAAAGGATGGAAAAGAAGTCAACCCCTGTTCCTTTCCCATTGATTCTTTCTTTCTTTCTCACTCCCTTTGTTTTCCAGATTCTCATTCAATTTCTTCTTTCTCTTTTTCTCACTCTTTCCCATACTGCCACACCTTTTTTGGTATCGTCCTCCTATATCCTTTCTGCCACCTTTTTATAACATGGCAACAAGAACTGCATGTGGCCTAACCAAGGTTCGATACAGGCTTAGGATAACTTCCCTACTTTTCTTTTCTGTTCCCCTAGATTGTTCATCTCTGTTTGTACTTGTCTTTAAATATAGTCCAAGCAATTCTCAGGCAAGAAACATGTAGGAACATTAGAAATGCTGTGGCTTCTGATCACTGTCAGCAGCTGTTTAAGATCCACATTGACAGAAATGTGGATCTGGAGATCAACCAATAGGTTGATGTTGCTGGTCTTCTGTACTGCAATTGGACGTGTGGCCGCAGGAAGGTGATGAATATAGGATGTATAGTACATGCAAATAGTCAACCTTCTGGTGTCTGCTTGCCTAAATTCACAGAATTAGAAACACTGCCAGATCCTACCTGCTTCTGCTCAAGAAACTCACCCCTGCAAAGCTGTGTGGAAATTCTTAACAGTTTAATGAGATCAGGAATTCTTGTGGATCTGCCAACCTTCCAGGATTGGCCTGGAGCCTCTAGGAATGGAAGATCAATCTCCATGGCACTGCTGTGTGCAATCCTGGGGAAAAATCATCGGGACATTTTGTTTGTCATTTTCCTCGAATATTTCTCTACCCAAATATAAAAGCATGAAAAATGTGAAGGGGTGAGGGGTAGGTATGTCACTAGGCTGAATGTGTTGGCCAATGAAGCATGGGGGCAAGTTGTGATAACCTCCAGGAATACATTTTAATCACGGTTGTCAACCCAAAATTCCTGCCCCATACTCTGTTCAAACAGTAGTAGCTGCTTGGAGCAGAAGGAAGTGCAAGAAAAATGCCAGTTTTATTTTGAGTGGGGGTGTGGGGAAACCTGGCCAGCTTTGGGGATGGGCAGGCCCAGGAGAACCCGTTTGCTTGTAGACATAGGGAGTGTCTGTGTGAAATAGCTGAGAACAAGAAGACTGCCATGTTGAACTGAAAGTTCTTCAGAGGGTGGAGTAGCATCCCAGTTTAATCTAAAGGGTGGGAGAAAAGTGCCAGCATGAATTGTGCAGGTAAAGGCAAAGTGTGCAATTGTGCACTAGGAAAGTGGAGAAGAATGCCAATGTGAAGAGGGCGGAAGGGGTAGAAAATGAATGTATTGATTAGTTTGGGAGGAAAAGGGTAAAAAATGCCTGTAACTAAAAGCATACAAACAATTTACAATGTCAGATTTAGCATGTTTACCATTGCATACTGTAAATGCCTGCAATTTGTTTTTGGGATGTGGATGACATTGGAAAGGCAGTATTGGTTGCCCATTCCAAGTTGCTTTGTGGGCATTGAGTTAACCACAGTGTGGAACTGGAATCTCATTGTAGGCCTCCCTGAACTAGCTTATGACAATCTAGTAACTTTCATAGTCACTGTGGTGCTAAGCCACAAAGTTCCAGACTAATTCAGTAGTAAAATGTGCACCCTGAATTGCTTGTCCTGTAATGTAACCCACTAGCTTACTGTGCCATCCAGTCTTCTGTTATCCAAGTGGAAAAAATACTGGATCCACCTTCAACCTAATTAATAAGCCATGTAACTGTGCTATTTTTATAATCTGTGCTATTTGAGATGTCTGCTTATTTTGAGGTTCTATTAGCTGTCAGTTTTTTTACTTTTTCTGGTTAGTATGTATGCAGATGTGGGGTTTGCATCTTAATGAACTTGCAGTGCTCAATTGTCTACACATTCTACCTAGGATCAGGAGTGGGTCACTTGGCCCTATGACCCTGCTCCGCCATTTAATAAGATCATGGCTGGTCTGATTGTAACCTCAACTCCACATTCCTACCTGTCCCCTATAACCTTTCACCCCCTTGCTTATCAAGAATTGATCTAGCTCTGCCTTAAAAATATTCCAAAGACTCTGCTTCCACTGCCTTTTGCAGAAGAGGGTTCCAAAAACACTCAACCCTGAGATTTATTTTCCTCCATTTTATCTTGAATCAGTGGCCCCTTACTTTTAAACAGTGACCCCTAGTTCTAGATCCTCCCATAAGAGGAAATACTGTCTCCACATTGACCTTGTCACCTCTTGCAGGAAAAATCTGACTCATTTTTCCTTCCAGTTTGATTTGAAATGATAGATTCATGAAATGGTAAATGGAAATTTGCAGATGGTATAGAACTTGAAAATTATTAGATAGTAATGTGAATAGTTGTAGGCTTCAGGATGGTGAAGTGGGCAGAAACATAGCAGATGGAGTTCAGTGTGAAGTGATGCACTACAGGAGCACCAACAGAGAGGCAGCAAATTATAAATGATACAGTTCTGAAGATGTTGATGAATGGAGAGACCTTGGTGTCCACATAACATCCATAAAGGCAGGATAAGTTGATAGTGGTGAAATAGCTTATGGTTACTTGAGTTTATGAATTGAGCAATAGAATATATAAAACCAAAGTGACCATGCTAAACCTTTGTTAATCACAGTAGGTCTCAGCTGGGTGTTGCGGTGAATTCTGGGCATCAGAAGATGTAAAGGCCTTGACAGAGGAGGTTTACCAGAGATGAGGGACTTCAGTTATAAGGATGTTCGAAAAATGTTTTGGGACGGGGAAAATTAAAAGGGGACTTAATATAGGGTTTGAAGGTGATGGGCTTTGACACAGAAAAAATAGTCCTTCTGACGAGTGGGCCAATAACTAGAGATTATAAATTCAAAATCATAAACAAAAGATCTAGAGGGGACATACGTTTTTATTAAGTTGTCAGAATCTGGAATGCTCTGCTTGAAAAAGTTGGTGGAAGCTGATTCTGTAAATAATGTTAAAAGGGGCAGGTACTGAGGATGGGAGGGGGGTGTTTAATGGGTAAAAAAACAGATATTGGATTAGGCACCACAAGGACCAGCACAGGCATGATGGACTAAATGGCCTCCTATGTTCACAATAGGTTGCAGATACTGAGTCAATTGAATCTTCCAAGGCAGAAAAACCTACAGCAGAGTTCTAGATTGCTACCAACCTAAATGAACTATATAAGATTATGCCTATTCCAGATGCACCCCGATCAGAAGAAATGGTTCCTTGGTATCTATTCTATTGTATGTCAAGTTTTTAAGCTCCTTGGCTAAATCGCCACTCAACTTCTAATTTGAAGGAAGTACACACCAAATCTGTGCAACTTGCCTTCCTAAGAGCCCATGGGATCCAAGGCAAAGTGGCACGTTGTATCCAAAATTGGCTGAGGTTGGAAGCAGTGGGTGATGGGACAGGGATGTTCGTGACTGGGAGCCTGTTTCCAGTGGGGTCCCACAGGGCTTGGTGCTGGTGCCCTTGCTGTTTGTGGTGTATGTAAATGATTTGTACTTAAATGTAGGGGGTATGATCAAGAAGTTTGTGGATGACAGAAAAATTGGTAGGCTGCTAAACAGTGAGGAGGATAGCTGTAAACTGCAGGAGGATATCAATGGACTGGTCAGGTGGGCAGAGCAGTGGCAAATGATATTCAGCCTGGAAAAGTGAAGTAATGCACTTGGGGAGGGCTAAAAAGGCAAGGGATTACACTGAATGGTAGGACTCCTGGAAAGTACTGAAGATCAGCGGGACCTTGGTGTGCATATCCATAGATCTCTGAAGGCAGCAGGGCAGTAGATAAGGTGGTTAAGAAGGTGTATGGGATACTTGCCTTTTTTTAGCTGAGGCATAGAATACAAGAGCAGGGAGGTTATGCTGGAACTGTATAAAATGCTGGTTAGGCCACTACTGCAGTACTGTGTGTAGTTCTGGTCACCGCATTATATAGGAAGGGTGTGATTGCAGTGGAGAGGGTGCAGAGGAGATTCACCAGGATGCTGCCTGGGCTGGAGAGTCTGAGCTATGAGGAAAGATTGGATAGGCTGGGGTTGTTTTCCTTGCAGCAGCAAAGGTTGCGAGGGGTCCTGATAGAGGTGTATAAGATTGAGGAGCATAGATTGGGGAGATAGGAGGGCACTTTTTCCATTAGTAGAGGGGACTACTAATTAAGAAGGGACCATTAGGTATGAGGTAGTAGGTTAAGAGGGGAGTTGAGAAATCTTTTCACCCAAAGGGTGGTGGGAGTCTGGAACTCGCTGTCTAAAAGGGTAGTTGAGTCAGAAACACTTGTAACATTTAAGTTTTTAGATATTTAATTGTGTTGCATAGCCTCCAGGGCTATGGACCAAGCGGTGTAAAATGGGATTAGTGTGGACATGGTGGGCTGAATGGCCTTGTTCTACATTGTTAATGTCTGAGTCTATAATTTAATCCTTTTAAGCCCAGTTATCAGTCCAGTGAATCTGCTCTCTACTCCTTCATGGAACAATAGATCTTTTTCCTGAGATTTGGTACTCAACTTGAATGCAGCACCCCAGATAGGTTCTGACCAAAGCTTTGTATGACTGAAACGTACACTTGATTTGAATTCCATTCCCTTAAGGTAAAGGCCAACATTCCTTTAAGAATGTGTATGGCTGTCTAAGTATTGCTTGTAACAGTGATAGGTGTCACTAACATTTTTATAATACCCTGACTGAGTTGTACGTGAACCATTTGCAATGTAATTATTGTGATACAAAGCTCATGACTAGGGGAGAACGTAGTGAAAATCACAAGGGTATTTTATTTAAGTTGCAAAAATCTACTTCCATCAGTTAGGCTACTCTGATAGTTGCTGTCATAAACTTTGCTCTAATTAGTGATGGAAACACTCGTGTAGGGAAATAGGATAATTCCCAGTAAGGGAAAAAGAATATTGAAGACTGGATTTATCACCTATATTGGAGTTTTGCATCAAATGTGAAACTTGTAATAACATTCAGTGCAAACAGGTCACTTAATAAACAAAAGGCAGAACACTTAAGAATATATAGGAGAGCTATAAAAAAGCTGATTAGGAAATGCAAAACAGAGCATTTGGGGTGGGGTGTTGCTAGGCAACAAAAAGGAATGGCCATTGAAAGGCTTTCTTGCAGACTCATCACGAGTAAGATGATTGGAAAGGAAATGCTGCTTGAGAGCAGCTTCCGACAGAGACTGAGGGACAGGTAGAAAAACTGAATAAGTACCTGGGCTCAGTTTTCAGAGGAGGTGGATAACCTAGAGGCCATTTTATGAGATAAAATTAACATTCATTCAGGATTCTTTGAGAAACCAATGGAGTAAATTGATAAGGTAATAGATGACATGCATCTGGATCTTAAGAAGGTATTTGAAGACGCTGGTTAGGAGTTTTGTTAAAATTAAGGCACGCTAAAGGATGGAAAAGAAGTCAACCCCTGTTCCTTTCCCATTGATTCTTTCTTTCTTTCTCACTCCCTTTGTTTTCCAGATTCTCATTCAATTTCTTCTTTCTCTTTTTCTCACTCTTTCCCATACTGCCACACCTTTTTTGGTATCGTCCTCCTATATCCTTTCTGCCACCTTTTTATAACATGGCAACAAGAACTGCATGTGGCCTAACCAAGGTTCGATACAGGCTTAGGATAACTTCCCTACTTTTCTTTTCTGTTCCCCTAGATTGTTCATCTCTGTTTGTACTTGTCTTTAAATATAGTCCAAGCAATTCTCAGGCAAGAAACGTGTAGGAACATTAGAAATGCTGTGGCTTCTGATCACTGTCAGCAGCTGTTTAAGATCCACATTGACAGAAATGTGGATCTGGAGATCAACTAATAGGTTGATGTTGCTGGTCTTCTGTACTGCAATTGGACGTGTGGCTGCAGGAAGGTGATGAATATAGGATGTATAGTACATGCAAATAGTCAACCTTCTGGTGTCTGCTTGCCTAAATTCACAGAATTAGAAACACTGCCAGATCCTACCTGCTTCTGCTCAAGAAACTCACCCCTGCAAAGCTGTGTGGAAATTCTTAACAGTTTAATGAGATCAGGAATTCTTGTGGATCTGCCAACCTTCCAGGATTGGCCTGGAGCCTCTAGGAATGGAAGATCAATCTCCATGGCACTGCTGTGTGCAATCCTGGGGATAAATCATCGGGACATTTTGTTTGTCATTTTCCTTGAATATTTCTCTACCCAAATATAAAAGCATAAAAAATGTGAAGGGGTGAGGGGTAGGTATGTCACTAGGCTGAATTTGTTGGCCAATGAAGCATGGGGGCAAGTTGTGATAACCTCCAGGAATACATTTTAATCACGGTTGTCAACCCAAAATTCCTGCCCCATACTCTGTTCAAACAGTAGTAGCTGCTTGGAGCAGAAGGAAGTGCAAGAAAAATGCCAGTTTTATATTGAGTGGGGGTGTGGGAAACCTGGCCAGTTTTGGGGATGGGCAGGCCCAGGAGAATCCGTTTGCTTGTAGACATAGGGAGTGTCTGTGTGAAATAGCTGAGAACAAGAAGACTGCCATGTCGAACTGAAAGTTCTTCAGAGGGTGGAGAAGCATCCCAGTTTAATCTAAAATGTGGGAGAAAATTGCCAGCATGAATTGTGCAGGTAAAGGCAAAGTGTGCAATTGTGCACTAGGAAAGTGGAGAAGAATGCCAATGTGAAGAGGGCGGAAGGGGTAGAATATGAATGTATTGATTAGTTTGGGAGGAAAAGGGTAAAAAATGCCTTGTAACTAAAAGCATACAAACAATTTACAATGTCAGATTTAGCATGTTTACCATTGCATACTGTAAATGCCTGCAATTTGTTTTTGGGATGTGGATGACATTGGAAAGGCAGTATTGGTTGCCCATTCCTAGTTGCTTTGTGGGCATTGAGTTAACCACAGTGTGGAACTGGAATCTCATTGTAGGCCTCCCTGAACTAGCTTATGACAATCTAGTAACTTTCATAGTCACTGTGGTGCTAAGCCACAAAGTTGAGACTAATTCAGTAGTAAAATGTGCACTCTGCATTGCTTGTCCTGTAATATAACCCACTAGCTTACTGTGCCATCCAGTCTTCTGTTATCCAAGTGGACAAAATACTGGATCCACCTTCAACCTAATTAATAAGCCATGTAACTGTGCTATTTTTATAATCTGTGCTATTTGAGATGTCTACTTATTTTGAGGTTCTATTAGCTGTCAGATTTTTTACTTTTTCTGGTTAGTATGTATGCAGATGTGGGGTTTGCATCTTAATGAACTTGCAGTGCTCAATTGTCTACACATTCTACCTAGGATCAGGAGTGGGTCACTTGGCCCTATGACCCTGCTGCGCCATTTAATAAGATCATGGCTGGTCTGATTGTAACCTCAACTCCACACTCCTACCTGTCGCCTATAACCTTTCACCCCCTTGCTTATCAAGAATTGATCTAGCTCTGCCTTAAAAATATTCCAAAGACTCTGCTTCCACTGCCTTTTGCGGAAGAGGGTTCCAAAAACACTCAACCCTGAGATTTATTTTCCTCCATTTTATCTTGAATCAGTGGCCCCTTACTTTTAAACAGTGACCCCTAGTTCTAGATCCTCCCATAAGAGGAAATACTCTCTCCACATTGACCTTGTCACCTCTTGCAGGAACAATCTGACTCATTTTTCCTTCCAGTTTGATTTGAAATGATAGATTCATGAAATGGTAAATGGAAATTTGCAGATGGTATAGAACTTGGAAAATTATTAGATAGTAATGTGAATAGTTGTAGGCTTCAGGATGGTGAAGTGGGCAGAAACATAGCAGATGGAGTTCAGTGTGAAGTGATGCACTACAGGAGCACCAACAGAGAGGCAGCAAATTATAAATGATACAGTTCTGAAGATGTTGATGAATGGAGAGACCTTGGTGTCCACATAACATCCATAAAGGCAGGATAAGTTGATAGTGGTGAAAAAGCTTATGGTTACTTGAGTTTATCAATTGAGCAATAGAATATATAAAACCAAAGTGACCATGCTAAACCTTTGTTAATCACAGTAGGTCTCAGCTGGGTGTTGCGATGAATTCTGGGCATCAGAAGATGTAAAGGCCTTGACAGAGGAGGTTTACCAGTGATGAGGGACTTCAGTTATAAGGATGTTCGAAAAATGTTTTGGGACGGGGAAAATTAAAAGGGGACTTAATATAGGGTTTGAAGGTGATGGGCTTTGACACAGAAAAAATAGTCCTTCTGACGAGTGGGCCAATAACTAGAGATTATAAATTCAAAATCATAAACAAAAGATCTAGAGGGGACATACGTTTTTATTAAGTTGTCAGAATCTGGAATGCTCTGCTTGAAAAAGTTGGTGGAAGCTGATTCTGTAAATAATGTTAAAAGGGGCA
This sequence comes from Carcharodon carcharias, assembly GCF_017639515.1. Classification (NCBI taxonomy): domain Eukaryota; kingdom Metazoa; phylum Chordata; class Chondrichthyes; order Lamniformes; family Lamnidae; genus Carcharodon; species Carcharodon carcharias. Next base: position 152,219,429 of record NC_054471.1, read on the forward strand.
GGTACTGAGGATGGGAGGGGGGTGTTTAATGGGTAAAAAAACAGATATTGGATTAGGCACCACAAGGACCAGCACAGGCATGATGGACTAAATGGCCTCCTATGTTCACAATAGGTTGCAGATACTGAGTCAATTGAATCTTCCAAGGCAGAAAAACCTACAGCAGAGTTCTAGATTGCTACCAACCTAAATGAACTATATAAGATTATGCCTATTCCAGATGCACCCCGATCAGAAGAAATGGTTCCTTGGTATCTATTCTATTGTATGTCAAGTTTTTAAGCTCCTTGGCTAAATCGCCACTCAACTTCTAATTTGAAGGAAGTACACACCAAATCTGTGCAACTTGCCTTCCTAAGAGCCCATGGGATCCAAGGCAAAGTGGCACGTTGTATCCAAAATTGGCTGAGGTTGGAAGCAGTGGGTGATGGGACAGGGATGTTCGTGACTGGGAGCCTGTTTCCAGTGGGGTCCCACAGGGCTTGGTGCTGGTGCCCTTGCTGTTTGTGGTGTATGTAAATGATTTGTACTTAAATGTAGGGGGTATGATCAAGAAGTTTGTGGATGACAGAAAAATTGGTAGGCTGCTAAACAGTGAGGAGGATAGCTGTAAACTGCAGGAGGATATCAATGGACTGGTCAGGTGGGCAGAGCAGTGGCAAATGATATTCAGCCTGGAAAAGTGAAGTAATGCACTTGGGGAGGGCTAAAAAGGCAAGGGATTACACTGAATGGTAGGACTCCTGGAAAGTACTGAAGATCAGCGGGACCTTGGTGTGCATATCCATAGATCTCTGAAGGCAGCAGGGCAGTAGATAAGGTGGTTAAGAAGGTGTATGGGATACTTGCCTTTTTTTAGCTGAGGCATAGAATACAAGAGCAGGGAGGTTATGCTGGAACTGTATAAAATGCTGGTTAGGCCACTACTGCAGTACTGTGTGTAGTTCTGGTCACCGCATTATATAGGAAGGGTGTGATTGCAGTGGAGAGGGTGCAGAGGAGATTCACCAGGATGCTGCCTGGGCTGGAGAGTCTGAGCTATGAGGAAAGATTGGATAGGCTGGGGTTGTTTTCCTTGCAGCAGCAAAGGTTGCGAGGGGTCCTGATAGAGGTGTATAAGATTGAGGAGCATAGATTGGGGAGATAGGAGGGCACTTTTTCCATTAGTAGAGGGGACTACTAATTAAGAAGGGACCATTAGGTATGAGGTAGTAGGTTAAGAGGGGAGTTGAGAAATCTTTTCACCCAAAGGGTGGTGGGAGTCTGGAACTCGCTGTCTAAAAGGGTAGTTGAGTCAGAAACACTTGTAACATTTAAGTTTTTAGATATTTAATTGTGTTGCATAGCCTCCAGGGCTATGGACCAAGCGGTGTAAAATGGGATTAGTGTGGACATGGTGGGCTGAATGGCCTTGTTCTACATTGTTAATGTCTGAGTCTATAATTTAATCCTTTTAAGCCCAGTTATCAGTCCAGTGAATCTGCTCTCTACTCCTTCATGGAACAATAGATCTTTTTCCTGAGATTTGGTACTCAACTTGAATGCAGTACCCCAGATAGGTTCTGACCAAAGCTTTGTATGACTGAAACGTACACTTGATTTGAATTCCATTCCCTTAAGGTAAAGGCCAACATTCCTTTAAGAATGTGTATGGCTGTCTAAGTATTGCTTGTAACAGTGATAGGTGTCACTAACATTTTTATAATACCCTGACTGAGTTGTACGTGAACCATTTGCAATGTAATTATTGTGATACAAAGCTCATGACTAGGGGAGAACGTAGTGAAAATCACAAGGGTATTTTATTTAAGTTGCAAAAATCTACTTCCATCAGTTAGGCTACTCTGATAGTTGCTGTCATAAACTTTGCTCTAATTAGTGATGGAAACACTCGTGTAGGGAAATAGGATAATTCCCAGTAAGGGAAAAAGAATATTGAAGACTGGATTTATCACCTATATTGGAGTTTTGCATCAAATGTGAAACTTGTAATAACATTCAGTGCAAACAGGTCACTTAATAAACAAAAGGCAGAACACTTAAGAATATATAGGAGAGCTATAAAAAAGCTGATTAGGAAATGCAAAACAGAGCATTTGGGGTGGGGTGTTGCTAGGCAACAAAAAGAATGGCCATTGAAAGGCTTTCTTGCAGACTCATCACGAGTAAGATGATTGGAAAGGAAATGCTGCTTGAGAGCAGCTTCCTGACAGAGACTGAGGGACAGGTAGAAAAACTGAATAAGTACCTGGGCTCAGTTTTCAGAGGAGGTGGATAACCTAGAGGCCATTTTATGAGATAAAATTAACATTCATTCAGGATTCTTTGAGAAACCAATGGAGTAAATTGATAAGGTAATAGATGACATGCATCTGGATCTTAAGAAGGTATTTGAAGACGCTGGTTAGGAGTTTTGTTAAAATTAAGGCACGCTAAAGGATGGAAAAGAAGTCAACCCCTGTTCCTTTCCCATTGATTCTTTCTTTCTTTCTCACTCCCTTTGTTTTCCAGATTCTCATTCAATTTCTTCTTTCTCTTTTTCTCACTCTTTCCCATACTGCCACACCTTTTTTGGTATCGTCCTCCTATATCCTTTCTGCCACCTTTTTATAACATGGCAACAAGAACTGCATGTGGCCTAACCAAGGTTCGATACAGGCTTAGGATAACTTCCCTACTTTTCTTTTCTGTTCCCCTAGATTGTTCATCTCTGTTTGTACTTGTCTTTAAATATAGTCCAAGCAATTCTCAGGCAAGAAACGTGTAGGAACATTAGAAATGCTGTGGCTTCTGATCACTGTCAGCAGCTGTTTAAGATCCACATTGACAGAAATGTGGATCTGGAGATCAACCAATAGGTTGATGTTGCTGGTCTTCTGTACTGCAATTGGACGTGTGGCCGCAGGAAGGTGATGAATATAGGATGTATAGTACATGCAAATAGTCAACCTTCTGGTGTCTGCTTGCCTAAATTCACAGAATTAGAAACACTGCCAGATCCTACCTGCTTCTGCTCAAGAAACTCACCCCTGCAAAGCTGTGTGGAAATTCTTAACAGTTTAGTGAGATCAGGAATTCTTGTGGATCTGCCAACCTTCCAGGATTGGCCTGGAGCCTCTAGGAATGGAAGATCAATCTCCATGGCACTGCTGTGTGCAATCCTGGGGAAAAATCATCGGGACATTTTGTTTGTCATTTTCCTCGAATATTTCTCTACCCAAATATAAAAGCATGAAAAATGTGAAGGGGTGAGGGGTAGGTATGTCACTAGGCTGAATGTTTTGGCCAATGAAGCATGGGGGCAAGTTGTGATAACCTCCAGGAATACATTTTAATCACGGTTGTCAACCCAAAATTCCTGCCCCATACTCTGTTCAAACAGTAGTAGCTGCTTGGAGCAGAAGGAAGTGCAAGAAAAATGCCAGTTTTATATTGAGTGGGGGTGTGGGAAACCTGGCCAGTTTTGGGGATGGGCAGGCCCAGGAGAATCCGTTTGCTTGTAGACATAGGGAGTGTCTGTGTGAAATAGCTGAGAACAAGAAGACTGCCATGTCGAACTGAAAGTTCTTCAGAGGGTGGAGAAGCATCCCAGTTTAATCTAAAAGGGTGGGAGAAAAGTGCCAGCATGAATTGTGCAGGTAAAGGCAAAGTGTGCAGTTGTGCACTAGGAAAGTGGAGAAGAATGCCAATGTGAAGAGGGCGGAAGGGGTAGAATATGAATGTATTGATTAGTTTGGGAGGAAAAGGGTAAAAAATGCCTTGTAACTAAAAGCATACAAACAATTTACAATGTCAGATTTAGCATGTTTACCATTGCATACTGTAAATGCCTGCAATTTGTTTTTGGGATGTGGATGACATTGGAAAGGCAGTATTGGTTGCCCATTCCTAGTTGCTTTGTGGGCATTGAGTTAACCACAGTGTGGAACTGGAATCTCATTGTAGGCCTCCCTGAACTAGTTTATGACAATCTAGTAACTTTCATAGTCACTGTGGTGCTAAGCCACAAAGTTCCAGACTAATTCAGTAGTAAAATGTGCACTCTGCATTGCTTGTCCTGTAATATAACCCACTAGCTTACTGTGCCATCCAGTCTTCTGTTATCCAAGTGGACAAAATACTGGATCCACCTTCAACCTAATTATTAAGCTATGTAACTGTGCTATTTTTATAATCTGTGCTATTTGAGCTGTCTACTTATTTTGAGGTTCTATTAGCTGTCAGATTTTTTACTTTTTCTGGTTAGTATGTATGCAGATGTGGGGTTTGCATCTTAATGAACTTGCAGTGCTCAATTGTCTACACATTCTACCTAGGATCAGGAGTGGGTCACTTGGCCCTATGACCCTGCTGCGCCATTTAATAAGATCATGGCTGGTCTGATTGTAACCTCAACTCCACATTCCTACCTGTCCCCTATAACCTTTCACCCCCTTGCTTATCAAGAATTGATCTAGCTCTGCCTTAAAAATATTCCAAAGACTCTGCGTCCACTGCCTTTTGTGGAAGAGGGTTCCAAAAACACTCAACCCTGAGACTTAATTTCCTCCATTCTATCTTGAATCAGTGGCCCCTTATTTTTAAACAGTGACCCCTAGTTCTAGATTCTCCCATAAGAGGAAATACTTTCTCCACATTGACCTTGTCACCTCTTGCAGGAAAAATCTGACTCATTTTTCCTTCCAGTTTGATTTGAAATGATAGATTCATGAAATGGTAAATGGAAATTTGCAGATGGTATAGAACTTGGAAAATTATTAGATAGTAATGTGAATAGTTGTAGGCTTCAGGATGGTGAAGTGGGCAGAAACATAGCAGATGGAGTTCAGTGTGAAGTGATGCACTACAGGAGCACCAACAGAGAGGCAGCAAATTATAAATGATACAATTCTGAAGATGTTGATGAATGGAGAGACCTTGGTGTCCACATAACATCCATAAAGGCAGGATAAGTTGATAGTGGTGAAAAAGCTTATGGTTACTTGAGTTTATGAATTGAGCAATAGAATATATAAAACCAAAGTGACCATGCTAAACCTTTGTTAATCACAGTAGGTCTCAGCTGGGTGTTGCGATGAATTCTGGGCATCAGAAGATGTAAAGTCCTTGACAGAGGAGGTTTACCAGTGATGAGGGACTTCAGTTATAAGATTCGAAAAATGTTTTGGGACGGGGAAAATTAAAAGGGGACCTAATATAGGGTTTGAAGGTGATGGGCTTTGACACAGAAAAAATAGTCCTTCTGACGAGTGGGCCAATAACTAGAGATTATAAATTCAAAATCATAAACAAAAGATCTAGAGGGGACATACGTTTTTATTAAGTTGTCAGAATCTGGAATCCTCTGCTTGAAAAAGTTGGTGGAAGCTGATTCTGTAAATAATGTTAAAAGGGGCAGGTACTGAGGATGGGAGGGGGGTGTTTAATGGGTAAAAAAACAGATATTGGATTAGGCACCACAAGGACCAGCACAGGCATGATGGACTAAATGGCCTCCTATGTTCACAATAGGTTGCAGATACTGAGTCAATTGAATCTTCCAAGGCAGAAAAACCTACAGCAGAGTTCTAGATTGCTACCAACCTAAATGAACTATATAAGATTATGCCTATTCCAGATGCACCCCGATCAGAAGAAATGGTTCCTTGGTATCTATTCTATTGTATGTCAAGTTTTTAAGCTCCTTGGCTAAATCGCCACTCAACTTCTACTTTGAAGGAAGTACACACCAAATCTGTGCAACTTGCCTTCCTAAGAGCCCATGGGATCCAAGGAAAAGTGGCACGTTGTATCCAAAATTGGCTGAGGTTGGAAGCAGTGGGTGATGGGACAGGGATGTTCGTGACTGGGAGCCTGTTTCCAGTGGGGTCCCACAGGGCTTGGTGCTGGTGCCCTTGCTGTTTGTGGTGTATGTAAATGATTTGTACTTAAATGTAGGGGGTATGATCAAGAAGTTTGTGGATGACAGAAAAATTGGTAGGCTGCTAAACAGTGAGGAGGATAGCTGTAAACTGCAGGAGGATATCAATGGACTGGTCAGGTGGGCAGAGCAGTGGCAAATGATATTCAACCTGGAAAAGTGAAGTAATGCACTTGGGGAGGGCTAAAAAGGCAAGGGATTACACTGAATGGTAGGACTCCTGGAAAGTACTGAAGATCAGCGGGACCTTGGTGTGCATATCCATAGATCTCTGAAGGCAGCAGGGCAGTAGATAAGATGGTTAAGAAGGTGTATGGGATACTTGCCTTTTTTTAGCTGAGGCATAGAATACAAGAGCAAGGAGGTTATGCTGGAACTGTATAAAATGCTGGTTAGGCCACTACTGCAGTACTGTGTGTAGTTCTGGTCACCGCATTATATAGGAAGGGTGTGATTGCAGTGGAGAGGGTGCAGAGGAGATTCACCAGGATGCTGCCTGGGCTGGAGAGTCTGAGCTATGAGGAAAGATTGGATAGGCTGGGGTTGTTTTCCTTGCAGCAGCAAAGGTTGCGAGGGGTCCTGATAGAGGTGTATAAGATTGAGGAGCATAGATTGGGGAGATAGGAGGGCACTTTTTCCATTAGTAGAGGGGACTACTAATTAAGAAGGGACCATTAGGTATGAGGTAGTAGGTTAAGAGGGGAGTTGAGAAATCTTTTCACCCAAAGGGTGGTGGGAGTCTGGAACTCGCTGTCTAAAAGGGTGGTTGAGTCAGAAACACTTGTAACATTTAAGGTTTTAGATATTTAATTGTGTTGCATAGCCTCCAGGGCTATGGACCAAGCGGTGTAAAATGGGATTAGTGTGGACATGGTGGGCTGAATGGCCTTGTTCTACATTGTTAATGTCTGAGTCTATAATTTAATCCTTTTAAGCCCAGTTATCAGTCCAGTGAATCTGCTCTCTACTCCTTCATGGAACAATAGATCTTTTTCCTGAGATTTAGTATTCAACTTGAATGCAGCACCCCAGATAGGTTCTGACCAAAGCTTTGTATGACTGAAACGTACACTTGATTTGAATTCCATTCCCTTAAGGTAAAGGCCAACATTCCTTTAAGAATGTGTATGGCTGTCTAAGTATTGCTTGTAACAGTGATAGGTGTCACTAACATTTTTATAATACCCTGACTGAGTTGTACGTGAACCATTTGCAATGTAATTATTGTGATACAAAGCTCATGACTAGGGGAGAACGTAGTGAAAATCACAAGGGTATTTTATTTAAGTTGCAAAAATCTACTTCCATCAGTTAGGCTACTCTGATAGTTGCTGTCATAAACTTTGCTCTAATTAGTGATGGAAACACTCGTGTAGGGAAATAGGATAATTCCCAGTAAGGGAAAAAGAATATTGAAGACTGGATTTATCACCTATATTGGAGTTTTGCATCAAATGTGAAACTTGTAATAACATTCAGTGCAAACAGGTCACTTAATAAACAAAAGGCAGAACACTTAAGAATATATAGGAGAGCTATAAAAAAGCTGATTAGGAAATGCAAAACAGAGCATTTGGGGTGGGGTGTTGCTAGGCAACAAAAAAGAATGGCCATTGAAAGGCTTTCTTGCAGACTCATCACGAGTAAGATGATTGGAAAGGAAATGCTGCTTGAGAGCAGCTTCTGACAGAGACTGAGGGACAGGTAGAAAAACTGAATAAGTACCTGGGCTCAGTTTTCAGAGGAGGTGGATAACCTAGAGGCCATTTTATGAGATAAAATTAACATTCATTCAGGATTCTTTGAGAAACCAATGGAGTAAATTGATAAGGTAATAGATGACATGCATCTGGATCTTAATGAGGTATTTGAAGACGCTGGTTAGGAGTTTTGTTAAAATTAAGGCACGCTAAAGGATGGAAAAGAAGTCAACCCCTGTTCCTTTCCCATTGATTCTTTCTTTCTTTCTCACTCCCTTTGTTTTCCAGATTCTCATTCAATTTCTACTTTCTCTTTTTCTCACTCTTTCCCATACTGCCACACCTTTTTTGGTATCGTCCTCCTATATCCTTTCTGCCACCTTTTTATAACATGGCAACAAGAACTGCATGTGGCCTAACCAAGGTTCGATACAGGCTTAGGATAACTTCCCTACTTTTCTGTTCCCCTAGATTGTTCACCTCTGTTTGTACTTGTCTTTAAATATAGTCCAAGCAATTCTCAGGCAAGAAACATGTAGGAACATTAGAAATGCTGTGGCTTCTGATCACTGTCAGCAGCTGTTTAAGATCCACATTGACAGAAATGTGGATCTGGAGATCAACCAATAGGTTGATGTTGCTGGTCTTCTGTACTGCAATTGGACGTGTGGCTGCAGGAAGGTGATGAATATATGATGTATAGTACATGCAAATAGTCAACCTTCTGGTGTCTGCTTGCCTAAATTCACAGAATTAGAAACACTGCCAGATCCTACCTGCTTCTGCTCAAGAAACTCACCCCTGCAAAGCTGTGTGGAAATTCTTAACAGTTTAGTGAGATCAGGAATTCTTGTGGATCTGCCAACCTTCCAGGATTGGCCTGGAGCCTCTAGGAATGGAAGATCAATCTCCATGGCACTGCTGTGTGCAATCCTGGGGAAAAATCATCGGGACATTTTGTTTGTCATTTTCCTCGAATATTTCTCTGCCCAAATATAAAAGCATGAAAAATGTGAAGGGGTGAGGGGTAGGTATGTCACTAGGCTGAATGTTTTGGCCAATGAAGCATGGGGGCAAGTTGTGATAACCTCCAGGAATACATTTTAATCATGGTTGTCAACCCAAAATTCCTGCCCCATACTCTGTTCAAACAGTAGTAGCTGCTTGGAGCAGAAGGAAGTGCAAGAAAAATGCCAGTTTTATATTGAGTGGGGGTGTGGGAAACCTGGCCAGCTTTGGGGATGGGCAGGCCCAGGAGAATCCGTTTGCTTGTAGACGTAGGGAGTGTCTGTGTGAAATAGCTGAGAACAAGAAGACTGCCATGTTGAACTGAAAGGTCTTCAGAGGGTGGAGAAGCATCCCAGTTTAATCTAAAGGGTGGGAGAAAAGTGCCAGCATGAATTGTGCAGGTAAAGGCAAAGTGTGCTGTTGTGCACTAGGAAAGCGGAGAAGAATGCCAATGTGAAGAGGGCGGAAGGGGTAGAAAATGAATGTATTGATTAGTTTGGGAGGAAAAGGGTAAAAAATGCCTTGTAACTAAAAGCATACAAACAATTTACAATGTCAGATTTAGCATGTTTACCATTGCATACTGTAAATGCCTGCAATTTGTTTTTGGGATGTGGATGACATTGGAAAGGCAGTATTGGTCGCCCATTCCTAGTTGCTTTGTGGGCATTGAGTTAACCACAGTGTGGAACTGGAATCTCATTGTAGGCCTCCCTGAACTAGTTTATGACAATCTAGTAACTTTCATAGTCACTGTGGTGCTAAGCCACAAAGTTCCAGACTAATTCAGTAGTAAAATGTGCACTCTGCATTGCTTGTCCTGTAATATAACCCACTAGCTTACTGTGCCATCCAGTCTTCTGTTATCCAAGTGGACAAAATACTGGATCCACCTTCAACCTAATTAATAAGCCATGTAACTGTGCTATTTTTATAATCTGTGCTATTTGAGATGTCTACTTATTTTGAGGTTCTATTAGCTGTCAGATTTTTTACTTTTTCTGGTTAGTATGTATGCAGATGTGGGGTTTGCATCTTAATGAACTTGCAGTGCTCAATCGTCTACACATTCTACCTAGGATCAGGCGTGGGTCACTTGGCCCTATGACCCTGCTGCGCCATTTAATAAGATCATGGCTGGTCTGATTGTAACCTCAACTCCACATTCCTACCTGTCCCCTATAACCTTTCACCCCCTTGCTTATCAAGAATTGATCTAGCTCTGCCTTAAAAATATTCCAAAGACTCTGCTTCCACTGCCTTTTGTGGAAGAGGGTTCCAAAAACACTCAACCCTGAGACTTAATTTCCTCCATTCTATCTTGAATCAGTGGCCCCTTATTTTTAAACAGTGACCCCTAGTTCTAGATTCTCCCATAAGAGGAAATACTTTCTCCACATTGACCTTGTCACCTCTTGTAGGAAAAATCTGACTCATTTTTCCTTCCAGTTTGATTTGAAATGATAGATTCATGAAATGGTAAATGGAAATTTGCAGATGGTATAGAACTTGGAAAATTATTAGATAGTAATGTGAATAGTTGTAGGCTTCAGGATGGTGAAGTGGGCAGAAACATAGCAGATGGAGTTCAGTGTGAAGTGATGCACTACAGGAGCACCAACAGAGAGGCAGCAAATTATAAATGATACAATTCTGAAGATGATGAATGGAGAGACCTTGGTGTCCACATAACATCCATAAAGGCAGGATAAGTTGATAGTGGTGAAAAAGCTTATGGTTACTTGAGTTTATCAATTGAGCAATAGAATATATAAAACCAAAGTGACCATGCTAAACCTTTGTTAATCACAGTAGGTCTCAGCTGGGTGTTGCGATGAATTCTGGGCATCAGAAGATGTAAAGGCCTTGACAGAGGAGGTTTACCAGAGATGAGGGACTTCAGTTATAAGAAAAAATGTTTTGGGACGGGGAAAATTAAAAGGGGACCTAATATAGGGTTTGAAGGTGATGGGCTTTGACACAGAAAAAAATAGTCCTTCTGACGAGTGGGCCAATAACTAGAGATTATAAATTCAAAATCATAAACAAAAGATCTAGAGGGGACATACGTTTTTATTAAGTTGTCAGAATCTGGAATGCTCTGCTTGAAAAAGTTGGTGGAAGCTGATTCTGTAAATAATGTTAAAAGGGGCAGGTACTGAGGATGGGAGGGGGGTGTTTAATGGGTAAAAAAACAGATATTGGATTAGGCACCACAAGGACCAGCACAGGCATGATGGACTAAATGGCCTCCTATGTTCACAATAGGTTGCAGATACTGAGTCAATTGAATCTTCCAAGGCAGAAAAACCTACAGCAGAGTTCTAGATTGCTACCAACCTAAATGAACTATATAAGATTATGCCTATTCCAGATGCACCCCGATCAGAAGAAATGGTTCCTTGGTATCTATTCTATTGTATGTCAAGTTTTTAAGCTCCTTGGCTAAATCGCCACTCAACTTCTAATTTGAAGGAAGTACACACCAAATCTGTGCAACTTGCCTTCCTAAGAGCCCATGGGATCCAAGGCAAAGTGGCACGTTGTATCCAAAATTGGCTGAGGTTGGAAGCAGTGGGTGATGGGACAGGGATGTTCGTGACTGGGAGCCTGTTTCCAGTGGGGTCCCACAGGGCTTGGTGCTGGTGCCCTTGCTGTTTGTGGTGTATGTAAATGATTTGTACTTAAATGTAGGGGGTATGATCAAGAAGTTTGTGGATGACAGAAAAATTGGTAGGCTGCTAAACAGTGAGGAGGATAGCTGTAAACTGCAGGAGGATATCAATGGACTGGTCAGGTGGGCAGAGCAGTGGCAAATGATATTCAGCCTGGAAAAGTGAAGTAATGCACTTGGGGAGGGCTAAAAAGGCAAGGGATTACACTGAATGGTAGGACTCCTGGAAAGTACTGAAGATCAGTGGGACCTTGGTGTGCATATCCATAGATCTCTGAAGGCAGCAGGGCAGTAGATAAGGTGGTTAAGAAGGTGTATGGGATACTTGCCTTTTTTTAGCTGAGGCATAGAATACAAGAGCAGGGAGGTTATGCTGGAACTGTATAAAATGCTGGTTAGGCCACTACTGCAGTACTGTGTGTAGTTCTGGTCACCGCATTATATAGGAAGGGTGTGATTGCAGTGGAGAGGGTGCAGAGGAGATTCACCAGGATGCTGCCTGGGCTGGAGAGTCTGAGCTATGAGGAAAGATTGGATAGGCTGGGGTTGTTTTCCTTGCAGCAGCAAAGGTTGCGAGGGGTCCTGATAGAGGTGTATAAGATTGAGGAGCATAGATTGGGGAGATAGGAGGGCACTTTTTCCATTAGTAGAGGGGACTACTAATTAAGAAGGGACCATTAGGTATGAGGTAGTAGGTTAAGAGGGGAGTTGAGAAATCTTTTCACCCAAAGGGTGGTGGGAGTCTGGAACTCGCTGTCTAAAAGGGTGGTTGAGTCAGAAACACTTGTAACATTTAAGTTTTTAGATATTTAATTGTGTTGCATAGCCTCCAGGGCTATGGACCAAGCGGTGTAAAATGGGATTAGTGTGGACATGGTGGGCTGAATGGCCTTGTTCTACATTGTTAATGTCTGAGTCTATAATTTAATCTTTTTAAGCCCAGTTATCAGTCCAGTGAATCTGCTGTCTACTCCTTCATGGAACAATAGATCTTTTTCCTGAGATTTGGTATTCAACTTGAATGCAGCACCCCAGATAGGTTCTGACCAAAGCTTTGTATGACTGAAACGTACACTTGATTTGAATTCCATTCCCTTAAGGCAAAGGCCAACATTCCTTTAAGAATGTGTATGGCTGTCTAAGTATTGCTTGTAACAGTGATAGGTGTCACTAACATTTTTATAATACCCTGACTGAGTTGTACGTGAACCATTTGCAATGTAATTATTGTGATACAAAGCTCATGACTAGGGGAGAACGTAGTGAAAATCACAAGGGTATTTTATTTAAGTTGCAAAAATCTACTTCCATCAGTTAGGCTACTCTGATAGTTGCTGTCATAAACTTTGCTCTAATTAGTGATGGAAACACTCGTGTAGGGAAATAGGATAATTCCCAGTAAGGGAAAAAGAATATTGAAGACTGGATTTATCACCTATATTGGAGTTTTGCATCAAATGTGAAACTTGTAATAACATTCAGTGCAAACAGGTCACTTAATAAACAAAAGGCAGAACACTTAAGAATATATAGGAGAGCTATAAAAAAGCTGATTAGGAAATGCAAAACAGAGCATTTGGGGTGGGGTGTTGCTAGGCAACAAAAAAGAATGGCCATAGAAAGGCTTCCTTGCAGACTCATCACGAGTAAGATGATTGGAAAGGAAATGCTGCTTGAGAGCAGCTTCTGACAGAGACTGAGGGACAGGTAGAAAAACTGAATAAGTACCTGGGCTCAGTTTTCAGAGGAGGTGGATAACCTAGAGGCCATTTTATGAGATAAAATTAACATTCATTCAGGATTCTTTGAGAAACCAATGGAGTAAATTGATAAGGTAATAGATGACATGCATCTGGATCTTAAGGAGGTATTTGAAGACGCTGGTTAGGAGTTTTGTTAAAATTAAGGCACGCTAAAGGATGGAAAAGAAGTCAACCCCTGTTCCTTTCCCATTGATTCTTTCTTTCTTTCTCACTCCCTTTGTTTTCCAGATTCTCATTCAATTTCTACTTTCTCTTTTTCTCACTCTTTCCCATACTGCCACACCTTTTTTGGTATCGTCCTCCTATATCCTTTCTGCCACCTTTTTATAACATGGCAACAAGAACTGCATGTGGCCTAACCAAGGTTCGATACAGGCTTAGGATAACTTCCCTACTTTCTTTCTGTTCCCCTAGATTGTTCACCTCTGTTTGTACTTGTCTTTAAATATAGTCCAAGCAATTCTCAGGCAAGAAACATGTAGGAACATTAGAAATGCTGTGGCTTCTGATCACTGTCAGCAGCTGTTTAAGATCCACATTGACAGAAATGTGGATCTGGAGATCAACCAATAGGTTGATGTTGCTGGTCTTCTGTACTGCAATTGGACGTGTGGCTGCAGGAAGGTGATGAATATATGATGTATAGTACATGCAAATAGTCAACCTTCTGGTGTCTGCTTGCCTAAATTCACAGAATTAGAAACACTGCCAGATCCTACCTGCTTCTGCTCAAGAAACTCACCCCTGCAAAGCTGTGTGGAAATTCTTAACAGTTTAGTGAGATCAGGAATTCTTGTGGATCTGCCAACCTTCCAGGATTGGCCTGGAGCCTCTAGGAATGTAAGATCAATCTCCATGGCACTGCTGTGTGCAATCCTGGGGATAAATCATCGGGACATTTTGTTTGTCATTTTCCTTGAATATTTCTCTACCCAAATATAAAAGCATGAAAAATGTGAAGGGGTGAGGGGTAGGTATGTCACTAGGCTGAATGTGTTGGCCAATGAAGCATGGGGGCATGTTGTGATAACCTCCAGGAATACATTTTAATCACGGTTGTCAACCCAAAATTCCTGCCCCATACTCTGTTCAAACAGTAGTAGCTGCTTGGAGCAGAAGGAAGTGCAAGAAAAATGCCAGTTTTATATTGAGTGGGGGTGTGGGAAACCTGGCCAGCTTTGGGGATGGGCAGGCCCAGGAGAACCCGTTTGCTTGTAGACATAGGGAGTGTCTGTGTGAAATAGCTGAGAACAAGAAGACTGCCATGTTGAACTGAAAGTTCTTCAGAGGGTGGAGTAGCATCCCAGTTTAATCTAAAGGGTGGGAGAAAAGTGCCAGCATGAATTGTGCAGGTAAAGGCAAAGTGTGCAATTGTGCACTAGGAAAGTGGAGAAGAATGCCAATGTGAAGAGGGCGGAAGGGGTAGAAAATGAATGTATTGATTAGTTTGGGAGGAAAAGGGTAAAAAATGCCTGTAACTAAAAGCATACAAACAATTTACAATGTCAGATTTAGCATGTTTACCATTGCATACTGTAAATGCCTGCAATTTGTTTTTGGGATGTGGATGACATTGGAAAGGCAGTATTGGTCGCCCATTCCTAGTTGCTTTGTGGGCATTGAGTTAACCACAGTGTGGAACTGGAATCTCATTGTAGGCCTCCCTGAACTAGCTTATGACAATCTAATAACTTTCATAGTCACTGTGGTGCTAAGCCACAAAGTTCCAGACTAATTCAGTAGTAAAATGTGCACTCTGAATTGCTTGTCCTGTAATATAACCCACTAGCTTACTGTGCCATCCAGTCTTCTGTTATCCAAGTGGAAAAAATACTGGATCCACCTTCAACCTAATTAATAAGCCATGTAACTGTGCTATTTTTATAATCTGTGCCAATTGAGATGTCTGCTGATTTTGAGGTTCTATTAGCTGTCAGTTTTTTTACTTTTTCTGGTTAGTATGTATGCAGATGTGGGGTTTGCATCTTAATGAACTTGCAGTGCTCAATCGTCTACACATTCTACCTAGGATCAGGCGTGGGTCACTTGGCCCTATGACCCTGCTGCGCCATTTAATAAGATCATGGCTGGTCTGATTGTAACCCCAGGTATCAGTCCAGTGAATCTGCTCTCTGCTCCTTCATGGAACAATAGATCTTTTTCTTGAGATTTGGTACTCAACTTGAATGCAGCACCCCAAATAGGTTCTGACCAAAGCTTTGTATGACTGAAACGTACACTTGATTTGAATCCCATTCCCTTAAGGTAAAGGCCAACATTCCTTTATGAATGTGTATGGCTGTCTAAGTATTGCTTGTAACAGTGATAGGCGTCACTAACATTTTTATAATATCCTGACTGAGTTGTACATGAACCATTATGTATATAGCACAAAATTGCAAACATACCTTTATGTATAATGGCAGTTTTATTTGAATGGATGTTTGTATTTACTCTACCTGCCTTGTATGTCTCGGGAAAATTAATATTTTGGCATTAACTGTAGAAGTTAGTAGTGGTTATGCACCAAGATGCATTGGTACCATTTTTAAAAATTCATTTTAGTGGATGTGGGTATCACTGGCTATGCTGCATTTATTGCCCATCACAAATTGCCCTTGAGAAGGTGGTGGTGAGCTGCATACTTAATGCCTGACAGGATTGAGAGTAGAATGAATTCCACATCTAAAGAACAATACTACTTTAGTGTTTCCTTTTTCCCTCTGAGATCTTGGGGGGAGAAAGAAATCTACCTTGGAGAAATGTTGAAATGCTTTAGATGCGTGGTGTAGTCTAAAGAAAATGATGAAACATCCCTCAAAACTGACGGCTTTTGTTGTTTAAGGCCTGAAGTAAATTTTAAGAGGATATCACATATATTTCTGGGTTAAGTAACCTAACATAAAATAAGTACAAGTAAATTAAAACCTTGAATGTGCAGCATAAATGGTAATAATTTAAATAATGTGGCAGGCAAATCAAACATGACCTAGGAACATTTGTGAGAAATTTAACAGTGCTGATGAAATGTAGATGGTGAGTTATTTTGCCATTTTCACTTCAATGTAAAATGGTCTTGGATATCCATCAGCACAAAAATGGTAGTATACAGTAATTTGAGAAATGTTCCCAATGTGGCTGCCAAGCATATTTGAAGTTCGGAGGCTCTGGTGTCTATTTGGTGTAGTAAAACTAGCTCAAAGCCACATTTTAGACGGGGTATACAGTGTAACAACCTGTAAAACTTTGTATGGAATTTTTTTTGCGGTTTTAAAAGTTTTCTGTGCTTTCCTAACATGAAAAAAGTATTGCCTGGGGAGTAGAGATCTGTTAATCTAACCAAGGATGGTCTGGTAAGCATGTGTAACATGGGCCAAGAAACCATGGACTACATTTCAACTGCAACTTAAACAAGGGAAGGCATTTGAAGTAGACCATTTGAATGGGCTCGAGATAATTGTGGTATGTCTGTAGAGATGGGAAGAAAGGGATAGACTTGTTGAACGTAACGGTTTTTTCTTCTCTAAAGTTTCTCATTTCACGTTATGTTTTGAGACAGTCTTTTAAAAAGAGAATTATTGTTCTTTGAAACATTTGAGTAACTGCTAATTGAGTATGAATATGTGACTGTTGCTCTGGAAATATAATTGAGAAAGAAAGAGCTTGCATTTGTATTGTGCCTTTTTACTCTTGGACATCTGAAACAATTTGCAGCCAATGAAGTACTTTTTTTTTTGAAGAATTGTCATTTCTTTTGAAGGATTGTCATTGTTGTAATGTTGGAAACTTGACAGCCAATGTGTGCACAGCAAGATTCCGCAAATAATCAGAATCTGTTATAATATTTTTTGAGGGACAAATATTGGCTAGGACCTTTGAATTCTCCCAGCTCTTGAAGATCCCAAGGCACTATTTTTTCATGTTTACCTGAGCTTACAGACAGAGCCCTGGTTCAACACCTTATCTGAAAGACAGCCTGACTGACATGCAGTACTCCCTTGGTACAGCACTGAAGCTTCATCTTGGATTGTATTTAAGTCCCTGGAGTAAAGCTGGAACCACAACTTTCTGACATGGAGGTAAAAGTGTAACTATGAAGCCACAGTAACAAAATCAGGAAGAAGTGGAATAAGGCAGCTTTCCTGGTCAGAATTTAGGCATCCAGTGCAAAGGCTTCAAAACAAATTTCAATGACTTGCATTTCTTGTTTCCTGAATCTTGCTGTGTGATAACTGACTGCCATGTTTGCCCACCAATGACTACGCTTCAAAGCACTTCCAATCCTAACTCTAACAGCTTGGGTGTCTGTTACCAGGTATCATCTTTCCAGTGCAATGATGTCTTTGTTACTACCAGTGCTACATACAGTATTCCAGGTATTTACTAATTTAACATTGCAGAGTTTAATCCCGAGATTCTCGCTGTCACCCAGGAATGACTACAAGGGGGTGTGAAATGAAAGTCAGGAAAGATAAATCATAATATTTGCTTTAAAATTAAAGAATTGAAGACCAAGTTATTAACCTAGTTGGGTAGTAGAAGACAATGAAAACTGGTATGTACTTGAATTGGAAGGAGGTGATTGGTGGAGTCTTTGGGCCCTCAACTGTTGCTTATAATTACTATTGATTTGGATGACGTAATAGAGAACCATATGTACAAGATCCTTGACGACACAAAGATTGGCGTAAATAGTGTAGACAGCAGCATAAAACTACAAAATAATATTGATAACTGAAAAGGAAAAACTATGTCGTGAATGGATTTATAGGCAAGTGTGAGGTCATCTATTTACAACCAAAAAGGATAGATCAAAGTATTTAAATATGAAAAGGTGGGGATAATGGAGATCCAAAGGGATTTGGAGGTCCATCTACACAGATGGGGAAATGCTGCAATACTCAGCGACCTGCAACATCTGTGGAGAGAGAGAGTTAACACTGCAGGCTTATGACTTTTTGTCAAAAAGGTCATCAACCTGCAATGTTAACCCAGTTTCTCTCCACAGATGCTGTCGGACCGGAGTGTTTCCAGCATTGCATTACTTTGCTTTTGTACTGAAGTATATTAGTTAGCTGTATTTTTTTTTATTAAAAGCCTAATGAAATGTTAGCCCTTCTATCCAGAAGGCAAGAATATAAAGGGGAAGAAGTTACAATACAATACCCCTGGTTGGACTGCATCTGGAAGAGTGTTCAGCTCCTTTTGAAAGTTTATATTTACCATAGAAAGTGTGCAGTGTAGATTCACCAGACCTAGGTTTCAAAGGGGTGATTATGAGGAGAGATTGCATGAACTAGTTTGTATTGCCTGGGATACAGTATAGAAGCTTTAAAAAGTGATTTTGATTTGAGGTCGTTAAGAATTTTGAGAGGAATTTCTAGGGTAGATGGAGGATTTTTTTTTCTCCGGGTTGGGAGAAACTTGGGTCAAGGCAACAAACTGAAAACCAGAGCCTGGCCATTTAGGAGAGATGTTATGAAACAATTCTTCACATACGGGTTGGTAGAAGTGTGGAACGCTCCGACAAAAGGCAGTAGAATCTAGTTCAAATAATAGATTTAAAATCTTAGATTGGTAGATTTTTGCTAAACATGGGCATAACATAATATGGAGCCAAACTGTGTATTGAGTGAAGTTACAGATAAGCCATTTCTTATTAATGGCCTACTCCTCCCACATGAGCATGTATTCATTGGAGTGTAGAGAATGAAAGATGATCTTGAAGCATAAGATTGAGGGATTTGATTGGGTAGATACCAGGAGGATGGTTCCACTTGTGGGAGAGATGAGAATCAGGGGACACTAGAGGTCTACCACTTAAGATGGAGATGAGGAGAACTTTTTTCCTCCTAAAGGTGTGTAGAATTCTCTTCCCCAGAAAGCAGTGGAGGCTGGTCATTATCTATCTCTGCCTTGAATAAATTCAGATTTTTGATACCCAAAGGCTATGGGAGGCAGACAGCAAACTGGAGTTGAGACCACAACTAAATCAGCCATTGTCTTATTGAATGCTGAAGTCGGCTCAATGGGCTGAATGACCTACTCCTTCCAAGTCCTATGTTCCTATTTATATATAGTTGGGGTGAATGTTTTGAATGAGTTACCTAGGGAGATGTATGATAGGGGCGAATAACATTGGCAGTTGAAGGTACTGGCTATTACACCAATTAATTAGGTAAATGAGGCAGTTCATGTATGCACAGCAAGATCCCACGATCTGCAACTGAGATGAATGACCAGGTAATCTGTTTTGATTGAATGCTGGCCAGGAGACTGAATTCCCTGCTACACTTCCAATAGTCACTTCGGATCTTTGTTCACCTAAATGGACAAAGTGGGTGGGTGGTGGTTTCTGGGCTCAGTTTTATATATTATATGGAAGATAACATCTCCAACAATGCAGCATGCTGTCATTACTGCATACATGCCAGCCTAGATTAAAGCCAGGGAGGAGAATTTGAAAACCTGGGCCAGGGTTTTCTGGTCGTTGGGTGGGCTCGAGAGTGGTCCAGAAACCAGTCACGATCGGGTTCCGACCACGATTTCACGCTGGCTGGCCAATTAACAGCCATCCAGCATGAAATGCGCACTGCAGCGCTCAGTGCTGCCTGTGCAGAGGGGAAAGGAGGGTGAGCGCAGAGGTTCACGCATGCCTATGGGTGAGCACAGTAAAAACTCTGAGGCACAGTGCTGCCTCAGCTGAAGATTTTCCAAATAAACAACGAACTTAATGTTAAACACATTCCCTCATGTGATTCTGTCACATGAGCTGGGACATGTTGGAGGTGAGTGCAAGAAGTTTTTTTTAATCACCAGATGAAACCTCATCCCACCTGTGGATGAGATTTCGCCAAAAATGCAAAGGCTGCTTGGCCTTTTTGATCAATTAGTTCATTAAGGGTCTTAATAGGCCATTCAGTTGTCAGTGGGTGTGCTGCCAACTTGCATGTGAGTGCGTGATGACGTCGGGACGCTCGCCCGATGCCATCATGTGTCATTTTATGCTGGATATTGGGTGTGCACCCACATGCCTAGTGCAAATTTCTGCCCCCAATCTTTGAATTTGGCATTCCAGCAATCTTGCATCAATTTTGAGAAGGAATTGCATATTCGTTGGGGGAAAATCAATTTGAAAACCTGTGCATTTGGTTTTTGAACTCCTACGCCAGCTGGATGGTGCTGTATATTGAGAGTACAACTATGATCGCCATAGGGGAAGTTATGGAGTTTTTTTTAAAATGGCTTTCAAAGTTGATGAAAAGGCTCCTGACATTTACCCAGCTTATTTCACGTATTTAAAAAAAACTTGAGCAAAAAGGTTTCATCCATAAATGTCATCCTCTTTTGCCATGTGCAGGCCTCCAGGGTTCCCTGTACACCTCGATAAAAGCAAAAAAACAGCGGATCCTGGAAATCCAAAACAAAAATAAAAATACCTGGAAAAACTCAGCAGGTCTGGCAGCATCTGTGGAGAGGAACACAGTTAACGTTTCGAGTCCTTATGACTCTTCAACATAATTAAGTAAAAATAAAGAGGTGAAATTTCAGCAGGTTTAAGGGGGGCCTGGAACAAAAGGATATGGATATAGGATGAAATGGAAAAGATGCATGACTGAGAACAGGAGAACCTTTTCTTTAACTGAGGGTTGGGAATGGAATGCACCAACAGAGTTGCTAAGAGTCTCTGCTGTTGATGTTTAAGAATGGCAGTTGGTGTGAAGGTGAAGGGAATAACAGAATATAGAAACAGTCGGGGGCACATAAAACCAGGACTAGTAATCCTGTGGAGTACAAATAGGAATATGGACTGATTGGGCTGAGTGACTTGTTTCCACATGTAATTCTATATAATTATGTAAAACAGTAAGCAAGAATGATTCTGCTAATTGCTTTTTGTTTCTACTAAACTGCACCCTTTTAATCATTAAAAAAATCAAATTTGGCTGAATACATGCATCTGGGAAACGTAGAACCAGTTGGTACAAGACTCTAGTGGGTGTACATTTGGAAGAGATGGATGTAATTATGAAATTACTGCCTCTTTTTTGGAATTTTCTTAGCAGAATGAGATCATGTGACAGATATACTGTGTAATTGGTGCATAGAAAACCATTATATTATGGCTCAAAGAACTTTATAAGACCATGATACTGACCGGGTGAGGGGATCATGGAAAACATACAACTATCCTCTTACTGCAGATATTTTGCACTTAATTATAGTTTAAGTGGAAAAAAATGTTCAATTTTCTCCCTCTCTCTCCCCCTCCCTCCCTCCCTTGCTCTCTCATGTTCTCTCCCTCTCCTGTGTGCGTGCACACACAAAGTTCAGTCTTTTTAGACAAGTAATCAGTTTTTCTCTTCATCGTGCTTTCAAAAAACCTTCCAAATGGGCATCTTTTGAACCAGACATATTTAGCACCAATTTCTACAGCTGTGCCTTCAGGCCCTACTGAAAGCTGTATTGTACTGTTTTAGCCTAGAGCTAAAAAATGGTTTAAAGTATAAATGGTTATAAAATGCTTGTAACCTTTAGAATGCCATACTTGTGTCGGAGTGTAAGTGATTGGATTTTGCTTTTATAGTGATTTTTTTGTTGCTGTAATAACCCACATTAATGACTAAAATATAATATATACGACATAAAACAATATTAAATTGACAATACTTAGACTCATTTTTCTACAGCTGCATACAAACATTCTAACAATCATTGCAACCAAATCAATCAAAAGTAAACTTTTTCTATTGCTAATAGTTTGTATGAATTAGAAACAAATTTTGAAAGTAATTGTTTAGTGCTGACTCTGCACAAGTACAGAACATTATTACAAGCTTTGCTATCATCCTTATTCATCAGGTGCAGGTTGTTGTGTATTGGTTCCGCCTCCAATGTTCCGAAATATGAGTCTGAATTTTTCATGCAGCAGGGCTTGGCAGGGGCAGTCACTGAGCTGTCATTTTTACGCATTTGTGCCAACTAAGGCCCGCCCAGTGTAAGATGGAGCTGTAGCGCTCAGTGCCACCTATGCGGGTGGGTGGAGGAGGGAAAGCCAGGACCAGTGCTCTTTCGTGCATGCGTGCACAAAAGCGCTTCAATCTCCCTGAGGCCCGGAGCTGCCTCGGGGAGATTGAAGGGCTTTTGAAATTATTAAATAAATGGATTTAAAGTTTTATTAAACATGTCCCTCATGTGACTGTCATATGAGATGGGACATGTTTTGACTTTGTGGTGAAATTATTTATGCATTTAATAAAGGCTTTAGGAAACCTTATCCTGCTCGTGGATGAGGTTTCTTTTTTAAAAAAAAAAGCGAGGCTGCTTGGCCTTTATGCCTGCCCGCCAACCTTAAGGTTGGATGGGCAGTGTTAACAATTACATTAAGGAAGTAATTAATGGCCTTTAATAGGCTTTTTAAATATCAGCGGGCGTGCAGCCAACTACGTATGTCCACCAAATGAAACATCATGAGACAGTGCGATAGTGTCGGGACGCATGCCCAACATCATCACGCATCATTTTATGCATCAGTGTGTCGGGCCCTCCCCTGCACGCTGGCTGAAAGATTCTGTCCATGGGTTTGTGCCACTTCTTTTCCGATTATGTACCATGCTGACTCGCATTGTGCAGACGGAGCTATCTTTCAAGTTGCTCAAACATCCTCAAAGAAGTTCCAAAAATGTCACCAATGTTCTTCAGTCCTTTTAATTTCTCAAATAATATTTAAAAGAAAATTCCATCCCATCTTTGTTGCCATCGTTCTGTTGTGTATGACATTGAGCAAGATGACCACAAGCTTAACTGCAGGCAATCATTATTGAAGAACTTAATGTACACCTCCCCAGCTACGAGGACAGTATAGCAAAATGCTCAGATCTTGCACTCAGTTCTCTGTGTACTATATTTCAAGTTCTTTTGGACAGTTAACCATTCCTGTGGAAAAGGAATGAACTTTTCACTTAGTTTTTTGTCATAATGTCAAAACTATGCTTTGTTAGCTTGGATTCCTAGATAGTGAACATTACTTGAAAGCAGACATGAAGTACTTTGTAGAATCCCCTTTCCTTTAAGCTGTAAAGCTGATTTTAAAAAAAATGAACCTGAGGATATAGTTCTTCAACTTGTACTAATTAGAATAAATTTAGAACTTTTAAAATTTGCGTTATGTCCTGGGGTGAATTTTTCCTATGGCGGGCAGGCTGGGTGAGAGCGGGTGTGGGCAGGCACTGAGCTGATCACCACCCGCGATCGGCTGCACGCTGCCATTTTACATGGATTTGGCCTGCCCAGCATAACGTGTGGCCAGTAGTGCGTAGTGCTCAGCGCTACCTGTGCGGGCAGTGGGAGGACGGAGAGTTTGGGCCTGTGCGCTCTCGCGCATGTGCGTGAAAGAGTGCAGCAATCTCCCGGAGGCACTGAGCTGCCTCAGAGATTAAGTTGATAAAAAAAATTTTATATATATAATGTTATTTAAACATATCGCCTCATGTGACAGTCACATGAGCTGGGATATGTTTGTGAATTTTGCAAAAACTTACTTCATTATTTTTATAAAACCTTCAGGAAACCTCATTCCGCCCATGGATGAGGTTTCCTGAAAAACACGAAAGTCGCTTGAGCTCTTTTCCTACCCGCCAACATTGATGTTGAATGGGCAGTGATATTAACAACTTTAATTACTATTTGATGGCCTAAATAGGCCATTGACAGCTCTGCCACCGAACAAAATATCAAGATGATGTCATTTTACGCATCAGCGTGTTGGGCCCTCCCCTGCAGGCTGATGGCAATATTCTGCTCCTGGAGTTTGTTCAATTTTGAAATTGTCTGGGACATAATTGAATAAGGGATAGTTTCAGAGTTGGTGAGAATATACCAGACGTGGATGAAATGCCACTATTTTCTGCCTAAAAATGTTCGTTTTTCTTTCAATCCTCTGCAGCTGTGCAGACTGGTGGGTTTGAATTTTTTTTTAAGCCAAGTGACCATTCTACATGTGTGTACTGAGATAGAGGCCAGTTATTGAGGGGAGCATCATAGCTTTCATTTCCCATATGCATGTATCCGTTCCACCCAGCAACACTGGATAATAATTCGGGCAACCCCAAACCCCCCCCCCCCCCCCGCTCCTGTCCCTCATTGGATGGTCTAGTGCCATCTGCTAGAATTTACTTTGCTATTGGAACTGAATCGTGTGATCTCTACTCTTATTTGTGTTAATGAAACCCAAAAGCTACACTTAATGTTTGTCCAATTGTTGGAATGTTGCATGTGGGAGTGGCTACATCTGAAAATTTATAATTTTAAAAAAAAGGACTCCTGTTCCATTTCTCCATCTCCATATTGAAATCATTTCAATTGTCGCCTTGCACAACAGTATAGTATTGGGAGCAACATATTCACACTATGTATAACAATAAAGAAAATAAAATAGTTTTCATGGAAAGGTAAACTTCTATGTCTTTTGTGTAATCTTTTTCTCTGGGATAAGGCTGGGGGAAATGACAGGACTAGAAAAGGAACTCACTAAGTGTATGTAAGGAGCCGATTGAAGGATGATCCGGCTTGAGATTCATGCATGTATTAATGTTCTCCAATGGTAGTTGCTGTGTAGCCACCTCAGGCTGATTGGGTTGGGGGTTGTTTGTTTCTAAGCTATGAACGTTTTGCTTCCGAAGATGCAAAGACTTTTTTAACATCTGTTTGTTTACTTTAATTATCTAATGAGCATTACAGGAAAGGAACTTATTATTTTTGGCTGCTAGATTTGAGTTTTGGGCTAAAAGCAACAACCCAATGAATGACCTGGAACTCATGGTTCACAATTACAACATCTCATCCTGAGAGTTTTGAGAAAAGTTTCCATCCGAAGGCTCTGATGCTTGTCTGGCTAAAATATCTTTCAAAGGGTATATGAAACGCTGGTGATTTTGAATTCTATTGATTTTGAGCATAATACTGTGAAAAGTATCTTGCTTTATTTGCTTCTCTATTTTGCCTGTGAATAAATTGACTAAGTAGTTTTAGCTTGTACGCATTGTTCTGTTGACCTGTTTCCTACTGTTTTTGAATGTGATTGGATAACTTGGACATCCTGTGTGTCCTCCAGAACACAGCTTACCCCACTTATGTATAAAAAGGCCCCTTTATCCTGACCATTGCAGATAATCGATTGCAGGCTTTGGTTCAGAAGGGACTTGACCTGATTGTGGAAAAATTGTTTTGGTTCAGAAGGGACTTGACCTGATTGTGGAAAAATTGCACCTAGTTTTAAGAGAATGTTGGTGAAAGGACTACGTGGTGACAATTAGCAGGAGCTCTGAATGGAGCATGAACACTCATGAGCAGGACAGTTTGTTCAGTTTGTTTTGTTTGCTTCAGCCACCCTTACTGGAGGTTGAAGTTGGTAGGATAGTTATGCTGGATGATACCTTTATATTGCTCGGCAGTGAACTGCAGGGACCCATTGATTAATCAGTGAGATGAGATTTGCAAAATTGGAAGAAGGTAGAGGCTTGACTAATTGAACAACCAGAAGAAAAATTTCCAGAAACAATTTATGTATGTATATTGCAACAGAAAACAAGAGCTTTATTTGTCAACCATATACTTAATCTTTGTGTAATTATTTTCTTGCCTCACACTCTCATTTGATTGATTTTTGGTTGTCTTTTAATTATGGGTTCTCCCCCTCTTGCCAATTAGCTTTCCTTTGCAATTTAATATGTAGGGTGGAAGGGTGTAATCCCTCTTCTCATCTAGATATAAAATCTAGGTTGTGGAAGGAGTGTACTTCCCTCTGTTCTGACCAAGTAAGACGTTGATGAGTCCTTGTCCTCCTCAGTACTGCTCTGAAATTACTTGTTAGTCAGTGAGCAGGCTTGGATGACTTTCCTGTTGTAAGGTTGTTCAGCCTCTCACTAAAGAGATCTGGAGTCTTGGATGGTTGAATATAAACCTCTTATTGGTAACCCATAACTATATACATATCTAAGGTACTGCCATGCATGAATGTTATCTCCATGCTGGTTCCTTCCTGATTCTATTACACAGTCTATCATCATGTGATTCTCTACATCATATTGGTGGGTGGTATTGTTCTCCAGTCCTGCATGCTCTGCCTGAACCCTTAAAAATACATTTCCCTCCAATATTACCCCCTCTCGCTGGAAAAGTATAGCTGTGATGAGTAATTTTCTATATGAAAAATGCAATTTGAGTTCAGCATTCTGGACTATATTTAACTTTAAAGTCCATCATACTCTTATCATTATGAAACCCTAAATTACTACATTTTCTGTGAAGCAGGCATTTCAATTATAAAACTTTTATAAAGTTTTTCAAGAATCATGTTAGCAAATGGGAAAATGTGAATTTACCAGAGGTCATTGAACAATTTACTATACAGAACGAGATGTATCTGTACTCTTATGTGCCAATATTTGATTACAATGAAACCTTAAGTTAGTCAGTGATAGGAATGTAATTGAGTGACAAACGTGAAGCCATATGTTTAACTGTAAATTGCAAAGGATACTTTTTAACAAAACTCTTTCCATCTGAGCTATTAGAGACCAGCTGTCCTGCCCAGGATGCCTGGACGTGTTTTATTGTGTCTTATTATTAGAGGAAATCCAATTCAGAAGTGTGCACTATGGTGATATGCGTGGGACCCATTTTATATAATGCTGTTGTAATTTTAACATACCATTTGTCTTCCTAATTGTTTGCTGCACCTGCATGCTAACTTTTTGCGTTCCTTGTACGAGTACACCCAAGTTCCTCACCTTTTTAAAAGAAAAATATTCTGCTTTTTACCCTTATGACCAGAGTGAATAACTTCTCACTTTCTCAAATTATATTCCATCTTCCATCTTGTCCACTCACCTAACCTGGCTATATCTCTCTGCAACCTTTCCTTATTCTCCCCATAACTTACCTTTCCACCTAGTTTTGGTATCAGCAGCAAACTTGGATACATTGCTCTCTGTCTCTTCATCTAAATCATTAATATAGATTGTAAATAGTGGAGGCCCCAGCACTGACCCTTGGGGCACTCTCCTATTCACTGCCTGCCAACTTAAAATCCTCATTTATGCCACTCTTTATTTTCTATCCATTAACCAATCCTCTATCCATGCTAATATATTACCCTGACTCCATTAGCCCTTATTCTGCCCATTAACCTTTTGTGTGGCACCTTTATCAAATGTCTTTTGGAAATCCCAGGTATGCTATATCTACTACTTCCCCTTTATCTACTTTACTTACATCCTCAAAAAATGAATAAATTTGTCAAACAGGTTTCCTTTTGTTCTTTGGGATGTAGGTGAATGACTAAATGACTAAAAGACCAATAAGGAGGCAAAGCTAGCTAGAAAACAGTAAGAGTTTTAAAAAAATATTTAAAAGAGAAAAGAGTTAACAAAAGTGATTGTTGGTCCAATAGAAAGTGAGTCTGGAGAATTGATAATGGAAAACAAGGAGATAGCAGATGAATTGAACAGCTGTTTTGCATCAGTTTTCACTATCTAGGATATGAGTAACATCCCAGAAGCTGCTATAAACCAGGAAATGGAAGTAGGGGAGGAAGTCAAGAAAATTAGTCACCAGAGAAGTGGTATTGAGTAAACTGTTGGAGCTACAGGCTCACAAGATGGACTTCATCCTAGGGCCTTAAACAAAACATCTGGTGAGATAGTTGATGCATTGGTTTTAATTTTCCAAAACTCCCTGGATCCAGGGAAAGTTCCATTTAGATTGGAAGATAGCAAATGTAACTCCATTATTCAAAAATGGAGAGAGACATAATGTGCAAAACTACAGGCCAGTTAGCTTAACATCTGTTTTAGGGAAAATATTAGAAGCTGTTATTAAAGAAGTTATAGGGCACTTGGATAAGCTCAAAGTCATCAGGCAGAGTCAACTTGGTTTTGTGAAAGGGAAATCATGTTTAACCAAGAGTTCTTTGAGGAAGTAATGTGCTGTGGATAAAGGGGTGAATGTACTATGCTTGGATTTCCAGAAGACATTTGACAAAGTGCCACATCAAAGTGTATTGCGAGAAGTAAAAGCTCATGGTATAGGGGCTAACATATATTGGCATGGATAGAAGATTGGCTGTGTAGCAGGAACCAGAGAGTAGGAATAAGTGGGTCTTTTACTAGCTGGCAAGATGTAATGAGTGGTGTGCCACATGGATCAGTACTTGGACCTCAACTGTTTACAATTTATACAAATGACTTGCATGAAGGATGGTTGCCAAATTTGATGACAAAGATAGGTAGGAAAGTAAGTTGTGAAGAGGACAAGAGGCTATAAAAAGAAATCGATAGGTTAAGGGAGTGGACAAAGATCTGGCAAGGGAGTATCGGCCAGAATTTTTAGCTTGTTAGGTGAGCGCGTGCCTGACCCGAATGGGCGGAAAATGACGTGCGATGACATCAGGCGAGTGTCCTGACATCATTGTGCACGCTGCGAGATTTTGGTCAGCGGGCGCATGTGGGAGTCAGCGGCACACCCACCAACAATTAAAAGGCTAATTAAAGCCATCAGATATAATTGAATTAAATTTTTTGCTGCCTGTCCAACCTTATGGTTGGCGGGAAGGCGAAAAGGCCAAGCAGCCTTTGCGTTTTTCAGGAAACCTCATCCATGGGCAGGATGAAAGTTTCCAACAGCAAATAAAAATAAAATAATTTAAACATTTTATTAATAATGTGTCCCTGCTCATGTGACTCTGTCATGTGAGGGGACATGTTTTTTAACATTTTAATTTTCAAAACTCCATCTCCCTGAGGCAATACTGCCTTGGAGATTTTCCTGCGTGTGCGTGCATGTGCCCTCCTAGCCAACCTTCCCCACACAGGCAGCGTGTGTGTCATGTTGGTGGGCTTTAATTGGCCCACCAGTGTGAAATCACGGTCCCATCTCGGTTTGGGGGTAGTGGTTGGCATCCCGACCACCCTTGCCTGACGTGGGAAAATTCCTGGCTGTAATGTGGGGAAATGTGAAATTGGCCATTTTTGGCAGGAAGAATAAAAGAGAAGCATGTTATCTAAAAGATGAGAGATTGTAGAGCTCCGAGATGCAGAGGGATCCGGGTGTCCTAGCGTGGGAATCACAAAAGGCTAGTATGCAGGTACAGCAAGTAATTAGGAAAGCTAATAGAATGTTATCATTCATTTCGAGAAGAATTGAATACAAAAGTAGGCAGCTTATGCTTCAGTTGTACAGGGCAGAAGTGAGACTACCTTGGAGTACTGTGTTTCATACTGGTCACTTTATTTAAGGAAGGATGTAAATGTGTTGGAATCAGTATAGAGATGGTTTACCAGACTAATAACTGGGATGGGTGGATTGTCTTATGAGGAAAGGCTGGACAGACTAGACTTGTATCCACTGGAATTTAGAGTAAAAGGTGACCTAATTGAAACTTTTAAGATCTTGAGGGGCCTTGACAGAACATAACATAAGAATTAGGAGCAGGAATAGACCATTTGGCCCCTCAGATCAGCCAGTCATTAAGATCATGGCTGATCTGCCCCAGGCCTCAACTCCTTTTTCATGCCGGCTCCTCATAGCCCTCAACTCCCCAATATTTCAAAAATTTATATACCTCATCTTTAAATACTTTCAGTGATCTAGCCTCCACAATTTTGAGGTAGAGAATTCCAGACATTCACGACCCTTGGAGGAAATTCCTTCGCATCTCACTTTCAAATAAATGTCCTCTTATTCTGTAACTCTATCTCCTAGTTTAAGATTCCCCTACTAGTGGATATATCTTTTCAACATCTACCCTGTTAAGTCCTCTCAGAATCTTATACAATCACTTGAAACCCCCATTATCAGCATCCTGGGGGGTTACTGTTGACCAGAAACTGAACTGAACTGGCTATAAGACCAGGTGAGAGGCTAGGAATCATGCAATGAGTAACTCACCACCTGATTCCCCAAAGTCTGTCCTTAATCTACAAGGCACAAGTCAGGAATGTGATGGAATGCTCCCCACTTGCCTGGATGAGTGCAGCTCCCACAACACTCAAGAAGCTCGACATTATCTAGGACAAAGCAGTCCGCTCGATTGGCACCACATCCACAAATATTCACGCCCTCCACTATCGACGCACAGTAGCAGCAGTGTGTACCATCTACAAGATGCACTGCAGGAATTCACCAAGGCTGCTTAATCAGCACCTTCCAAACCCATGACCACTGCCACCTAGAAGGACAAGGGCAACAGCTGGATGGGAACACCCCCTGGAAGTTCCTTTCCAAGTAACTCACCATCCTGATTTGGAAATATATCGCTGTTCCTTCACTGTTGCTGGGTCAAAAACATGGAACTCCCTCCCTAACAGCACTGTGGGTGTACCTACACCACATGGACTGCAGTGGTTCAAGGAGGCAGCTCACCATCACCTTCTCAAGGGCAACTAGGGATGGCAATAAATGCTGGTCCACATCCCTGTGAATGAATAAAAAAGAATAAGATCACCCCTCATCTTTCTAAACTCTAATGAATAATGGCTTAATCTGTTTAGCCATTCTTGATAAGTCAAACCCTTCATCCCAGGAATTGGCCTAGTGAATCTCTTTTGAATTGCCTCTGTTGTCAGCGTATCCTTTCTTGAATACAGCGACCTAACTGTACACAGTACACCAGGTGTGGCCTCATCAACACCCTGTACAGTTGTAACAAGTCTTCCCTATTTTTAAACTTCTAATTCCCTAGCAATACAGGCCAAAATTCCATTTGCTGCCTTACTTACTAGCTGCACCTGCATGCTTTTTGTTTCATGCACAAGATCACCCAGATCCCTCTTTGCTGCACCTTTTTTGTAGTCTCTCGCCATTTAAATAATATCCTGCCTTTTGATTCTTCCTACCAAAGTGCATGATCTCACACTTTCCTACATTAAATTCCTTCGGCCCACTCACTCACTCAAACAGTCCATATTTCCCTTGCAGATTCCTTATGTCCTCATCACAACATTCCCTCCCACCTGAAACATTTTGTATCACCAGCAAATGTGGATACATTACACTCTGACCCCCCTCCAAGTAATTAATATAGATAGTAAATAATTGAGCCCCTAGGACTGATATTTGTGGCACTCTACTTTCCAACCTGAAAAAGACCCAGTAATCAGGACTCTGTCTTCTATGTTAACCAATCCTCAATCCATGCTAATATATTACCCACAATACTGTTAGCTCCTATCTTGTGCAATAACCTTCTATGTGGCACCTTATCAAATGGCCTCTAGAAATCCAAATACGCTACATCTACCAGTTCTCCTTTATCAACTCTGCTTGTTATATCTACAAAAAAACTCTAGCAAATTTATCAAACGTGATTTCCCTTTCATGAAACCATGTTGACTCTGTTTGATTGTGTTAAGCTTTTCTAAATGTCCTGCTATTTCTTCCTTTTAATCATGGACTCTGGCATCTTTCCCAACGACAGATGTTGGGCTGACTGGCCTATAGTTTCCTGCTTTTTGTCTCCCGGGGCGTCACATTTGTGGTTTTCCAATCCGCTGGGACCCTCCTGGAATCCAGTGAGTTCTAAAATATTTCGATCATTGCCTCCACTACCTCTGCAGCCACTTCCTTTAAAACCATTGCTGATTAAGGAGCCTTGGTGAATTCATTAGCTTTATAGTCATCTGCTGCTGGTTCCTGGAAAAAAAGGAAATAAATTCCCAATTCTCTGGCCTACCACTGGTTTTTGCTGCTTTGTATGCCTTAGTTTTTGATTGGATACTCTCCTTGACTGCCTTTGTTAACCATTGGTGGTTCATTCAACTCAAGTCCTTCTTTTTGACCAGGATAAATTTTTGCTGAGCTTTATGAAATATCTGCTTAAATGTCTGCCACTGCTCATCCACTGACCTTCCCCTTAGTCTACTTTCCCCAGCCCGCTTTAGACAACTCTTTCTTCATGCTTCTGCATCCTGTCTGCCTTTAGTCCCATTAGTTCATCAAATAATTTGTCCCTTGTGATAGAGACTGTCATTAGATCTTTCCTCCCATTAGCTCCTTGCTTATCTGATATCTTTGGGATGTTTATAGTGTCCTTTACCTTGAGGACAGATGCAAAATATTGGTTTAAATTATTGCCATTTCCTTGTTCCCTGTTGTCAGTTCTCTAATCACATCCACCAAGGGTCCCATGCTCAATTTAGCCACTCTCTTTTTATATACCTGTAGAAGCTTTTGCTGTTTGTTTTTACATTTGCCAATTTACTTTCATTATCAATTTTCTCCCTCTCCATTAGCTTTTTAGTCATCTGCTGCTGGTTCCTGAAAAAAAATAATTCCCAATTCTCTGGCCCACCACTGGTTTTTGCTGCTTTGTATGCCTTAGTTTTTGATTGGATACTCTCCTTGACTGCCTTTGTTAACCATCGGTGGTTCATTCAACTCATCAAGTCCTTCTTTTTGACCAGGATAAATTTTTGCTGAGCTTTATGAAATATCTGCTTAAATGTCTGCCACTGCTCATCCACTGACCTTCCCCTTTGTCTACAGTGGGCTGGGAAAAGTAGACTATTCTTTCTTCATACTTCTGTGTTATTTAAGTTGAGGACACTGGTTTGAGACCCAGGTTGTGATCGCTACCCCCTAGAGGATCCTTAACTATGATATCTCTTATTAGTCCCACCTCATTACACATGACTAGTTCTAAACTAGCCTGTTCCCAGGTAGGTTCTGCAACTTATTGCTCTAAGAAACAATCCTTGATGCAATCTACAAATTCATCTTCCATGTTACCCCGCCAATCTGATTTATTCAGTCAAAATGTTGATGAAAATCACCCGTGACAATCATAGCGCCCTTCTTACATGCCTCCATTGGTTCCTGATTTATACTTTGTCCCACAGTGAGGCAACTCTTCTGGGGCCTATAGACGACTCTCACCCATGACTTCCTCCCCTTGCTATTCCTTATTTCCACCCAAACTGATTCTGTATCAAGACCTATTGCACCTATATCACAATTCACCACCTCACTGATACCTCCATTTATTAACAAAGCTACCCCATCTCCTTTTCCTTTTGATCTATTTTACCCGAACGTCAAATACCCTTGAATACTGAGTTCCCAGGCTTGGTCATCTTGCAACCACATCTTTATAATAGCTATCAAGTCATATCCATTTATTTCTATTTGTGTCATCAACTCATCTATCTTGTTACAAATGCTGCGTGCATTCAGATAAAGAGCCTTAAGCTTTGACTTTTTACCATTATTGCTCATTCTGGTTCTGACTTCTACACTCTTCTTTTCTGTCCCTTCCTGTCACACTTTCATTATCGTTTGCCTCTTCACTAACCTGCATATCCGTGCTCTCATTTCCTTTTGATTTTTTTAAAACCCTTCTTCAATTGACCCCCCCCCGCCCCCCACCACCACTAATTAGTTTAAAGTCCTATCTACACCCTAGTTATACGATTTGCCAGGACACTGGTCCCAGCATTGTTCAAATGAAGCCTGTCCCAACGGAATAGCTCTCTCCTTCCCCAGTACTGGTGCTAGTGCCCCATGAATCAGAATTCATTTCTCCCACACCAATCTTTGAGCCTTGCATTTACATCTCTAATCTTATTTTCCCTACGCCAATTTGCACGTGGCTCAGGATTATTACCATTGGTGGTTCTGCTTTTTAATTTAGCCCCAAGATGCCCCAAGAAACCCTTTCCTAGGCCTACCTCTGTTACTGGTACCCATGTGGACCACGACAACTGGATCTTTCCCCTCCCAAGGCAAGTTCCTCTCTAGCCCAGAAGAGATGGCCTTAACCTTGGCACCAGGTAGGCAGCACAGCCTTCAGGACTCTGTCTTTTCTGCAGAGAACTGCATCTATTCTCCTAGCTATGCTATCCTCTTTTACTACTACATTTCTCTTTTCTCTCCCCACTTGAATGGCATTCTGTATCATGAGGAGTTTGTCATTTCGCTCCTCCTCCCTGCGGTCTGTGCCCTCGTCCACACTGGGAACAAGAACCTTGTACCTATTGGAACAAGGGCACTAGCTGAGGCTCTTCCAAAGCTAAATTTTGGATCCCCATACCTGCTCACTCAGTCTCTCCCTCCTATCCCTGACCATGATCCAAGTTTGATGTAGTTAATCTAAGGGTAGTGACTGTCTCCTGAAACAGTGTCCAGGTAACTCTACCCCATCCTGATGTGTCGCAGTGTCTGCAGCTCGGACTCCAGCTCATCAACTCTGAGCCGAAGTTCCTCGAGCAGCCAACACTTGCTGCAGATGTGTTCACTGGATCGCACCAGTTCTCACATACTACAGCTGCAACACATTGTGTGCCTGGCCATCTTTATTCTATTTAATTAATTAATTTGGATGTTAAATATTTTAAGTGAATTCCTTTAACTGTAGTCTTCAGCTGTAGTAACATCTCCTGATTTAAACCAATTGGCCAATCAAGAGACACGGAAGAGATACCACAAATCACCTACCTGTTTTCATTTGACATCACATTTTGGCTCTGGCAGGTAGAAGCTGCAGGTCCTCCTCTCGTACTCTTCCGTTGGTGCTGCTGACTGCCTGTCCCAGGATGGTCCTCCTGCACCTGCCTCAGGGTGGATGTGGAGGGAATGTTTCCTCTTGTAGGAGAATCTCAAACTAGGGGTCACTTTGAAAATAAGGGATCACCCATTTTAAGTGGAGATGAGACATTTGTGAACCAGATGGGATTTTACGGCAGTCAATGATAGTTTCATGGACACCATAACTGCGACTAGCTCTCTGTTCCAGATTTATTAACTGAATTTAAATTCCACCTGCTGCTGTGCTGTGCTGGGATTTGAACCCCTATCCCCAGAACATTAGCCTGGGCCTCTGGATTACTCATCTAGTGACATGACTACCACCACATCACCATTTCCCCTTTACTTTCCCTTTTAGTAAAACCATCTTGTCTTGTTCTAATTATACTATGCTTTTCTAAGTGCATTGTTAAAGCTTTCTTAATAATAGATTCCAGCATTTTCCCAACAACAGATGTTAGGTTGCTGGTCTGTAGTTTACTGTTTTCTCTCTCCTTTTCTTGAAAAGTGGTGTAACATTTTCCAACTTCTAATCTAATGCGTCCGTTCCGGAATCTAAGGAATTTTGGAAAATCATAGCTGGCACCTCATTTTTCTCTGCAGCTATCTCTTTTAGAACCCTAGGGTGTAGGACATCAGTTCCTGGGGATTTGTCTGATTTTAGTCCCTGAAGTTTCTCCAGTACTTATCCCTTATGATATTAATTTCCCTAATTTCCTAACTCTTTTTAGCCCCTAGGTTATCTTGTATTTCTAGTATGGTACCTTGTGCCTTCCACTGAAGGCAGACACAAAATATTTGGTCAATGCTTCCATCATTCCCCATGATAATTTCTCCTGCCTCTGATTCTAACAGATCAACATTTACTTTAGCTTATCTCTTTCTATATCCTTGTAAAAGCTCTTGCAATCTATTTTTATATTTCTGGCTAGTTTATTCTCATTCTATTTTTTTCCTTTTAATCAACTCTTTGGCACTTTTTTTGTTTCTAAAATGCTCCCAATCCTCAGGCTTGCCACTGTTTCTACAACGCTGTGTTCAGCCTCTTCCTTTAATAGACCATAAGACATAGGAGCAGAAATTAGGCCATTCGGCCCATCGAGTCTGCTCCGCCATTCAATCATGGCTGATAAGTTTCTCAACCCCATTCTCCCGCCTTCTCCCCGTAACCTTTGATCCCCTTAACAATCAAGAACCTATCTATCTCGCTCTTAATTACACTCAATGACCTGGCCTCCATAGCCTTCTGTGGCAATGAATTCCATAGATTCACCACTCTCTGGCTAATGAAGTTTCTCCTCATCTCTGTTCTAAAAGGTCTTCCCTTTACTCTGAGGCTGTGCCCTCAGGTCCTGGTCTCTCCTACTAATGGAAACATCTTCCCCACGTCCACTCTATCCAAGCCTTTCAGTATTCTGTAAGTTTCAATCAGATCCCCCCTCATCCTTCTAAACTCCATCGAGTATAGACCCAGAGTCCTCAAACGTTCTTCAAATGTTAAGCCTTTCATTTCTGGGGTCGTTCTTGTGAACCTCCTCTGGACCCTCTCCAGGGCCAGAACCTCCTTCCTGAGATACGGGGCCCAAAATTGCTCACGATATTCTACATGTGGTCTGACCAGAGTCTTATAAAGCCTCAGCAGCACATCCCTGCTTTTATATTCATGTCCTGTCAAAATAAATGCCAACATTGCATTTGCCTTCCTAACTACCGACTCAACCTGCAAGTTAACCTTAAGAGAATCCTGGACTAGAACTCTTAAGTCCCTTTGCACTCCAGATTTCTGAATTCTCTCCCCATTTAGAAAATAGTCTATGCCTCTATTCTTACTACCAATGTGCATGACCTCACACTTCCCCATGTTGTATTCCATCTGCCATTTCTTTGTCCATTCTCCTCACCTGTCCAAATCCTTCTGCAGCCTCCCCACCTCCTCAATACTACCTGTCCCTCCACCAATCTTTGTATCATCTGCAAACTTAGCCAGGATGCCCTCAGTTCCTTCATCTAGATCATTAATGTATAAAGTGAAAAGTTGTGGTCCCAACACTGACCCCTGCAGAACTCCACAAGTCACCGGCTGCCATCCTGAGAACGACCCCCTTATCCCCACTCTCTGCCTCCTGCCAGACAGCCAATCTTCTATCCATGCTAGTACCTTGCCTCAAACACCATGGGCTCTTATCTTACTGAGCAGCCTCCTGTGTGTCTCTTGTCAAAGGCCTTCTGGAAGTCCAAGTAGATAACATCCATTGACTCTCCTTTGTCTAACCTACTTATTACCTCCTCAAAGAATTCTAACAAATTTGTCAGGCATGACCTCCCCTTGATGAAACCATGCTGACTTTGCCCAATTTTACCATGCACTTCCAAGTATTCTGAAATCTCATCCTTAATAATGGACTCTAAAATCTTATGAACAACCGAGGTAAGGCTAATTGACCTGTAATTTCCCGTCATTTTCCTCACTCCCTTCTTAAACAGGGGGGTTACATTAGTGATTTTCCAGTCTTCTGGGACCCTCCCTGACTTAATCTAATACTATCTTTAACTTGAGTGAGCCACAGATGGATGTTTTTGCAGAGTTTTTGTTCTTCAATGGAATGTATTTTTGTTGAACATTCTGAATTGTTTCTTTAAATGTTTCCCACTGTTCATTTATGCCCAAAACTTTTTCGCCTAATTACTCAATTAACCTTAGCCAGTTCTCCCCTCATATCTATGTAATTGGCTTTATTTAAGTTTTTGGTTTTTGTTTGTGATTAGAATATGTCACTTTCAAACTTGGAATTGAATGATATTATGGTCACTATTTCCCAGTGGATCTTTCACCATGACATTCTGAATGAACCCTGCTTCATTAGACAATACTAGATTTGGTCGGTTCTGCTATGACTGCTCCAAGAAACTTGTCATGAAAACATTCAACAAACTAATTTTGTAGATCATTTTTGCCAATGTCATTGTCCCAGTCCAAATGAAGATTCAAGTCCCCCACAATTACTACATTTCCTTTGTTACAGCCTCCAATAATTTCTTGTTTCATACTATGCCCAATGGTATAACTACTGTTCGGCGGCCTATAAACAATTCCCCACCAGTGTTTTCTGACCTCTTACTATTCCTAATTTCCACCCTTACTGATTCCACTTAATGATCTTCAGAGGCCAGATCCTTTCTCACTCATGACCTTTGTCATCTTTTACTATAGGGGCTAATCCACCTCCTGTGCCATTCTGTCTTTCTGAAATATTGTACACCCTAGAATATTTACTTCCCAACCTTGATCACTTTGTAACCATGTTTCTGTAATGGTGATTAGATTTATATCATTTATCTCTGTTTGTGCCACTAATCCAACTATCTTATTGCAGATACTTCGTGCATTTAGATTGAAAAGGCCTTTTAATTTAATTTTTTTTACTTCAATTCCTCAATATGACCTTATTTGCTGTATATTTTTTGTAAAACTCTGTCCCTTCCTGTCCCACTCTGCTTGTCTTTACCCACATCACATGTTCCGTTATCTCAACCTTTCTCATTGAATTTCTAAATCTTCCTTCACCTGAACCCTTTCCTTCTCCATCCACCCCCCTGTTAGTTTAAAGTCCTGTCCACTAGTTATATGATTGGCCAGGACACTGGTCCTGCCGCTCGTTTCAAGTGGAGCCCACTCCAGCAGAATAGCTCACTCTTCTCTGACTACCAATGCCAGTGCCCCATGATTCAAAACTCCTTCTTCCCATTCCACTCTGAGCTACATGTTTAATTATATAAACTGTTTAATCCTACACCAGTTAATGCGTGGCTTTGATTACAATACAGAGATGATTATCTTTGTTGTTCCGTGTTTTAATTTGGACACTAACTCATCAAATTCTCTTAGGTGGAACCAGGAATAATGTTTTGCTAAATCGTTGGTTCCCACATGAACCACGACGACTGGACCCTCCCTCTCAAACTCCAAGTTTCTCTCCAGCCACGAGGAGATGTCCTTAACCCTGGCTGCAGAGAACAGTATCTATTCCTCTAACGATACTTTTCTTCTATCACTATCACGTTCCTCTCCGCTCCATGCACTTGAATGGCATCCTTCGCCATACTGCCATAGTCAGTCTGCTCATCCACCATGCACTCCTTCTTCTCATCGTGTTATTTCAAGCACCTTGTACCTGTTGAACAA
Organism: Carcharodon carcharias; assembly: GCF_017639515.1. Taxonomy (NCBI): domain Eukaryota; kingdom Metazoa; phylum Chordata; class Chondrichthyes; order Lamniformes; family Lamnidae; genus Carcharodon; species Carcharodon carcharias. The sequence continues at coordinate 152,258,256 of NC_054471.1, forward strand.
AGTCAGGGGCTGAGGCTCCATCATCAATACATGCTGGGTCCCCATACCTGCCAGACCTGCAGTCACAGGTTCTGCCTATCCAAAGGGGTGTGACTGCCTCCAGGAATAAAGTGTCCAGGTAACTTTCACTTTCTTTGGTGCATTGTAGTGTCTGGAACTAGGCCTCCAGCTCAGTGACTGAGCTGAAGCTTGTCAAGTATAGACAGTACAGCCATGTTTGCCCTGAATCACTTTGGTGACCAGGAGTGTCCACATCACCTGCCCTGCCACCTTTGTGTCAGTTCATTAATTTTCCTTAATTTATAATTTATAAACCCTATTACTCCCAATAACTTTTACCACTAAACCTTAATACTACCAATAAAACTTAACAAATATTAATAAATTACACACATTTGAAAGATAGAAAATACTCACCAACCAATCAGTTAGCTGCTTCCCTGTGACCTCTCACCTTTGATTATTACTCTCCCCTCTTGTGCTGTTTTCAGACTCCTCTCTCGGTTAAAGGCTCCACTCCTCCTTTTGCACGTTCTCTTGCTGTTCATGACCCAGCTGCTCCTCTCACGCTCCCTTGCTGTCAATGGCCCCATTGCTCCTCTTGTGCTCTCTTGCTATTAATGGCTCCATTCATCTTGCGCACTTTCTCACTGTTCGTGGCCCCACTCCTCTTGCTCACTGTTAATGGCCCTGCTCCTCCTTCTCCTCGTGCTCTCTCTTGCTGTTAATGTCCTCACTCCTCCTCTAATGTAAGTGGAAAAAACAAATCCTGTCAACATCTACTTTATTGTCCTATGATCAGATGCTTTCCTTCCATGCGGCACTCCATTCAGTGCAGTAAATGATAACTCTGGGCATGAAGGAAGGAAGGCTTGCCACAACCAGACATTGCTTGTCTAACGGCCAATATATTGATCCGTTGAAACACAATGGAAATAAAATTAATTATAATCATCTTCTAAATGGATCTGGAACTTCCAAGAATGAGCTTTTACTTGAATAATTTACAGTTTGGGGAAGAAGCAGTACCTTTGTATTATGGATTCCACGCAGCAGATTACGCAGCCTGTGGAAGGAATGAGTTGAACAGATTGTGGTATTTTTACATTCCATGATTCCTTATGATAACTGATTTCAAAGCGAATACTTTTCCACTTACTGAGAGCAGATATTAACTATGGAAACTTTTCTGGTATCTGGCACAAAATCCATTGCTGGATAACAATTCACTTTAAAAAAAAAACTTTAAATTAAAAGCACACAATGTTTGCATTTTTGAAAAAATATATTGCCAAAAAATATCTGAATCGTGCAAATGAAGCCAGGACTAATGTATATCCATAGATTACTAAGTTTAAGAAATGCTTCAAGTGTCACCGTGCATATACCATGCTTCTAGATGAATCTAGAAAACTCTTAAGTTATGCACTTTTTGGCTTGAACTCAAATTTCCTAAACGCATTTATGGAAAGCAAATGTTTAAGGGAAGCTCATTTCCTGGGCAAAAATTGCATATGTAGTTTTATTTGGTCATTCAAAACGTACTGTGTAGGTGACAGAGCTTCCCATTGATCAGTTTAATTATGGTTTTGCCAATTATGGATTTTGATGTCTTTTCCAGTTGTGGGATAGATGCCCATTGAATAGAGATCTATTGATCCTCCTTTTTTAAGTTAATTCAGTGACATCTTTGTTTCATTGTGTGGTTGGGGTCTAGACAGGGGTTTGGGGATTGTCTATGCTTCCAAAGCATGCTGCTAGAGTCTGTAGTTTCTTAAAACCATTCCTCGTTATTGACAGCAAGTATTTATACATTTGGATCTCTACATGAGGTTGGAGCTTCTCCTCCTTCCAGATCTCTCTCTCTTTCCAGCATGTGATCTGACGTGAATGCTTCTGATGTTAACCCTTTACAGTGCTGGCTTTCAGATCAACTGATGCAAATATACAATGCACCATATTTGCTGCAAGACTTTTAAACTTTACACTGTAATAAGAAAAGCTAAGTTACTTCAAGATGTTCTAAATTAATTCCTGGACTTCTGAAGTCACGCTTCCCTACGATCCTTGTAGATAGACCTTTTTGCTGCAAATAAGTATAGCAGTGGTCTTTCAAATTTTTATTTACTGGATATTCAAACAACTATGCTGATTCATGGATAAAAACAAAAAAACTGCGGATGCTGGAAATCCAAAACAAAAACAGAATTACCTGGAAAAACTCAGCAGGTCTGGCAGCATCGGCGGAGAAGAAAAGAGTTGACGTTTCGAGTCCTCATGACCCTTCGACAGAACTTGCGCAAGTTCTGTCGAAGGGTCATGAGGACTCGAAACGTCAACTCTTTTCTTCTCCGCCGATGCTGCCAGACCTGCTGAGTTTTTCCAGGTAATTCTGTTTTTGTTTATGCTGATTCATGGCATTGCTCAAAGGCATTGATTGTGATGGTTTTGTGTGTCACTGAAATTGTAAAGTGGAGAAAGTTGCATGTTAGAAAATGATGGACTGAAGATGCTGTAGAATCTCCGAAAGGATATAGACAAGTTGGAATGGGTGGTCAAGTGGCAGGTGAAGTTCAATGCAGAGAAACGTGAAGTGATTCATTTTGATAGGAAGAACATAGACGATATAACATAAAGGGTACAACTCTAAAGTGGGTGCAGAAATCAGAATGATTTACAAGTTGGTTCAAGGGGTGAGGAAATTCAGTTGTGAAGGTAGATTGGAGAAGTTGGCACTGTTTCCCTTGGAGAAGAGAAGGCTGAGAGGCAATATGATAGAGGTATTCAAAATCACAAAGGTTTGGAGGGAGGTATAATGGAGCAATGGGTAGTGTCCCTGCCTCTGAGCTAAAATCCCCCATTTTGAGTCACACCCCAGGACTTGATGGCCACAGAATGAGTTTATAATGTGGCCAAACGGATTAATTGTCAACCTGTATATCCTTCCAATACACCAATGGCAGGCGGTTAGAGTGGGAAAGTCTCCTAGCCTGCGAAGGCAATGGAGAACAACTGCCAAGCATAACTGCCTGAGGATGTTCTAATACTGTACATAAATTACTACAAACCCTGACAACTCTCTTTTAGTGACAAGTCATATGAAACTGATTAAATTGGCCAATTAACCATATTAAAATACTAGTATAAAAGCAAAATAATGTGGATGCTGGAAACCTCTGTAGGAGAGCCATATGGCCTTGAAAGAATAGCTGTTTCTCTCCATCCGCCCTCACGCCTTCTCCTCCCTCCCAGAAACATGATAGGGTCCCCCTCGTTCTCACTTATCACCCCACCAGCCTCCGCATTCAAAGGATCATCCTCCGCCATTTCCACCAACTCCAGCATGATGCCACCACCAAAAACATCTTCCCTACATCCCCCCTGCGGCATTCCGTAGGGATCGTTCCCTCCGGGACACCCTGGTCCACTCCTCCATCACCCCCTACTCCCCAACCCCCTCCTATGGCACCTCCCCATGCCCACGCAAAAGATGCAACACCTGTCCCTTCACTTCCTCTGTACTCACCATCTAAGGGCCCAAACACTCCTTTCAAGTGAAGCAACATTTCACTTGCATTTCCCCCAACTTAGTCTACAGCATTCGTTGCTCCCAATGCGGTCTCCTCTACATTGGAGAGACCAAACGTAAACTGGGCGACCGCTTTGCAGAACACCTGCGGTCTGTCCGCAAGAATGACCCAAACCTCCCTGTCGCTTGCCATTTTAACACTCCACCCTGCTCTCTTGCCCACATGTCTGTCCTTGGCTTGCTGCATTGTTCCAGTGAAGCCCAACGCAAACTGGAGGAACAGCACCTCATCTTCCGACTAGGCACTTTACAGCCTTCCGGACTAAATATTGAATTCAGCAACTTTAGGTCTTGAGCTCCCTCCTCCATCCCCACCCCCTTTCTGTTTCTTCCCCCTTCCTTTTGTTTTTTCCAATAATTTATATAGACTTTTCTTTTCCCACCTATTTCCATTATTTTTAAATCTTTTATGCTCCCCCCACCCCCACTAGAGCTATACCTTGAGTGCCCTACCATCCATTCTTAATTCGCACATTCGTTTAGATAATATCACCAACTTTAACACCTCTGTGTTCTTTTGTTATTTTGATGATCTGCTCCTATCACTGCTTGCTTATACCTACAACCACACCTCCCCCTCCACTTCTCCCCACACACACACACACCCCACCACCTTAAACCAGCTTATATTTCACCCCTCTCCTTGGATTCACCTAGTTCTGTTGAAGGGTCATGAGGACTCGAAATGTCAACTCTTTTCCGCCGATGCTGCCAGACCTGCTGACTTTTTCCAGGTAATTCTGTTTTTGTTTTGGATTTCCAGCATCCGCAGTTTTTTGTTTTTGTTTTTCTCCAAATGCTGCCAGACCTGCTGAGTATTTCCAGCATTTTCTGTTATTTAAAATACTAGTAGCTGCTCTGAAGGACTATTTAAAAAGCTGACATTTTTAATGTGGTGTTACTTTTATGAGCATTATTTTACCCATAAACCATAGCAGTTCCGCAAAAAAAAAATGATATTCTGAAACATTGTACAGGCTGTTCTTTCTGATGTTTCATTTGTCAGTGGCTGTCAATGCCCTTTCAGGGCATGATATCTAAAGAGAGAGAGGGTGAGGTCTAGACAGAGTAGATAGGGAGAAACCGTTCCCACACATGAAAGGATTAAGAATGAGAAGGCACAGATTTAAGGTAATTGGTAAAAGTGGTGAAAGCGACATGAGGAAAAATTTGCTAAGGCAGTGAGTGGTTGGGGTCTGGAATACACTGCCTGAGTGTGGTGGAAGCAGGTTCAATGGAGGCATTCACAAAGGTGGTTATCTGAAAAGGAAGGCTACAGGGCTCTGAGGACAAGGCGGGGGAATGGCAGTTAATGAACTGCTTATTCAGAGAGCTGGTGTAGACATGATGGGCTAAATGGCCTCCTGCGCTGTAACAATTCTGATTTAAAAATCCTGAAGGTTGTAACATATAACATTTTGCATGTTTGTGGGAAGTGAAGTGCAGCACCAGTATTAACTCTGGCAGGCTTTTAATTATGGGGTCTATTCTGTTTCAAATCAAAGTACAGCTTGGGGAGTGTTTTTTTTAAATGTCTGCTAGTGCATTAATTATTCCTGTTCAACATGACTCTCATCTAATTATGGCTAGAATTTCAAAATGTGATTGAGTCATACACTTGATCATGATTTTTAGGGTGAGAAACCAGGGTAAAACAGGCAATTTGAATGTGCTTCTCCCAAATCTCCCATTTGAATAAACCCCTTTGTTTCAGTGTAGCGACCTAGAACTGTAAATTGGTGAAGGCCATGATGCTTTCTTTAAATGAATTTGTAGCACAAGCTTTTGATTACAGATTATTTTAAGTTGATTTTCTCTGCATAAGACATTTTTGAATTATTGAGTTGGCGGTGGGTTGTGGCGGAAGTACATTTTCTTGCTTGAGCTAAAGCAATCATTATTCCGTGGATGATAAAAACACAAAATGCTGGAAAAACTCAGCAGGTCAGACCGCATCTGTGGAGAGAAACAGTTAACGTTTCGAGTCTGACCCTTCTGAAGCCATGTGGCTATTTTTCCATAGAACCAGATTATGATGACAGTTGAACCCTCAATATCATCTGAGATCTAAAGTGGACTGGTTTTAGATTCTTTGAGAGGTGGGGGGAAAACTGTCTGATATGTGCCAATGTGAAAAATAACACGTATATCATGAGATGCTGATCACTGTTTGCTCTGGATATGCAAAGGATCATTTAGGGCAGGATTTGTTTAACTTTTGAAGCTCAAGGAAGAAAATTATTTTCCTTCTGTAAATTTCTCTGGTGTGACTCATTGCTGTTTATAGGTGTTTTGATTTTGGTAGAAACCAGCAGCACATTTTTTTTAAAAATTGGAAACCTGGATATTTGCTAAAAGAATGAAGCCATAAGGTTCATGTTTAAATAAAAATAATTTTACTACACATTCAAATCACACTGTACTACATCTCACATAGACAGGTATGTTAAAGATATTAAAAATACAATGAACATGGATACTTGAATTTTAAACTGAACTTCCTAACTCTCTTTTCCTTTCCTTGTACACCCATTTGACATCCCCAAGAGCTCAAGTCAGGTACTTATCAGAAATGGAAAGATTAAGCACTTCATCTCAATACTGTTTAAAAGATTCATTTAAGCGCTTTATTTGCTTTCTCTTTTTTTTTCTCTCTGCTTGCTCTCTTTCTCTCTCCCCACCCCCCTGCGTGCTCCTTTTTTCTTTTCTCTGCTTGCTCTCTTTTTTTTCTCTGCTTGGTCTCTTTTTTTCTCTCTGCTTACTCTTTTTTTTTCTCCACTTGCTCTCCTTGGTTTGGATAGCCCAGAAGTTCAACTTGCTGTTAGGAATCCTTCAGTGAATAAGAGGTTTAAACTTTAGCCAGCACAGAAAATTTCAAATGAACTCTGCTTGAAAGAGGAGTTTCCTGTCCTGCAGCCTGATTGTTCTAAATGTTCAAAAACTCAAACCGCTTGAACACCCAACCACACCCAGGGTCCTACTTTCCCTTTTAATTAACTTCTGGTTGACTTTTTTCTATTCATCTCCCAGGCAGCTTGGTAATGAGAACAATTATGGGAAACCAGCCGCTTTTTACAAATTTTTCAGAAATCTAGTTCTTCTAGCTGGGCCTAGTGGGGATCCCATGGCGACACCATCTATTTGGGCATACATAGCATTGTTAAAACTTAACTCAGCAAATTGCTGAGTTCATAAGTTCAATGAATACAGATTCAGACAATAGTGGCATGTCTAAATTACCATAATATATATGGCTTCCTTGGGTGGTACATTATAGTGAATAGGCTAGCAATATCGAACAAGTACATGGACACGTCAATGTTAGCAATATGCAGATTCTGTATGGTCTTCGCAAAGGTGAAGGAATCCTTCACCGTTTGTGGAAAACTTACTCGGAGCTGGTTATAGCAATTTGCTCAACTATTTGTCCAATTCATGTTGTGCAGGACTAGTCATAGAGAAGATGGAGTGTAATGGAGCATCCCATACATATGTGGGTGCAGTGAACCATGCGGATGAATCCTGTCACATACACCACCAGGCTGCTTGTTACTCTTTTATGCATGTCCAACAAGCATTTTTGTAACTTACTTTCAAGCAGGGCTATATTTGAATCTGCAGCTGCATGTAAGGATCATCTTACACACCTTTAATGGGCTCCATCCTGGGCTCAAATTTACCTTTGAAAGGGAGCAGTCAAATGAGCCACTTGCCAACTAGCACCCTCTTCTCATGCAGTATAAATTGTTCCTTTGACATTTAGTATTCTTGTGAATCTGTCCTGATGAGTGCAAAATGAAAAGCTTCGACAGTGTGTCTAATTTTTCAGCAGTATAGTTATTTCTCTGTTGTTATGCCAACATTTCTGACGTTGTTGTTTTCTTCAGTGAGTTTTCCAGGCTGAAGTTCAGGGGTTTGGTATCTGAATACAATAGTAAAAGTGTGAAATCTAGTATAACTTGTCACTTCTTTTCCTAGGGCTTGGCCTTTACATTGGAGGAGAGGCTACAACTGGGTATCCATGGTCTTCTGCCCCCCTGTATTCTTGACCAGAATGTTCAGGTTCTTCAGGTACTGAAAAACTATGAAATGAAAAAGGATGACCTTGACCGGTAAGAATATTGGAACAAGTTTACATTTAGTAATAATGTATTGCCTTGCTATATCTAGTGAGGCTAATGATGTTGACTACCAATTTATTCTTCCGGTATTGGGTTGCCTATAATCTGTAAAATTTCAACAAGAATTGACTCAACTGCCCTCTGAAATTGCCAACCATGTCACCCAGTTGTACCAAAACTGCTACACAAAAATCAAAGAGGAATAAAGTGGGATTGTCGAATGATAATGGCACATCATGCCCAGTCGACCCTAAAATGCCCTCCTTACTAACATTTGGAGGCTTGTGCCAAAATTGAGATAGCTGTCCTTACAGACTAATCAAGGAACAGCCTGACATAGTTGTGGTATAAAGCTTGACACGCTTGGCCTAAATAGCCAAGTGGTTATGGTACTGGGTTTGTAACCCCAAGATCAAGAGTTCAAATCTCACAGTGGCAAACTATGAAACAATGTAATTTCATCTGAAACAGATGGAAACGTGTTTGTACTCAAAAGAGTTATAAAGCCTGGCACATATAGGGTTATTGTGGGATTGAGCATAGTACTGCCCACAGTGATATAAGAGAACAATGACCTGCACCTGAAGGTCATTGTGGTGTTGGACAGAGGATCATGAAAACAGCTCTGAGCTTCTTACCCTTTATCACAATCTTTACAGTGCAGAAGGAGGCCATTCAGCATATCGAGTCTGCACTAGCTCTCGGATAGAACCTAGTCCCCTGCCTCATTCCTGTAACCTTGCACATTAATTCTTTGCAGGTAGCAATCCAATTCCCTTTTGAATTCCTTGATCGAACCTGCCTTCACCACCCTTTCAAGGGGTCTGAAACAAACTTCAACCATCCTTTGGGTGAAAAAATGTTTCTTCACATCGCATTTAGTCCTTTTGCCAAATATTTTGAAACTGTGCCCTCTAGTTCTTGATGCTGTCTTCAGTGGGAACAGTTTTTCATTATTTACCTTGCCCATACCCCTCAGGATCATGAATACCTCTATCAAGTTCCCCTCAGCTGCCCAAGGAAAAGAGTCCCAACCCCTCTAATCTATCCTCATAGCTATAGTTCTTTATCGTTCATGTTAACCTCCTCTCCAATGCCTTCACATCCTCCCTCAAATATGCAGTACTCCAGATGAGGCCTAACTAGTATCTCGCACAAGTTCAACATGACCCCAAAACAAAAATAAAAATACCTGGAAAAACTCAGCGGGTCTGGCAGCACCTGCGGGGAGGAACACAGTTAACGTTTCGAGTCCGTATGACTCTTCAACAGAACTAAGTAAAAATAGAAATATAGTCTTTTCTATTTTTACTTAGTTTTGTTGAAGAGTTATACAGACTCGAAACGTTGACTGTGTTCCTCTCCGCAGATACTGCCAGACCTGCTGAGTTTTTCCAGGTATCTTTATTTTTGTTTTGGATTTCCAGCATTTGCAGTTTTTTGCTTTTATTTCAACATGGCCCCCTTACTCTTGTGTTCAATGGACCAATTAGTACAGCTTTATTAACTACGCTCTCAACATGCCCTATCATCTTCAATGACCTATGTACATATAATAAACTGAGGTCCCTCTTCCTGCACCTCCTTTAGAGTCTCTCCCTTTTTTATTCAGCCTCACTATATTTTCCTGTCAAAATGAATCACCTCACACTTCTCTGCATTGAACTTCATCTGCCACTTGTCTGCTCAATCCACCAACATGTCTGTGTCCATTTTGAAGTTCAAGAATATCCCCATTACAGTTGACATTATTTCCAATTTTTGTATCATTTGCAAGTTTTGAAACCATGTCCTGCACAGCACAGCCTAGGTCGTTAATATATATCAGGAAGATCAAGGGTCTCAAAACTGACCCCTGGGGAATTCCACTACAAACCTTCCTCTAATCTGAAAAACAGCCATTTATCACTTTGTTTCCTGTCACTCAGCCATTTTCTTATCTAAATGCCTACTTTCCCTTTTATTCCATGACCTAGAATTTTGCTCACAAATCTGTTGTGTGGCACTGTCAAATACCTTTTGAAAATCCATATACACCATATCAACAGCATTTCCCTTATCTACCTTCTCTGTTAACTCCTGAAAAAATAGCATTTCCCTTATCAACCTTCTCTATTAACTCCAGAAAAAACTCCATGTTAGTCAAACATGATTTTGCCGTAATGAATCCATGCTGGCTTTCCTTATTATCCTGCACTTGTCTAAGTGATTATTGATTTTATCCTGAAATAAGTTTTAGGAATTTTGCCACCGAAGTCAAACTGACTGATCTGTAGTTGCCAGCTTTAACCTTGCACCCCTTTTTGAACAAGGGGATAACATTTGCCATTTTACAGACCTCTGGCATCTCCCCTGTGTCTAAGGTTGACTAGAAAATTATCAATAGGACCTCCTCAATTTCCACTCTCTCTTCCCTTAGTACCCTAATATGCATCTCATTTGGTCCTGGTACCTTATTTATTTTAAGTAAAGATAGCTTTTCTAATACCTCCTTCTCAATTGTAAATTCTTCTGGTGTACCAGTTACCTCCAGTCTCACCTCAGCCTGAATAGCATCTTTCTTTGTAAAGACAGATGCAAAGTACTCATTCAGTACTCCGCTATTTCTCCAGCTTCCACACGGAAGTCCCCCTTTTTTTTGTCCCTAATCTTTTTACTATGCTTTTATTATTTACATGCTTATAGAAGGCCTTGGGATTCCCTTTTATGTTAGCTGTCAGCCTCCTTTCCTGTTCTCTCCTTGCTTTTCTTATTGGTTTCTTCACTTCCGCTCTGGTCCTTCTATGTTCAGCCTGATTCTTTATTGTATTTTCTACCTGACATCTATTGTGTATACACTTCTTCCATTTCATCTTCACCTCCATCTCTCTTGTCATCCAGGGGCTCTGGATTCATTTGTCCTCCCTTTCCCCTTCAAGAGGATATACATTCACATTGCCTGCAATACCATTTCTTTGAAGATGGCCCGTTGTTCAGCCACTGTCCTTTCTGCCAACATGTCATTTCAATTCACTTGACTCTGATGCGTTCTCATCCCATCGAAGTTAGCTTTACCCAATTAATTATCCTTGCTCTGGGTTGTGCCTTGTCCTTTTCCATGACCAAACTAAACCTTATGATACAATGATCACTGTCCCCTAGAGGCTCTCCCACTGATACTTGATCCACTTGGGCCAACTCATTCTCCAGAACCGGGTCCAAAATCACATGTCCTCTTGTTGGACCAGCAACATACTACTGCAGAAAATTATCTTGAACATGTTCCAGGAACTCTGCACTGTTCCTATCCCAGTCTATATTTAGATAATTGAAGTTCTCTGTTATGATTACTCTATAATTCTTACTCCCCTCTGTAATTTCCTTGCAAATTTGTTTCTCTACATCATTTCCACTAGTTGGTGGTCTATATACTACACCAATCAATGTTATTTAACCTTTTACATTCCTTACCCCTAGCTAGAGAGATCTGCCCTTGATCCCTCTGGAACATTTTCTGTCTCCAGTACTGTTATGCCATCATTAATCAATATTGCACCGCCCAAATTCTGCCTTTCCTGACTCTCTCTCCTAAATGCCTTAACACCCAGTCCTGCCCTTCTTCAAGCCAGGTCTCTCTTATAGCAAGGATATCATCATTCCATTTGTCAATTTGTACCTGCAGTTCACTTATCTTATAAGCAGACTGTGCATTCACATATATGCACATTAGGCCTGGTTTAGGCTCTTTTTTTTACTTTCCCGCTTATTTTGACCTCATCCAATGTCTTCATATTGCCGACTCTAATTATATCTACCTTGATGCTACTCTGATATATTTGTAAATAGTTCCAAGAGTCAATAAAGATTTGGTTGACCTACATATGACTACAAAGACTTCTTCAGACCTACTGAACTGTAACCAACACCCCACAACATGGTGGCAGCTCATGAAGAAACCCAGAATTTCACTAAAATGCAGAGACAAACCAAAATGCTGGAAGACTGAGGAAAGGCCAGAGAAAAATTATTCAGGAAAAAGCTCCAAAGAAAGAGTTGGAAGCTGAAGGCAGAGATTTAAAAGTCCTTCCTGCAGCAGAAGACTTCCATTGAATCTCCTTTGCAAATCCAGCTTCAAAGTGGAATTGGTAGAACTTGCAAGGGTTAGCTCAATATTTTACAATTCCAGGCTGCAGCAAGTCCTGAGAAATCTTTTTAAGTAATTCGAGTCATAAGTACAATTTGAAAGAAACCCATTGCTAAAATTTGAACCCCAAGTTGGAGACTGAACACATGGCATCCAAGCTTGTCAGAAATAGGTCCAAAAACGTTAATGAAATATTTTGGGAATATTGTGATTGGGAATATCTGTCTAGAATTTGATGGACTTGCAAGTCAAAAAACTAAAGCGCTGAACAAAAGTCTTCAGGCAGCCACTGTTAAATATTTTTTCGAGCTGAGAACCATTGCCATTATTGTGGAGCCTGCCAAAACTGGCAAGTGTGAGAAATCCCTTTGTCTCTGAGTGAATGGTGACGTTGCCTTGAAATTCAGAAAACTCTTAAAGCAGAACATACATTTTTAAAATTTTGAACGTGAATCAGAATTCCACACTTCCAAGTTAATTTGGACTAAATTGAGGCCCAGATCAGTCACAAAATTGAAGCTTTGTAGGAAAAGATTCTTAAGATAGAGTATTGCTTCAGTTTAAATAAAATATCCGAAGACAAACCTGCAATCAAAGGAAGATCTAACCCTGGAAATCAGAACTCTGAGTAGCGTGGGACCATTTTAAGGGGAGAATATAAATCCTGGTGCAGATGCCAACCCACAGTTCAGCTAGTTAAGCAAAGACACAGGGACACTTGTAGGCGAGAGGAAAGTGATACCTGAACTGACCAGCAGAGCAACTATGCCAATGCTGTGGAACAAAGCACCCCCAAAGGCGAGACAAATGTTGTACAAGTTCAGCCCACTGCTTCCAGTACAACAGGATTGGACACCACAGCAAACTGCAGGGCAAAACTTCAAACGTACATAAAGCCCTAAGATTATCCATGAGACTGAGACTGCAAACCTGGAAGAAAGAGAATTGTGCTTCTTGGGTGAGGTCAATTATCTTGGTTTCTCATTTGGAATGTGGATATTTTCAGTCAATGGCCATTTAACAAATTTTAAATTAGACACAGGAGCCATACAAATACTGAGCCACAGTATCAGTTCAGAAGCTGGGAATTCTGCAAATGTAACTCAATTCCTGACTCTCAAGCCTGTCCACCATCTAGAAGGCACAAGTCAGGAGCATAATGGAATACTCTCCCACTTGCCTGGATGTGAGCAATTTCAACAACACAAGAAGTTCGACACCATCAAACAGTAAGCAGTCTGCTTGATGGGCACCCTGCCCACCACCTTAAACATTCACTGCCACTACCACTGACACACAGTGGCAGCCATTTGTACTGTTATGAAAACATAATTTCCAGAACATTTTTCTGGTACAGCCCCTGACAAACCGAGTTCGGGAACTGGAGCTGGATGAACATCGGATCATACAGGAGGCAGAGGCAGTAATAGACAGGAGTTTCAGGGAGACAGTCACCCCTAAAATTCAGGAGGCAGGTAGCTGGGTGACTGTCAGGAGAGGAAAGGGGAACAGACAGAAAGAGCAGAGCACCCCTGTGGCCGTTCCCAGCAACAATAGGTATACCGTTTTGGATACTGTTGGTGGGACGACCTACCAGGGACAAATTGTAGTGGTCACATCTCTGGCATCGAGACTGGACCCTCAGCTCAGAAAGGAGGGAGGGAAAAGAGGAGAGCAGTAGTGATAGGGGATTCGATAGTTAGGGGGACAAATAAGAGATTCTGTGGCAGAGATCGAGAATCCCGGATGGTCTGTTGCCTCCCTGGTGCCAAGGTCTGCGATATCTCGGATCGAGTTCTCAGTATTTTCAGGAGGGAGGGTGAGCAGCCAGATGTCGTGGTCCATGTAGGGACCAATGACGTGAATAGGAAGGAGGAGGAGGTCCTGCAAAGAGAGTTTAGGGAGTTAGGTGCAAACTTAAAGGTTAGGACCTCCAGGGTTGCGATCTCAGGAGTGCTACCTGTGCCATGTGCTAGTGAGGCTAGAAATAGGAGGATAATGCAGCTAAACATGTGGCTAAGGAGATGGTGCAGGAGGGAGGGCTTCGTGTTTCTGGACAATTGGGCTCTGTTCCAGGGAAGGTGGGACCTGTTCCGACGGGACGGTTTGCACCTGAACAGGAGGGGGACTAACATCCTTGTGGGTAGGTTTGCTGGTGCTGCTCTGGGGGGTTTAAACTGGATTTGCAGGGGGAGGGGAACCAGAGTGTTAGAGCAGGTAGTGAGGTGGAGGAGGCTAAAGATCAAGCGAGGAATGCATGTATTGACAGAAATCAAGGGTCTGTACGTAATAGAAATGTTCTCAGGTGCATCTATTTCAATGCAACGAGTATTGTCGGAAAGGCAGATGAGCTTAGGGCGTGGATTGGCACATGGGATTACGACATTATTACTATTAGTGAGACTTGGTTGTAGGAGGGGCAGGACTGGCATCTCAATGTTCCGGAGTTCCGTTTTTTCAGACGTGATAGAGGGGTGGGATGAAAGGGGGATGAGTGGCATTACTAGTCAGGGAAAATATCACAGCTGTGCATAAGCAGAACAGCCCGGAGGGCTCGTCTACAGAGGCCATATGCGTGGAGCTGAGGAATGGGAAAGCTGTGACCACACTAATAGGGTTATATTATAGACCGCCCAATAGTCAAAGAGAATTTGAGGAGCAAATCTGTAGAGAGATAGCAGACCAATGTAAGAAACAGAAAGTTGTGATAGTAGGAGATTTTAACTTTTCACATGTTGACTGGGACTCCCATACTGTAAAAGATCTGGGTGGCTTGGAGTTTATCAAATGTGTTCAGGAAAGTTTTCTAAATCAATATATAGAGGTACCAACGAGAGAGGATGCAATACTTCATCTCCAATTAGGGAACCAGACAGGTCAGGTGACAGAAGTATGTGTAGGTGAACATTTTGGGTCCATTGACCACAATGTCATTAGTTTTAAACTAATTATGGATAAGGATAAGTCTGGTCCTCAAGTTGAGGTTCTAAATTGGAGAAAGGCCAATTTTGTGGAAATGAGAAAGGATCTAGGAAGAGTGGATTGGGAGAAGTTGTTTTCTGGCAAGGATATGTTCAATAAGTGGAAGGCATTCAAAGGCAAAATTTTGAGAGTGCAGAGTTTGCATGTTCCTGTAAGGATTAAAGGCAAAGTTAACAGGCATAGGGAACCTTGGTTTTCAAGGGATATTGGCGATCTGGTTAAGAAGAAGATAGAGGTGTATAGCAGGTATAGGCAACAAGGAGCAAATGAGGTACTTGTAGAGTATAGAAAATGTAAGTAAATACTAAAGAAGGAAATCAGGAAGGCAAAAAGAAGACATGAGGTTGCTTTGGCAGATAATGTGAAGGTAAACCCAAAGGGTTTCTACAAGTATATTAAGAGTAAAAGGATAGTAAGGAACACGATTGGTCCCCTTGAAGATCAGAGTGGTCGTCTATGTGTGGAGCTTCACGAGATGGGGGAGATCTTAAACAGTTTTTTTGCATCAGTATTTACTCAGGAAACTGGCATAGTGTATAAGGAAGGAGGGGAAACAAGCAGTAGTGTCATGGAACATACAGAGATTAAAGAGGAGGAGGTGCTTGCTGACTTACAGCGAATAAAGGTAGATAAATCCCCTGGGCCTGACATGATATTCCCTCGGACCTTGAGGGAGACTAGTGTAGAAATTGCAGGGGCCCGGGCAGAAATATTTAAAATGTCCTTAGCCACGGGTGAGGTGCCGGAGGATTGGAGGGTAGCTCATGTAGTTTCGTTGTTTAAAAGTAAACCAGGTAATTACAGGCCAGTGAGCCTGACGTCAGTAGTAGGTAGATTATTGGGAGGTGTTCTGAGAGATCGGATATACAATTATTTGGACAGCCAAGGGCTGATTAAGGATAGTCAGCATGGCTTTGTGCATGGTAGGTCATGTTTAACGAACCTTGTGGAGTTTTTCGAGGAGCTTACCAAGAAAGTAGATGAAGGAAAGGCTGTGAATGTTATCTACATGGACTTTAGCAAGGCCTTTGACAAGGTCCCACATGGGAGGTTAGTTCAGAAGGTTCAGACACTTGGTATCCATGGAGAGGTTGTAAACTGGATTTGAAATTTACTGTGTGAGAGAAGACAGAGTGGTAGTGGATGATTGCTTCTCAGACTGGAGGCCTGTGACTAGTGGTGTGCCTCAGGGATCTGTGCTGGGACCATTGTTGTTTGTTGTCTATATCAGTGATCTGGATGATAATATGGTGAATTGGATCAGCAAGTTTGCTGATGACACTAAGATTGGAGGCGTTGTGGACAGCGTGGAAGGCTTTCAAAGCTTGCAGAGAGATCTGGACCAACTGGAAAAATGGGCCAAAAAATGGCAGATGGAATTTAATGCGGAAAAGTGTGAGGTGTTACATTTTGGAAGGACAAACCAAGGTAGGACATACACAGTAAATGGTAGGGCACTGAGGAGTGCAGAGGAACAAAGGGATCTGGGAGTTCAGATACATAATTCCCTGAAAGTGGCGTCACAGATAGACAAGGTTGTAAAGAAAGCTTTTGGCATACTGGCCTTCATAAATCAAAGTATTGAGTATAGGAGTTGAGATGTTATGTTGAGGTTGTATAAGACATTGGTGAGGCCAACTTTGGAGTATTGTGTGCAGTTCTGCTCGCCTAACTACAGGAAGGATATCAGTAAGATTGAGAGAGTGCAGAAAAGATTTACTAGGATGTTGCTGGGTCTTAAGGAGTTGAGTTACAGGGAAAGATTAAACAGGTTAGGACTTTATTCCTTGGAGCGTAGAAGAATGAGGGGAGATTTGATAGAAGTTTACAAAATTATGAGGGGTATAGACAGAGTAAATGTGAGTAGGCTCTTTCCACTTAGATTAGGAGAAATAAACATGAGAGTACATGGCTTTAGGGTGAAAGGGGAAAGGTTTAGGGGGAACATAAGGGGGAAGTTCTTCACTCAGAGAGTGGTGAGAGTGTGGAACAAGCTACCATCTGATGTGGTAAATGTGGGCTCACTCTTACGTTTTAAGAATAAATTGGATAGATACATGGATGGGAGAGGTCTGGAGGGTTATGGACTGGGTGCAGGTCAATGGGACTAGTGGCATAATATTTCGGCACAGACTAGAAGGGCCGAATGGCCTGTTTTCTGTGCTGTAGTGTTCTATTGTTCTATGATTCTATGGTTTATTGTAAAGTCGGCTTATGGGTGTAAGTATAGTTGATTCTGTCTGAGATTTAATTACATTTGGAGTCAAATAGACTGCAAGCTTGAAGTCATCAAAAAAAACTTGGTGTAGAAATGTTTGAAATGCTAATGAGTAAACTTGGATGCTGGCTTGGCATTTAAGATATGAAGGGAATTTGCATTTTTAGATGAGTGAAGGGAGGTTTGAATTTCAAAGGGATGTTAGTCTTTTTACAACTAGTCAGTTAGCAAGGCTAAGTGTTTATTTTTCCCAAAGGTTACTGGCAACATGTAAGTTTTTTTATTGAGAAAGATACAGTTTCAAAGATGTGGAGCAGCAGAATTTCCATATTAGAGTGAGAAACATA
Organism: Carcharodon carcharias; assembly: GCF_017639515.1. Lineage (NCBI taxonomy): Eukaryota > Metazoa > Chordata > Chondrichthyes > Lamniformes > Lamnidae > Carcharodon > Carcharodon carcharias. The sequence goes on from NC_054471.1 coordinate 152,275,636, forward strand.
TATTGAAAGGAGAATAAAAGGCTATATGAGGTGGAGGCCATGTAGGATCTGACAGGAGTGTGTGAAACAGTATTTAAGATGCTTCCAGCCATTTGTACATTAGTCAGCTGTGTTCAGTAACTGGAATTGGAGAAAATCCGTTTGGAATTCCACTGTCTTGTGGGTACTGTTAACTTGCTGATTTTGTTTTTAAATCTTAGGATCTATTTTGATTGTTGCTTAAAGGGAGGCGTGTAACTGGGAGTCAGTTTAATTAGGAATTTTAGGAGTTGTTATAGTAGTAATTGTAGCCTTATGTGCTTGAAATCTTTTATTTTGTTAAATATTTCAATTCATTTTTTAAAATCTCTACCGTTCTTGGACTCTACTTCTGAATTCATTGCACACATCCATCATCTTGTAATAAATACAAATTGTGTTGTTATAGCGTGACCAAGTTTCCCTTGTGGATTTGTTCTCCCTGGCACACATCATCTGCCATCTCATAACAGTACCATCTACAAGACGCACTGCAGTAACTCACCTTTTTGATACCATCTTCCAAACCTGTGACCTCTACCACATAGAAGGACAAGGACAGCAGATGCATGGGAACAGCCACCCACAAGTTCCCCTCCAAGTCACACACCATCCTGCTTTGGAACTATATCGCCATTGTTTCGCTGTTGCTGTGTCAAAATCCTTAACTCCCTAACAGCACTGTGGCTGTTCCTACACCACACTTCTCAAAGGCAATTAGGGATGAGCAACAAACAATGATGTTCGATCCTGAGACAGCAAAATATTGGAAATATTGTTGCAACCCTATACCCATTTTATCCAGTAAAATTATTTACTAAGTTAAAGCCACCCTTTACTAAGTTAAAGTACAATGAGCTTTCAACACCATTTAGGTATGTATGTTACAGTCACTAAGCATCTGGTCAGTGATGGTGCTGCTTACTTTTAATATGTCCTAATAACTATATTTTCCCATCCCTCGCATCTTCCTAGTGCAGACATTTTTTAAAAAAATGTTATTTCTATAATCAGAAGCCTTGAACTCTACACAGTAATCTAACTATGGCCCTAATCTCGTTCGAATTATTCAATTACCACTTTGTTCTTGTATTTTCTTGCCTTTTTCTTAAAGTATCTTAAAATGTTGGCTTTTTTTTGTAGCTTATCCTACTTGAACTTGGGAATTATATATTTTAATTCCTGGTTTTCACTTCTGATTCCTTGTTTATCCTTCCCACGTGCATTACCTCACCCTTCTATGTCTTTAAATAGCATCTGCCATCTATTTGCCTACTTCATTGACTTGTTAATATTCTCCTGAAATGTGTTTGAGTCATATAGTGTCTTAATGTAATTAAAGGTCCAAAAGTGCTTCACATGAAACAAAAGTTGATACTGAGCCATGTAAGGAGTTATTAGGGCAGGTAATGGAAGTAGATTTTAAGGAGATTTTTAGAAGTGACGATGTTTGGAGTAGGGAATTCCAGGACTAAGACCTGAATTTTTCAGATCACAGGGTCTCGCTTCCTGCCATCTGAAGAGTTGCCCGCTGGCTCAGAGTACCCCAGATTCATTTCACCCATAAATGAGAGTTAAGTGGCTGCAGACAGGACTTCCACGCCTCACTTGGGAGGAAGTCCCGCCTTGGAGAGATGCCGGCCACTCTGATTGGCTGGCAGCACTCCAGTCCCAGCAGCGACAGCACTGCAATAGACCAAAGAAGAAATGAAGGAGGGTGTGTGAGACCAAGTCTGGGCACTGGAGGCCCAGGTGAGTTTGGGAGGGTCCCAGGGCAGGCAGGGTAGGGAAGGTCTGGTGGGCTGGAAGGGGGTAATCGGGGTCTTAGGGGCGAGCCCGGGGTGGGGGATGGGGCAAGGAGGTCTGGAGGCCACCAGACCTTAAGTGATGGAGTGTCTGACTTCATAAGCAGGCTTCTGCTGGAGGCGTAGCACCCCATGTTCTCTCTCTCCTCACCCCACCCCTCCCCCAAGGCATAACTGTTGGTGTGGGGGGAGCCCAAAAATCAAGTAAATCATCCTGCCAGCCTAAAAATTGAATCTGAGCAAGAAACAGCCCTTGGGCTTCAACTGGGGCAAGGCTGGGCTTCCTGTCTGAGGACTTGCCTGCCCCAATGTAAATTCGCTGTATGGTCAGGGCAGGCGGGAACCCGGAAGGAATCTCGTCCCTTCAGTTTCACTCTCCCCACTGCCCCTGCCTAAATCCCACAAGTGGGGCAGCATAAAATTCTGGCCTTAGGCCCTTGGCAGCTGAAGGCACGGCTATCAATTGTGGAACAATTAAAATCCAGGATGCTCAGGAGGTCATAATTAGATGAGTGCAGAAATCTTCGAGGATTGTAGGGCTACAAGAGAATAGAGAGAGGGAGGCAGTGAGATGATGAGATTTGAAAACAAATATGGGAATTCTAAATTTGATGTGTTGCTTAACCAGGAGCTAACGTAGGTCAGTGAACAGATGCTTGATTGAAGACTGGGTATTGATGTGAGTTAAGACACAGGCAGCAGAGTTTTGGATGGTCTCAAGTTTATGGAGGGTTGAACATGGAAGATGGCCGGAGCTACATCAGAATAGCCATGCCCAGTGGTAACAAAGGCATGAATGAGGATTTTAACAGCAGAAGAACTGAAGCAAGAATTGGGCAGTATCCCAGAAGTAGAAATGGGCGATCTTGGTGATGGGATGGATATGTGGTTGGAAGCTCATCTCAGGGCCAGATATGATATCAGAGTTGCAAACAGTCTGGTTCAGCCTCATGTTCACCAGGGAGAGGGCTGGAGATGATGGCTAGGGAGTGGAGTTTGTGACAGGGACCAAAGATGCCATTCTATGTCATAATATTTAATTGGAGCAAATTTCTGCTCACCCAGGACTGGATGTCGGATGGGCAGTGTGATAATTTCAAAGCAGTGTTGGCGTCGAGAGGTGGTAGGTTGAGAATGTATATGGTATTTTAGGATGATATTGCAGATGAGAAATGGGAAAGGACCAAAGGCAGATCCAGACAGAAGAGAAACAGTTGCAGATGATCTTCAGGCTACGATAGGATCAGTATGATTGTGATAAAGTAAGGGAAAATCCAATGGGGAGGATTTGGAGGAGAATGATATGGTCTGGTAATTTTGGATGAGGAAAGATTGGACGAGGCTAGTGTGGGCCGTAAACGGCGACATGGGTTGGTTGGGCAGAATGGCCTGTTTGTACCATTTGTACAATGTAATCTTGTGTGAAAACAGTGTCAAAGGCTACTGATAGGTAGAGAATGATGGGAGGTAGTTTATCACTGTTACTGTCACATAGGGTGAGATATGTTTTTGATAAGAGCTGCTTCTGTACAATAGGAAGGGTGGAAACCAGATTGGAAAGATTCAGACATGGAGTTTGAGAAAGATGGGCATGGATTTAGGAAGTGGCGACAAATTCAAGGACTTTGGAGAGGATAAGGAGTTTGGAGATGGAATGGTGGGAGCGGTGGGACAGTGTCTTAAGAGACAACTCTTAATGGTATGGGAGCCAGGAAGAGAGTTGTGCAGTCAGCGATTTAGTGGGAAGATGGTGTCCCATGGGCACGACAAGCTCCGAAAGGGCATGAGGAGAAACTAGAGAAATATACACGTTTGGGGTCAGGGAAGGAGGGAATCTTCTAAGAAGTTTGGCTCAGTGGGCTAGTGGAAGAGAGAGAAGCAGCTGATCGAATGGCCTCAATCTTAGTGAAAAAGAAGTCCATGAACAACTCGTTCTTTGTTGTTGGTAGGGGTGGAGATGACCGGGGTGAGGAGTTTAAGAAGATTGTTTGCAGTAGAGGCAAGAAACCGGGGGTTACCTTACATTTTGAGATGATGGTGGGATAGTGAGTAGTTTAGGCAGATGAGCAGGAACCACCAATGGTGCTTCGTGTAATCCAACCAGATCTGGAAGCAAATGGCTAAACCAATTTGTCTCATATCCGTTTCACTCTGGGCCCATTGGAATTAAGGGAGTGGAGGTGAGGGCCGTACTGGGGGAATGACCGGGATGAGAGATTAATGGTGGATAAGGCATCAAAGTCTGTGTGGTTGAGCTGAATATGAAGGTAGGTGGGAATCCAAGATATGAGGAGGACACAGAGGCTGCAAAGAACTATAGACAGGTTTACATGAGGGCAACAAGTAGACAGATGGAGTGTAATGTGGTGAAGTGTGAGGTTATTTGCTTTGATAGTAAGAATAGAAAGCTGAATTTTTTTTTGAAAGGGATCAGACTTGTAAATGTTGATGTTCAGAGAGACTTGGGTGTGCTTGTAAAGACTGCTGAAAATTTAGAATGGAGGCACAGCAAGCAATCAGGAAGGCAGATAGCATGTTGGCTTTCATTATAAGGGTTTGGCATACAAGAATAAAGAAGTCTTGCTACATTTGTATGAGACTTTCCTGAGACCATATCTGGAATACTGTGTCATTTTGGTTTCCATATTTGAGGAACGATGTTCTTGCATTGGAGGCAATACAGTGAAGGCTCACCAGATTGGACCCTAGGATGAGAGGATTGTCCTATGATGAGAGGCTGAGTAAATTGAGCCTTTATTTTCTGGAGTTTGGAAGAGTGAGGGGTGATCTCTGAAGCATACAAGGATCTGACGGGGCTCGACAAGGTAGACACAGGCTGAGGAACGGACGGGCACAGTCTTGGGATAAGGGGCTGAGCATTTAGAACAGATGAGAAATTTCTTCACTCATCGGTTTGTGAATCTTTGGAACTCTCTAGCCCCAGAGGGTTGTGGATGTGCCGCCATTGAGTATATTTAAGGCTAGGATAAACAGCCTTTTGGTATATCAGAGAATAGAGGGATATGTGGAGTGGGCTGGAAAGTGGAGTTGAAGCCGAGGATCAGCCAAGTTTGTATTGAATGGTAGAGCAGGCTCCAGGAGCTCTATGGCCTTCTACTGCTCCTATTCCTTACAAATCATAAGTACATAAGAAAGTAAGTGCAGTTGTAAGTGAATAAGGAGTGTTTTTTCTAGGAGCAGCCATGGAAAGAAGTAGACTTGAGGGGAGGTGGGGGCTGCAGGCATGGGTGGAGATTGATATAAGGAAGTGATCAAAGTTGACCTTGCCTGATGGGAGTAGTGAGGTTATGCGAGAGAGCAAGGTCAAGGGAGTGGCTGCAAATGTGGGTTGGGGAGTTTGCATGAAGGGAAAGGTTAGGGCTGATATGGCAGTGAACCAGGCAGCGCATGATGATGCGAGATGAAGGTTGGAATCACTAAAGTTGAGAAGTCATTTGGCACAGAGGCTGAGGGATTCTAGCAGGAGAGTAGGAAAATCTGGGAATACTGAAAGGTTGGTGTGGGTTTTTGGGAAGGCAGAGTACCTGAGAGGGGTGAAATGAGGAGAAGAATGGCAATAGGAGAAGAGGGGTCTAGAAGTTTTCAAATCGATGTATCACAAAATGGTTGTGTTTATACTTGATTTTCTCAGACCAATAGTTGTGTATCTTTTGTGGCATGGTGACCAGAACCAAACACTGCTAAATGTATTTTGATTAGTACACTGCAAATCCTTAGTACAACTGGTTACCATTGACCAGAAACTGAACTAGACTAGCCATATAAACACTGTGCCTACAAGAGCAGGTCAGAGGCTAGGAATTGTGTGATGAGTAACTCACCACCTGACTCCCCAAAGCCTGTCCACCATCTACAAGGTATAAGTCAGTGTGATGGAATACTCCCTACTTGCCTGGATGAGTGCAGCTCCCACAACACAAGCTTGACACCATCCAGGGTAAAGCACCACATCCACAAACATTCGTTTCCTTCACCACCAATGCACAGTAGCAGCAGTGTACACCATTTACAAGATGCACTGCAGGAATTCACCAAGGCTTCTTTGATAGCACCTTCCAAACCCACGACCACTACCATCTAGAAAGAGCAGAGTAGCAGATACATGGGAACACCGCCACCTGGAAGTTCCCCCCCACAAGTCACTCACCAATCCTGATTTGGAAATGTACAGCCATTCCGTCACTGTTGCTGGGTCAAAACCCTGGAACTCCCTTCATTACAGCAGCTTGTGTGTACCTGCACCAGATGGACTGCAATGGTTCAAGAAGGCAGCTCACTGCCACCTTCCCACAGGCAATTATGGATGGGCAATAAATGCTGGCCCAGCCAGTGAAGCCCACATTCCGTGCATGAATAATTAAAAATAAACTGTAGACTTCTATAATACCACCCGGCTAATTATATTGTAGCATTTCACTCACTTTTCCAATTTCTTCACCACGTTACTTGGACATCAAAAATGATGTGATTACTGTTAATCTCTGGTCTTTCTCATAATGCCCTCTGTTCATTGAATGCAGATGTTGTGAACCTAATTGTACCTAATGGACATCACATGGGTTAAAAGCTAAATACTGCGTATGCTGGAAATCGGAAACAAAAACAAAATGCTGGAAAAGCTCAGCTGGTCTGACAGCACCTATGGAGAGAAAGAGTTAATGTTTCGAGTCTGTATGACTCTTCTTCAGAGGTAGGTTTGGGGAGAAGCTCTGAAGAAGTCATACGGACTTGAAACATTAACTCTCTTTTTCTCTCCACAGGTGCTGTCAGACCTGAGCTTTTCCCGCATTTTCTGTTTTTGTTTTGGATATCACATGGGGTTGAGGTGAAAGGGGAGGAATTATGGAAGCAACTGTTTGTGGACTATCTATATGTACTTAGACTCCTGACTGAACTTTTTAAAAGTATGCACCAGGAAGCTTTGGTTTCCTCATTTTGCAAGGAGATCAAGATGACATGACTTTAAGTTGTTAGCCCGCACAGTGCTGATTCATGTGATTCTTTAGAATTCCTGTGTGCTGGTGGTGTAAATGCTGCTTTGACAGACGTGCCTGAAATGACAATTTAAACACTCTCTCTAGCCTTTTGTTTGACGAGATTGTTGTTTTTGAAAGCAATTGTAACAGGAGTTTTAGAACAGGAGTAGTAAGAGTTGAATGACGGTGCAGTTAATTTTAAAATGCTTCGATCATTTGTGGGTAAAAATGTAAAAATTATACCTGTTCCTGCAAGTAGTTCACCAAATCTGCGACCAATGTACAGACTAATTGCATTGCAGACTGAGTTTCAAGATCTAATCCTGTTTGAAGAAGGTGGTGGTTTAGACCTTGAAGGAGGAATCCTTTAAACATATGAGTGTTTGTGGCAGTCGGTGTATGTGACCTTCAGTTTACATTGTCCCCTTCTTTTGTCTTGACATGGTTAAACAGTCATACCAAAACCAAGTACCTTCAAGCCCAGTTGTTGCTGTATTGAATATCAAATGAGTTAAAAGTAGCAAAACGAAGTGTTGGCTTGCAGCACCAGTGTCTGAAATGTCCTGACTGTCACTGAGATAAATCTATGGGTTGGTTGTTGGATGTGGTTCTTGGTACACATTATAAAGTCAGTCATTTAGGTTTTTCGGCAATGCTCCCTTATTTCCCAAATCCATGAGAGTGACATAAGACGCATGTTGTGGCACAGCTGATGGTAAATGCTGAGCTGCTCAAATCCCAAAGGGAAACTTGAAACAACTGCCACAACTGTTTTGCGCTCTGTATGAATTCTAAGATGTGTGCCTTGAATTCAGTAGTAATAAGACGACTGAGTCTTAGTGGTTTCTTACAAAACTAAATTCAACCTTTATTAATAGAAGGAATGATTTTAAGTTCATACATAGATCTACAAATTACTACTGTGATAACTTCTAAATCCCCTAGTCAATCTAAATCCCCAGTTACACTTAAGTTAAGGTAACAGTAAGACACACACATTTTTAAAAGACTCAGGCAAAGAAACATGATACCCTGAACAATCCAATACAAAGTGAGTTTTCTTAACTTCAGTTCTTTGTAGGCAGCAGCTTGAGGCTTAGGTGCTGAAGGCCTTCCATGCTTATGTTAGATCTTAGAATGCCTTCCCTTGCACACAGCCTTCTCTCCTTTATCCATATTTTCCCCTTTGAATGCAAATTCCCATTGTTTCACTGTCTTTAGACTTTACCTCTCTAATAATAAAAATCTCGCAGTACAAATTTTACCAGTACCTTCTGGGAAAATAAACATATTGTTTCTTAACTTCTCCTGGCTAGGTTAAACATTTTACTCTTCTTTTTGAATTCAAGCTGGTTGGGTTTATTTAAAAATGCAGATGTTCCCTTTACCCCCGTGTTTATCTACTTAACAACATTTCAAACCTAGTTTATCTTCTGATGCATCAAAGTTTTCTGACCAGCTGCTTTTAATTCAATTAAATCACACACACAGACAGATCCATAGACACTGACCCCACTATTACTCTACTTTACAATAAATTCCAATACATTATGAAAATTATATCTTCCTGACATACATGGAAGTGTTATGAAAATAGTTGAAAATAATACAAGTAGGATTTCCCTGAGCATTATGATGCTCTGTAGATTTGTGTAAAACTGCAACCTGCCTTGTGTGTTTCTCTCAGAAATTAAATCCAGTTTTGTTCCTTTTTGATTAGTTTGTGGACCTCCCCAGATAAGCACTTAGCAAGGTTCCACAAAAAAAGGCTCTGTGTCCAAATTGCCAGCTGCATTTCCTTCACTTCAAAAGTATTCCAGTGGCCTTTACACAGGATATAGGATAGAAAACCGGTCCATTAAGGTAGCGGGACAGGTAGAAAAGGTGGTTAAGAAGACATTTGGGACACGACTTTATTAGCCGAGGCATAGAATATAAGAGCGGGGCGGTTATGCTGGAACTGTATAAAATGCTGGTTAGGCCACCGCTAGAGTATTGCATGCAGTTCTGGAATCTGCATTATAGGAAGGATGTGATTGCACTAGAGGTAGTGCAGAGGAAATTTACCAGGATGTTGCCTGGGCTGGAGAGTTTTGGTTATGAGGAGTGATTGGGTAGACTGGGGTTATTTTCCCTGGAGCAGAGGAGATTGAGGGGGGACATGATTGAGGGGCATAGATAGAGCAGACAGGAAGGAACTTTCCCCCTTGGTGGAGGGATTAATAACCAGGGGGCATAGATTTAAAGTAAAGGGCAGGAAGTTTAAAGGGGATGTGAGGAAGAATTATTTCACCCAGAGGGTGGTGGGAATCTTGAACTCACTGCCTGGTGGAAGTAGAAACCCTCTTAACAATTAAGAAGTATTTGGATGTGCACTTGCAATGCCATGGCATACAAGGCTATGAGCCTAGTGCTGGAAAATGGGATGAGAATAGTTAGGTACTTGTTTGACTGGCACAGACTCAGTGGGCCCAAGGGTCTTTTTGCTTTAATAAGATTGCCTCTCATTCTTCTAAATTCCAATAAGTACAGGACCAACCTACTTAACCTCTCCTCATAACGTCCTTCCATACCCAGGATCAACCTAGTGAACCTTCTCTGGACTGTCTCTAATGCCAGTATATCTTTCCTTGGATAAGGGGATCAAAATTGTTCACAGTATTCTAGGCATGGTCTAACTAATGTCTTGTATAGTTTTAACAAGACTTCCCTATTTTTACACTCTGTTCCCTTTGAAATAAAGCCAAAGTTCCATTTGCCTTCCCTATTACCTGTTGAACTTGCATGTTAGCTTTTTGGGATTCGTGCACAAGGACCCAAATCCCTCTATGCTGCAGCTTTCTGTAGTCTTTATCTATTTAAAGTAACATTCAGCTCCTATAATCTTCCTGCCAAAGTGCATAATCTCACATTTTCCCACAATATATTCCATCTGCCAAATTTTGCCCACTCACTTAACTATTTTCCTCTGTAAACTCCCATGTGTCATCCTCACAACTTGCCTTCACATCTATTTGTGTGTCATCCGCAAACTTGGCAATAGTACATTCACTTCCCTCATCCAAGTCATTAATATATATTGTAAATAATTGATGCCCCAGCACAGATCCCTGTGGCACTCCACTAGTTACAGGTTGCCATCCTGAAAATGTCCCCCTTATACCAACTCTGTCTTCTATTGGTTAGCCAATCCTCTATCCATGCTAATATACTACCCCCAAAACCATGGGCTATTATCTTAAGTAGCCTTATGTGCGGTACCTTATCAAACACCTTTTGGAAATCCAAATATATTACATCTACTAGTTCCCCTTTATCTATCCTGCTTGTTACCCCCTCAAAGAATTCTAATAAATTTGTTAGGCATGATTTCCCCTTTATGAAGCCATGTTGACTCTGCCTGATTAGATTATGTATTTCTAAATGTTCTGCAATTACATCCTTTATAATAGACTAACATTTTACCACTGACAGATGTTAAGTTAACTGGCCTATAGTTAGTTGTTTTTTGTCTCCTTTCTGAATAAAGGTGTTACATTGGTGGTTCTCCAATCCTCTGGGACTTCAGAATCTAAGGATTCTTGGAAGATTACTACCAGTGCAGCCACTATCTCTGTAGCTACTTCCTTTAATATCTGAAGATGCAACCCATCAGGCCCAGAGGGCTTATTGGCCTTTAGCCCCATTAGTTTCCCTAGTCCATTAGTTTTTCTCTGGTGATAGTTACTGTATTTATTTCCTCACCCGCTTTTGCCCCTGATTTAGTTTTATTGGAATGCTATTAGTATCATCTACAATGAAGTCTGAAGCAAAGTATTTATTCAGCTCCTCTGCCATTTCCTGGTTCCTCATTATTATTTTCCCAGCCTCATTCTCTTCAGGGGCCTATGTTCACTTTAGTCTCTCTCTTCCTTTTTATATAAAGAAGCTCTTACTGCCTGTTTTTTTTATATAGATTTAGGTGAGAAAAGATGGGAGGAGGCTAGAATGGGGTGTAAAACACCAGCGTAGACTGATTGGACCAGATGGTCTTTTTAGAGTCAGTCATCGAGGTCTACAGCAGTGAGTGTGTGATGGGATTGAGTGTGTGAGTTTAGAGTGATGAGATGGTTGCCATACCCTGGCTGCACGGATGAGATCATTCATCCTCTATCTGCTTTGGATGGCCGATTTCTGCTGTGCAGCATTGGCACTGATCACCACTGCCATTGCCTATCAAGCTGGAGTGGTAATGTAGCTGCCCCTCCTGCAGCCAGAGCGAGGGTAGAGGACATCACGGCGGGCCCCCACGGCATCCAAAAGGTGCTTGAGGGCTGCAGTCATCTTGCCTTTTGAGGCCATGTCTTCTTTGCTGCAGCCCTGGGCATGAAGCACAGAGCACGGATCTACTTTAAATGTGGTGCCTGGCATGATGAAGCAGCAAGGTGATGGCATGGTGGGCAAATGAGAGTCCACCTGCCAAGGAAATGGCATGTTTCCCAGGAAAGCATAAATAATGCGGTGGCTTTGGGGCGAAAAACCCAACAGCCGTCGTTTTACCCGCCCACTAGTGCACTTAGTGCAAATCTGGGCCGATTCCACCCTAAAGGAAACCCTTTGCTGATATCCAACGATGAAGGAAAGTATTAACTAGTGGTGGAATTGAATACTTGGGGTTCTGTGTTTATTTTGTTTATACTTTTTTGGTGAGATTTCATTGTCCCAAGAAGCCCAAACTGACTGATTTTTCAAGTTTTTTTTGTGCTTATCCTTAAAGGAGTTTGGGGGCATGCAAAAATTTTTCAAATGAAGGGCAAGTTTCAGATTTACACCTCTGGCACCATATTTTCAGAATAATAAATAGAATGCACACAGAAGGATTTGTTTATGTAACTTAGAAAATTGTTTGATTCATTTCTGTACTAAATGGATAGTTTCTACATTCTTTTGCCTATTCTCTTCTGGGTACTTACTCGTGGCTAAATGTTCTGTCAGCTGGCTTCCGTTGTCAACGTCAGATGAATACCCTAGGCAACCTACTGAAGTAAGATTGAATTAATTTCATTGTCAGTTAAGAACAAGAACAATAATGAACCCATTATTTCATTTCCAATATTTCTCTCTTCGTTCATTTGGCTAGTGGTGGGCAATAAAGCTAGACTTCACAGTTGGTTGGGGATATCCTTGCCTGACATACATATAAACATATATTACAGAAAAGAGATCTTTGGATAACGATCGAGTTGAATGTCTGTTCAATGTCTCATTCCATTCGAGATGAACTATTTCACTGTGAATTAGGGACTGAACATTGAATTTTATGAGCCTGTGTACCTTCTTTATGGCTTGAACAGATTGGGATGTGGCCAAGTGCACACAGTTCATATCTTTGAACAGAGGAGCATCTCATGAAATGCAGAATATTGTAGTAAACTCTTGCCTTGATTGTGCAATAAAAATTCTTACGTAGTCGTTTAGCTCCAAGTTGACAGCAGATTTTATGATTGTTTCCTTGTAGCAGAATGCAGCAATGTAATTGAATTGTCATTTATTGAAGAGTGCTCCTTACAACTTGCCTTTTTTTTAAATTTAGTAAGCATTTGTATTATTACTGCAATGGAATGAACATTTTATTTGTAATTTGTGAATTTGACTGCTCCTTCTGTAATCTTGCGTCTATCATAAGCATGAATAAGACATTGGAAACTCACTTTTGCAGTTACCATCCAATAGACCTTTACCTATAAATGAGCTGGATTCATGCCCAGATTCTCAGTTAAAGTTGTTTTGTACAAATATACTATGGCAGTGAGCTCCAAAAGATAAGTTAATTAGAAAGATGTGCACTAATGTAAATATATTTTTAAAGCCTCAATTGGTAATTGCAAGAATAAAGTAATAGCAACAAGAGGATCATTTTGTCCTAATTGAGTGTTCATATTTTAATGCAGGTACAGGTTTAAATGAAAAAAGTACATACAGTATAAGCTAAATATGTTTGCATGCTGCTTTTTATAACTGCTCTAATGGAATATATTTTGCCTGCTTTCTTCAATTCTACAATATATTTTATCTTATCCTTCTAAGGTACATATTTCTAGCGGCTCTTCAAGACCGAAATGAAAAGCTCTTCTACAGAGTACTGACTTCAGACATCGAAAGATTCATGCCTATTGTTTACACGCCCACTGTGGGCCTGGCTTGCCAACAATATGGACTTGCATTTCGCAGACCCAGGTAAGTGACTGATGCACTGTGATGCATGCATCTAATGATAAAGATCAGTCATACAAACTGAAAAAGGTAAAATAGACTACATTTTGTAGTGGCATTCACACTTACAGCTGCTGTCATTGTGCATATTGGCCATCAATATGTTTACTAACAGGTCAAAAACTATTCAACTTCACTGTAGTTGGTAGATGTATTCTGGTGTCAGTACTACCTCACTGTTGTATTTAGAGCCAAAACATACATGAATTTAAAGAAAAAAAATCATTAAAGGGATGTGGGCATTGCTGGCTAGGCCAGCATTTATTCCCCATCTCTAATCGCTCTTGAGAAGGTGGTGGTGAGCTGCCTTCTTGAACTGCTGCAGTCCATGTGGTATAGGTACACCCACAGTGCTGTTAAAGAGGGAGTTCCAGGATTTTGACCCAGCGACAGTGAAGGAACGGCGATATATTTCCAAGTAAGGATGGTGAGTGGTTTGGAGGGGATCATCCAGGTGGTGGTGTTCCCATCTATCTGCTGCCCTTGTCCTTCTAGATGCTAACGGTTGTGGGTTTGGAAGGTGCTGCCTAAGGAGCCTTGGTGAGTTTCTGCAGTGCATCTTGTGATGGTACACATTGCTGCTACTGTTAATTGGTGGTGGAGGGAGTGAATGTTTGTGGATGGAATGCCAATCAAGTGAGCTGCTTTGTCCTGGATGGTGTCAAGCTTCTTGAGTGTTGTTGGAGCTGCACTCAAGTCATGTGGAGAGTATTCCATTACACTCCTGACTTGTGCCTTGTAGATGATGGACAGGCTTTGGGGACAGGGGAGGTGAGTTACTTGCTGCAGGATTCCAAGCCTCTCTCTGGCTCTTGTAGCCACAGTATTTATACAGCTAGCCCAATTCAGTTTCTGATCTATGGTAACTCCCAGGATGCTAGTGGAATTCGGTGATGGTAATGCCATTGAATGTCAAGGGATGATAGTTAGATTCTCTCTTGTTGGAGATGGTCATTGCCTGACACTTGTGGCAGGAATGTTACTTGCCATTTGTCAGCCTAGGCCTGGATATTGTCCAGGTCTTGCTGCATTTGTACATGAATTGCTTCAGTATCTGAGGAGTTGCATCAGAAGCTGTGTGACCCTGACAGAACCCAAACTGGGCGTTGGTGAATAGGTTATGGCTAAGCAAGTGCTGTTTAATAGCACTGTTGATGACTCCTTCCATCACTTTACTGATGATGGAGAGTAGACTGATGGCATAGTAATTGGCTGGGTTGGATTTTCCTGGTTTTTATGTCAGGACATACCTGGGCAATTTTTCACTTTGCTGGGTAGATGCCAGTGTTGTAGCTGTACTAGACCAGCTTGCCTGCTGGAAAAGGCACTAACTTTAGAAAATTTACCTGTGCTTCAAACAAAGTTACTAATACATCCATGCCTTATGGAGAGGGCTTTTTGTTTAACTATGTTCGTTTTCACAGCAATAAACTTCAATGCTACCAAACCATTCCGGGCCACTTCCGGGAATATCTGCTAGCCTGCAAGCCACAGATGCATTAAACCTGAGGCACCACTTTCCCTCACTTCCATCGAGTCGGTCCACGTTTTATTCTTTTATATGGGTTGTTAATATTGTTGTAGTTGATGTTTTCTGAAAAATCTGACCGCAAAGAAGCGAACACTGCCAGCAGGTGAGCCAATTATGACTGAACATGACCTTAGCAGTGGTTTGGATGATTAAATGATACCTTCTGAGGTAAATTATAAATTCTAATAGGTTACATAAATTAAATGTTCAGAAATACCAATAAATACATTATCCATTTTCCCAATAAGTTTTCTAGTAACATAGACATGATCTTGAGGGATGAGTTTTGGTGGCCCTTTCTCATTTCTTATTTTTATGTTGCGTGTGAACTAATATTTATCAAAATTTGACATTGCGTGTAGACAAATTATCACTGGTGTAAGTCAGCTGGTAGGATTTGGCTATGAACCATCAATTGCTCACGTGCATTCTCTAACCAGTGCTATAAATAATTGAATTAGCCTTGGAGCAGACTTTGAAAGAGAAGTGGGCTGAAGATCCACACATCTGGCCTTCTAACTGTGGGGGCTCATGGCAGCTTGCTTAATGTGGAGAGTGCACCTTCAGTCACTTGTCACAGACTGGGAGTAGTGCCAGTCTGGGATCTTGGTGCTTCAAGTGCAATCAGAGTTTTGTTCTGACTAGTACTTTGATCTTTTTTCAATTTATTCATTCATAGGATGTTGGCGTTGCTAATGAGGTCTGCATTTATTACAAATTCCTAGTTATCCTTGAGAAGGTGGTGGTGATTGCCGCCTTGAATTGCTGTAGTCAGTGTGGTGAAGCTACTCCCACAGTGCTGTTAGGGAGGGAGTTCCAAGATTTTGATGAAGGTACACTTTCACATTTGAGTATTGCTGGAAAAAAAAGAGACATGCTGCCGAAGCTTTTTATCTTACTCTGATAAGGATAGATTTGCAAGAATGCCAATTGTAAAGGGACCAACAATTTATATTGCAGGAGAAGAGCGTGCTGTTTGGTTGGAAGCACACTCCTCTTGAGCAGCATAAATAGTTGTTCGCTTTACAGTTGGTATTCCTACACATCTGTCCTGATCAGTGCAAGATGAAAAGCTTTGACAGTGTTGTTTTTATTTTGCAGCAGTACTCAAGTTCTGTAATTTTAATATTTCCAAGTCAGGATTGGGTACGATTTGGATGGGAATTTGATAGTGTTCTCCTGTGCTTTACTGCCTTTTTCCTAGGTGAAAGAGTTCCTGTCTGGGAGGAGCTATTCTCTTTATTATTAAACTTAACTTTGTTGGCAAAGATTCTTCTCTCTTTGCCTGACCGCCACCCCACACCAAAGCTAGATCTATTATCCCAGCCGGGGTTCTGCATGTCTACAGGCAGATACTACTTGCTTATAAAATGGAAGAAATTTCATAATTTTGTTTTTGGTGTTCTGTCCCTCTCCCCAAATTGTTCTAAAACCGAATATTTCTCAATGGGAATGTGGAAATGCAAATTGATTACATTGTGAGATACTAAATCTAGCTTCTGCTGTCCTTTCATGAGCAAGCACAGGGAGTTCATGTCAAGAGCTGTTCAGTAGCTTTATAGGTGGCTACCTGTGATTGGTTATTTGAGTTATGCTTGTAATGGGCACTGTGGTGATTTTACTTCCTTTATTTTCCTAAGGTTGAATATTTTGTACCTATAAACTTAACCTGTCAGATTTTTGCCAGCATCCAATTAAATTTAAAGGGAAGCTAGGCAAGCATATGAGGAAAAAGGGAATAGATGCTTATGATGCTAGAGTTAGATGATGAAAAATAGGAAGAGGCTTGAGAGGAGCACAGACTGATTGGGTCAAATGGCCTGTTTCTTCTGTGTCATATACCCTATATAATCGTCTGTAAGATGGTACTTTAGAAACAACCAACTTCATTTTTTAAAAAATCTCGATTCCATCATCGGTTGAGAATGCATAAGTTCCTTAACTTAATTACCCATTTCTCACCAACTAAAATCTCCTACACTCGATGACAAGGAGAGGAATGCTAATATATCAGTTTTTAAATAATCAGATGGAATAATATTGATTCAAACGTAATTAAGGGCTGCATCAACTAAACAGTGATAGACATATTACCTGCTATCTTACAACCTGCTGCTGCACATTGACTATGTTCTTTTGTTAAAAAGAAACCTTCTTCAGATACAGTGAATGGACTTTTACCACCATAACCACATAGGTTGCAACAGTTTAAGGAGACAGCCCAATAGTACCTCAGGACCACTGGGGATGGGCAATATATGGAGGAGCATGGCCAGAATTACCCCACATCCCAAGCAAAAATTTTAAAAGTCCCAAAGCACCTCACAGCAATGAATTATTCTTAAGTGGTAGCCATTTGTTTTGTAGACAAACGTGGCTGTCAATTTACATAGCAAGATACCACTGAGATAAATGATCAGATGATCTATTTTTGTGTTGATTTCGAGGTGAATGTTGGCTGGCTTGCAGGAAGAGCTCTTGACTTTCCTCCAAATCGTGGCGACGGAATCTGTTGTACAGGTAGATTGGGGCAAAGAAAAACAGGCCTCGAGTAAAATTACCTCTTTTTTTTCCCCATTCCATTTTGGATGCAAATAATTTGTGAAGCCTTGTAGGTTAATGCCTTTTTGTTTTTGTTTGTAAACTGTTTCTGCTACCGTAGCAGCTTGGGCAGGAGACATTCCTGTGAGCACTTCTGTAATTTTCTACCATATTGAGGCCAAATTGGATTCTGCCATCAATAACTAGTTTTACAATTTGTCATTGTAAATTGTACAGGGATTTGTTGCAGATGTTTTCACCCCCAATTATGAGCCAAATTGGCTGTTGATCACTGTAATATAAAGAATTACCATTGGAAGTTGTTGCCAAGTGGATATCCTGAAGTAACTGTAAATATGAAAAGTAAATTTCCCAATCCTGAAAGCTTTGAGCTAATGCTGAGAGTAAGTATCTGCAACTCAAAGATTCTGAATTGTTGAGCAGTTGTATTCTTTGGTATTACACTGACTTTGCCATCATTAGCCCTCCATTTTACAGTTGCTAAATAAAAATTGCAGACAAATGGAAAAGTAGCATGTTAGAAGAATTTATTTTTAACATTCTAATATAGTACAACTAAATAGTTGCAGAACTTTAGAGTTATGTGCATTGCACAATTTAGAGTATGCTGCTTGTGGACATTGTGCAAGGGCAACTTGTTTAGGGTTATCATTTCAAGTCTGTATGACCCTTCCTCCTTCAGAGCTCTGAAGATGGGTCATACAGACTCAAAAAGTTAACCCCGTTTCTCTCTCCACAGATGCTGCTAGACCTGCTGAGTTTTTCCAGAATTTTCTGTTTTGTTTGATTTCCAGCATCTGCAGAATTTTGCTCTTAACCTGTTTAGGATTTGATTTCCCATCTTCTATTTTCAGCATATTGATACTTAAGAATGATCGGGCAAATTATGAAACTTTACCAAGTACACGATGAAATCCTTTTAACCAGTTATTTCACAAGGCATTTCAGTTCATAATTATTTTCATGACATGCCCAAATAAACATGGAGTGTCTCTAGTGGAAAACCATGGGCAGGATTTTGAGGTCAGGGTTCTCGTACAGAAATCGGTGCCAAATGGTGGGTCATACCCCACACTATCTTGAATCTGACAGGTTTTCCCCAAATTAGCCAATTAGTGGCTGGAGGGTGGTCAGGCTCTCAAAGCTGGAGGACCAATAGGAGGCCCTGCCATTTCGGGTAAAAGAGACAGAGGCACTACCTCAAGATAGAGGTGCTTCCCTCCAGCTTTTTAATATTTTGAATGAGAAAAGCACCCTTAATAGGAAGACCATCATGCGCCCCCCCCCCCCCCCCACCCCCCATAGTTGCCTGTGGCATGGTACACACAGTGCTTTCAAATACTTCCAGCACGGCTCACACTGTGCTGTATGCTGGGAAGGGCCGTAATGTGCCTGCGCACCAGAAACGTCAAGAGTACTCTGTGATGTCAGTCGTCTGGTCCAAGTCTGCTGACTTGACATGTGAATCTGAAACTTGAACCATGCAGGTTCTTTCACAAGTGCCTGTCCCGACCTCACTCAGCAGAACAAGAGTTAGGTCGCACGAGAATTTCTTCTGCACAAGTGCTACTTAAAGGGCCATCAGTCCAAATTACAGGTAAGGTGCTGTTGACTGACCTCTGCTACGACAAAGTACTGTGGATTGTTTTTGGAGGTGATAGGCTGCATCCATAAAGGCAATTTGGTCACTGATCTCCACACCAAATCTGCAACAGGTCAGGAGGCTATGTTTGCAGTGAAGGTGGAGTTGAGGTTGTTGACAGGGGAAGACTGCATGAAGGCTTCCTGTTGAGCATACAGCCAGCCAGTTGGCCGGCTGAACTAGGCTGAATGCTACAATTATGGAGGCAAAGTTTGCATGCTGCCTGCTACTATGGGATTGCGAATTGTGACTCCTGCATTGAAATCGGGAGCTGACAAATTTTTATCCCATTTTATCTTTTATACTTTGGATAGCTGGCATAAAAAAATGCTCAGCTCAAAGTTTAGAGCAGACACTTATGCATTAATGTCTGGGTAATTTTGTTTAATTTTACATTTGAACAGCAGTGTGTAATAATGTGGTTTGTTTGCCTAATTACACCTTAAACACTTATGTACATTACACTACCAAGTGATTTATTTTTTACTGCTGAGCTGAGAGTACCAGTTGATCTGAGATCAGGAACTGCCAGCAAGGGCACTCCCTGAACCTTGTAATAACCTCTGGTGAATTGACATTTCTTTATTTTATGGGCTAATATGGTAGGAAATTAAGGATTCAATGTTGTTGGAGAATTCATTAGTTGAAGGTACAATGGTTTTTTTCTATGCTGTGTTCATTTTCCTTCAGTTTTATTAGCTGGTAAATCTGCTTTGCACCGATGAAGCTTATTTGTAACTTTTTTGTTCTTAGCTGTTTGACAGGCAAAACATTTCTTTAGAGAGTAATGCATGTGATTAACTAGATTTTATTTGCGTTATAATTTGTAATCACTTAACTGAGGCGAGAATCAGGAGCAGAAGCGGACTGGGGGGGTGAGGGGGTCACCAGAGTTTGAATGAGAAAAAAAATCAAACTGTGACATCATAGGAAGTCTGAGTTGATTGGCTGTTGAATATTGTAGCTGTTTCCCTTTCTTCAAAATTGGAGAGTTCAAGCAGCTGGGAAATTAAAACTTTTATTTAAAAAAAAGTTAAGTAAAGCATTTCAGTTTTCTGATATTTAAGCGATGTTAACAGAAGGGAAGTGAGTAGTGAGGATTATTATCTAATAGATAGAGGAATGGCAGGGCAGCTCTGACAACTTGAGTGCACATTGTGATATATGAGAACTCCAGGATGTTTCCTGTGTCCTGGATAACCAGATGTGCAGGAACTGTCATCAGTTGTAGTACCCGCTGCTGCATTTCTGATACGGTTGACCCTGCATCTTAAGAGTATTCAGGAGGGAGGGGGAATGGCTGACAACCAAGCAGATTGTGCAGAAGTCCCCTGAGTGCACCTCTCTATCCAACCAGTATTCAGTTCTGGATGCCGATGAAAGTGATGGCTCATCTGGGAAGTGCAGTCAGTGCTAAATCCATGACACCATGGATGGCTCAGCTGTACAGTGGGGTACGAAGAAGACAAAGAACAATAGTGATAGGAGGTTTGATAGCTAGGGGAGCAGATAGGCATTTCCGTGCTGCAGATGTGAATCCAGCGTGATATGTTGCCAACCTGGTGCCAGGTTCAAGGATGTCACTGAACGGCTTCAGAGCACCCTGAGGGCTGGGAAGGTGAATAGCCAGCAGTCTTGGTCCACGTCAGTGCTAATGACATGGGCAGAGGGATATGGTCCTGTAGTCAGAATTTGGGGAGCTATGTATGGAAATAGCAAGCAGGACCTCAAAAGTAGTAATCTCTAGTTTACTCCTGGTACCAAGTGCTAGTAAGTACAGAAATAGAAGGATTAACCAGATGGATGCATGGCTGAACAGATGATGCAGGAGGGGAGGGCCTTTGACTCCTGGGACATTGGAACCAGCTCTGGGGAAGTTGGGACTTGTACAGGCCCGCTGAGTTACACCTAAACAGAGCTGGGACCAAATTCTTCGCTAGTGCTACTGGTAGGGTTTAAACTAACTTGGCAGTAAACGTCCACCAACTGATTCTAATTAAACATTCAATTAATATACAATTAACCATATGTAGTTTTGGGAGCTAACTGTTAGTAGCTCAGACGTGTTCAATTATGGAAAAACGTGCTTATAATTCATGCCCTTGTCAGGTGTGTGGTTTATTTTCTATAGTATATAGGAATGTGGTGCAGTTTGAGTTATTGCACCTTCATTCTAAAGTCAACAATTGGTATATGTTGTCTGCAAGCAAAATTTGCATTTCTCTTGTGCATGTTATATGAAGCTATGGAGAATTTACATGTTGCCTGGTGATTAATCTACAGCTAGTATTTTGACATAGGGTACATTGTTCTTTTTTTTACATGGATTGGGTGGGGCTTCAAAAGTATTAATTAAAATGTAGCAGTAGTGTTGGGATAATGCTTGAAAGAAAATCTAATGAACACGCTTAAAGGCTGCTGTTGAGGTGCACATGTCAACATGGCAAAATTGAGCCAGATGTTTCCTGTACTTGCTCATGATGAAGTGTCCGTGTACGTGTATTTAGGTCTCAAATGTGTGGACCAACATTGGTTCTTACTTAATTCGACAAATCATTTTTGGGAGGCAATGGCGTAGTGGTATTGTTGCTGGGCTGGTAATCCGGAGACCCAGGGTAATGCTCTGGGGACCCAGATTTGAATCCCGCCATGGCAGACGGTGGAATTTGAATTCACTCAATCTGGAATTAAAAGTCTAATGAAGACCATGAAACCATTGTTGATTGTTGTAAAAACCCATCTGGTTCACTAATGTCCTTTAAGGAAGGAAATCTGCTGTCCTTACCTGGTCTGGCCTACATGTGGCTCCAGACCCACAACCGTGCCCTCTGAGCAAGGGCGATTAGGGATGGGCAATAAATGCTGGTCTAGCTAGTGACACCCACATCCCATGAATGAATTTAAAAAAACTTCAGATTACAAACTTTTTTTCCTTTCCTTCTCCCACTCTTCCCTAAAAAAAAATGCGCACAGACCTTTTTTAAATGCTGGCTATTTGCACAAATGCCATCAGGGAGATCTGGTAGGTTTAATTTCACCTTGGGTGGAAATTTTACTGAAAATTTTCCTTTAAGATATTTAGTTGCAACATTTAGGTTGCTTATCATCTAGCCTGAGAGGATATATTACTTTTGGTGTTATGCTCTTGCCAAATTTCAAATCTTGAACCTTCTTGAAGGAGCTGTTTGATGTAACATATGGATGGAGTATTGTTTGACATATATTTTGCCACATGTTCAAACATGTATTGCAGATGTTCAGTATTTGGTTTTGGAATGTTGTACAAAGAGGTAATCCATTTCCTTTCAAAATGAAAGTTATCATTTTTGTCTTTGCTTTACCTACCAAGTTTTGTTGACGTTTTTTAAAGAAATTCTAAAGAATTTTAATATTCGATATTTGTGCCAAATAAATTATGTAAGTCAAAGTGGAACTGATGTCCTATTTTGTAATCATTTTAGCTCTTTTTTTTTTATCCGTAGAGCTTCCTAAGGACCAGCATTTATTTTCCCCCACAGAAGCAGATTGTCAGTGCTTTAGGTTTTTTTTGGTTAGGATAGCAATGGAATGATATTCATTTTGAGTGCAATAGTCATAAAGGATCATCACTTTGCATGTCAACAACAGACTCAGACATTTGTAACTTGGGGTTGCTGCTTTACATTGGAAGACCAAACACAGATTGGTGACAATCCACCTGACAGGCCATCTGTCATTTAATTCTTGGCCATGCTGTCACTCTGATCTCAGTCCTCGACCTCCTGCAATGTTCCAGTGAAGCTCAATTTAAGCTTGAGGAATCGCACCTCATCTTTGAATAGGCACTCTAGAGCTTTCTGGACTCAACGTTGCCTTCGACAATTTCAGGCCATAAATCCCTGACACCATTTTGTTTCCTTTACTCTTTGCAGGTTTGGGTTCTAGTCTTTTATTCTCGTTTTTGCTTTTGGAAAGCAGCTGTTCATCATTCTGCCATTCACATTTCCTCTCGACACACCTTTAACTTTTTCACTTTTCCCTTTAGCTTTTCACTGCCAAATCTTTCTGTCATTTAATCTCTCCAGTCTTCCATCCTATCACTGACCTTCCTTTTTTGTTTTCCCATCCTCCCCCCACCCCATGTTCGCTTGGTTAAAACCTATTGCATTTGGAGCGTTTCACTTTTCGAATGCAAGGTCATTGACTTGCAACTCAGCTTCCTTCTCCAAAAATGTTGCTTGACCAGTTGAGTATTTCCAGCATGTTCTGCTTTTGTATAAGGAGTGTTGGGACTGTAACAAGAGAATTAGGTTATTTTAAAATTTGTGGAGTTAAACATGTGATCCAATGTTAAAGCTCTTTTGGCAATAGATGTCCCCATCCTACTTTTTTTTTAAAAAAAGCAAGTTGTTGATCATTATCCTATTTGTCCCCAGGACCAGACGGCCTGCATCCTGGGCGTTTAAAGAAGTGGCTGCAGAGATTTTTAAAAATTCATTTATGGGTTGCTGGCAAGGCCAGCATTTATTGCCCATCCCTAATTGCCCTTGAGAAGGTGGTGGTGAGTGCTGCCTTGAACTACTGCAGCCCACGTGGTGTAGGTAACCCACAGTGCTGTTAGATAATAGAGGCATTGGTTATAATATTCCAAAATTCCTTTGATTCTGGAGTGGTCCCAGTGGATTGGAAAATGGCAAATGTAACAACTTTATTCAAGAAAGGAGAGAGACAGGAGGCAGGAAACTATAGAACCATAGAAAAGTTACAGCACTGAGATGCCATTCAGCCCGTCATGTCTGCGTCAGCCAGAAAGGAAAAAAATACCAGCTACCCATTTTAATCCCACCTTCCAGCACCCAGTCCGTAGCCTTGCAGGTTACAGTATTTTAGGTGCAGATCCAGATGCCTTTTAAATGAGTTAAGGGATTCTGCTTCCACCACCAAACCAGGCAGTGAATTCCAAACACCATCACCCTCTGAGTGAAAAAGTTTTTGCTCATGTCCCCTCTAAATGTCCTACCAATCACATTAAATCTATGCTCCCGGTAATTTCCCTCAGGGGATCCCTGCCTATATCTAGGCTCCTCATAATCTTGTACACCTCAATCAGGTTACTCCTCAGCCTCCTTAGTTCCAAGGAAAACAACCCCAACCTATCCAATCTTTCCTCATAGCTGCAATTTTCGAGCCCTGGCAACATTCTTGTAAATCTCCTCTGCATCTCTCCAGAGCAATTATGTCACGACTCATAGATGTTTACAGCACAAAAGAAAGCCATTTGGCCCATTGTGTCTGTGCCAGTCAACAAAGATCTGACTACACAAATCCCATTTTCCAGTGCTTAGCCCATAACCCTGGAGGTTATGGTAATGCAAGGGAATATCTAAATACTACTTAAATGTTATGACCCAACCACCCTTTTAGGCAGTGAGTTCCAGACTCCCACCACACTCTGGGTAAAAAAATTTCTCCTCAACTCCCCTCTCAGCCTGCTACTTCTTACCTTAAACCTATTCTACTGGTTATTGACCCCTCTACTAATGGAAAAAGTGCCTTCCTGTCCACCCATGTGATGTGGTGACCAGAACTGTACACAAAATTCCAGCTTTGGCCTAACCAGTGTTTTATACAGTTCCATCATTACATCCTTTCTTTTGTACTCTACCTCACCCAGTAAACGAAAGGATTCCACATGCTTCCTTGACTACCTTATCCACCTGTCCTGCCAACTTCAGAGACCTATGGACATGCATACCAGAGGGCCTCACATTCCCTTTAACATCCTCTTATTTATTGGGTATTCTCTTGCTTTGCTTTGTTTGCCTTCCCCAAGTGCATTACCTCACACTTCTCTGGATTGAGTTCCATCTGTCACTTTTCTGCCCACTCAGCCAAACTATTGATATAATTCTGAGACAACAGTTATCCTTTTCACTGTTGACTACATGGCCAGTTTTTGTCATCTGCAAATTTCCCAATCATGCCAGCTACTTTTAAGTCCAAATCATTAATAAATACAAAAAAAAACAAGGGCCCCAACGCTGAGTCCTGTGGAACACTACTGGAAACCATTTTCCATTCACAAAAACATCCATCAACCATTAACCTTTGTTTCCTGTCACTGAGCCACTTTTGAATCCAACTTACCACCTTCCCCTGTATCTCATGAGATCTCACTTTCCTGACCAGTCTGTCAAATGCCTTACAGAAATCCATGTAGACAACATCCACTGCACTACTCTCATCGATCCTCCTTGTTACTTCCTCAAAAAAATTGATTAATTTAGTAAAACACAACCTTCCCCTAACAAAACCATGCTGACTATCCCTGATTAATCCATTCCTTTCTAAGTGGCAGCTTATCCTGTATCTCGGAATTGATTCCAATAATTTTCCCACCACTGAAGTCAGACGGACTGGCCTACAATTATTTGGTCTATTCCTTGCAGACATCCGATCCTCTGGTACCTCACCTGTATCTAGTGAAGATTGGAAAATAATCCTTGGAGCATCCACTATTTTTCCCCCTGGCTTGTTTGAACAGCCTGGGATACAACCCATCTGGCCCTGTTGACTTATCCACTTCCAAGGATGTCAGTTCCTCCAGTACTTCCGCTCTCATTATGTTTATTGTATCTAATATTTCTCCCCCTCTTTCACTAGAATGCCTGCATCATCCCTCTCCATAATGAAGACAGAGACAAAGTACTCCTTGAAAACCCTGTTGACATCTTCAGAGCACAAGTTAACATAGACATCTTTGACTGGCCCTACACTTTCTTTAGTTATTCTGTTGCTCTTAGTGTACTGGTAAAACATCTTTGAGTTTTCTTCAAGTTTACCTGTTTTTATTCATTTGTGGGACGTGGGCTTCGTTAGCTGGGCCAGCATTTATTGCCCATCCCTAATTGCCCTTCAGAAGGTGGTGGTGAGCTCCCTCCTTGAACCACTGCAGTCCATGTGGCCTAGGTGCACCCACAGTGTTGTTAGGAACGGAGTCCCAGGACTTTGACCCAGTGACATTGAAGGAATGGTGATTTATTTCCAAGTCAGGATGGTGAGTGACTTGGAGGGGAACTTCCAGGTGGTGGTGTTCCCATCTATCTGCTGCCCTTGCTCTTCTAGATGCTAGTGGTTGTGGGTTTGGAAGGTGGTGTCTAAGGAGCCTTGGTGAATTCCTGCAGTGCATCCTTTAGATGGTACACACTACTGCTACTGTGCGTCGGTGGTGGAGGGAGTGAATGTTTGTGGATGTGGTGCCAATCAAGTGGGCTGCTTTGTCTTGGATCGTGTCAAGCTCCTTGAATGTTGTGGGAGCTGCACTCATCCAGGCAGGTGGGGAGTATTCCATCACACTCCTAACTGTGCCTTGTAGATGGTGGGCAGGCTTTGGGGAGTCAGGAGGTGAGTTACTCGTCGCATGATTCCTAGCCTCTAACCTGCTCTTGTAGCCACAGTATTTATATGGCTAGTCCAGTTCAGTTTCTGGTCAATGGTAACCTTCAGGATGTTGATGGTGGGGGATTCAGTGATGGAAATGTCCTTGAACATCAAGGGGCAATGGTTCAATTCTCTCCTGTTGGAGATGATCATTGCCTGCCATTTGTGTGGCGCGAATGTTACTTGCCACTTGTCAGCCCAACCTGGATATTGTCCAGGTCTTGCTGCATTTGGACATGGACTGCTTCAATATCTGAGGAGCCATGAATGGTGCTAAACATTGTGCAATCCTTAGCGAACATCCCTACTTCTGACCTTATGATGGAAGGAAGGCCATTGATGAAGCAGCTGAAGATGAATGTGCTAAGGAACCCCTGTAGTGATGTCTTGGAGCTGCGATGACTGACCTCCAACAACCACAGCCATCCTCCTTTGCGCTAGGTATGACTCCAACCAGCGGAGAGTTTTTCCTCCGGATTTCCATTGACTCCTGTTTTGCTAGGGCTCCTTGGTGCCACATTCGGTCAAATGCAGCCTTGAGGTCAAGGGCAGTTGCTCTCTCCTCGCCTTGTGAGTTCTTTTGTCCATGTTTGAACCAAAGCTGTAATGAAGTCAGGGGCTGAGTGGTCCTGGGTAACCCAAACTGGGCATCAGTGAGCAGGTTATTGCTAAGCAAGTGCTGCTTGATAGCACTGTTGATGGCCCCTTACATTACTGTTCGTGGAGAGCAGACTGATTGGCTTGGTTGGATTTGTCCTGCGTTTTGTGTACAGCACATACCTGGGCGATTTTCCACATAGCCGGGTAGATCTCTGTGTTGTAACTGTACTGGAACAACTTGGCTTGGGGCACGACAAGTTCTGGAGCACAAGTCTTCAGCGCTATTGTCGGAATATTATCAGGGCCCATAGCCTTTGCAGTATCCAGTGCCTTCAGCTGTTTCTTGAAATGATGTGGAGTGAATTGAATTGGCTGAAGACTGGCATCTGATGTTGGGGACCTCAGAAGGAGGCTGAGGTGGATCATCCACTTGGCACTTCTGACTGAATGTTGTAGTGATTGCTTCAGCCTGGTCTTTTGCACTGTGCTGGGCTTCTCCATCATTGAGGCTGGGGATATTTGTGGAGCCATTGCCTCCAGTGAGTTGTTTAATTGGCCTTCACCATTCATGACTGGATGTGGCAGGACTGCAGAGCTTAGATCTGATCTGTTGGTTGTGGGACTGCTTTAGCTCTGTCTGTCACTTGCTGCTTATGCAAGTCGGTCTCTGTCTTGGCTTCATTGGGTTGACACCTCATTTTAACATATGCCTGATGCTGCTCCTGGAATGCCCTCCTGCACTCTTCATTGCCAGAGCTGATCCCCTGGTTTGACGGCAATGGTAGAGTCCCATTTTTTTTATATATCCTCCCTTTGCTTTCCTAATTATCTTTTTTACTTCACCACTGTAATTTCTGTACTTCCTAGGCTTTCTACAGTATTAAGTCTTTTGTGACTGTCATAAGCTTGCTTTCTTCTGCTTTATCTTACCTTCTATACTTACAGATAACCAGGGGGCTCTAGATTGGCAGTACTGTCCTTTCCTTGGTGGAGACATGTATATACATGTAGAATCTTGCTTTTCCACTGGTCTGTCACTGACTTCCCTTCAAGTAGCTGTAACAATTTCACTTCTGCCAGATCACCCCACTGCTTTGTAAAATTTGTCTTTCTCCAGTTTAGAACTTTTACTCCTGTTCTATCTTTATTGTTTTTCATAATTATATTAAATCTAACTATTATAGTCACTGTCTCCAAAATGGTCCCCCACTGCTACTTCATCCACTTGTCCAGCTTCATTTCCTAAGACTAAATCATGCTGGCTGAATAAGTTCTCTTGAATGCAGTTCAAAAAATTTGTGCCCTCTACTGTTTGCATCCCAATTGATATTAGGGTAGTTGAACTCCCCAACTATTACTGCCCTATTGTTTTTGCGCTCAAATTTGCCTACATATATGCTCTTCTATCTCCCTCTCACTATTTGGGGGCCTTTAAGTACGCTCTTAGTAGTGTGGCTGTCCCTTTTTGTTAAATCCTGAGCTCAGCCCATTTGGTCTCATTTGAAGATTCATTTAGTATATCATCCACCCCCCCCCCCCACCCCCAAACCCCGGACAGGTGTAACTGATTAATCAATAATGTTAAACCTCCGCCTTTTTTATCCCATCTCTGTCCTGCCTGAAAACTCTATATCCATGGATGTTGAGCTACTATTTTTGCTCCTCTTCAGTTATAGCAATGATATCATGCTGCCATGTGTCTATCTGTGCTGTCAGCTCGTCGGCTTTGTTTGCTATACTCTTTGCATTTAAATAGATACCTTTTAACATTGCCAAATCCCTGTGCTGTAAACTTTTTAACCTTCTGCTACTCCTGTCTTTGCGTCACCTGTTAATTTTCTGTCCCCCACTCCCTGCTCTGAATTTGGCCTATTTGAATCTGCCCTCAGGTTCCTATCCCCTTGCCAATGTTGTTTAAACCTTCCGCAATAACACTAGCAAATCTCCCTCAAGGACATTCATCCTGGTCCTATCTATCCCACCTTTCCCCTGAACTGTAGCCCAGAAAACTAAGCCCTCCCTCCTGCACCATCTCTTCAGCCACACATTCATCTGGTGTATTCTCCTGGCACGTGGCCTTGGAAGTAATCCAGAGATTACTACCTTTTGAGGCCCTGCTTGCTAATCTCTCTCTTAACTCTGAACTCAGCCTGCAGGACTTCATCCCTCTTTCTACCTAGATCGTCGGTACCAATGTGAACTGCGACCTCTGGTTGTACTCCCTCATCCTCCGGAATGTTCTGAAGCTGCTCGGTGATATCCATGACCCTTGCGCCAGGGAGGCAACATACCATCCTGGAATCGCAACTGCAACTACAGACACACCTGTCTGTTCCGCTAACTCAGGAGTCTGCTGCACTTTCCCACCTTGTCTGTCTGATGGCCACCCAGTCCCTTTCTACCTGCTTTTTCATAAGCTGCGGGATGACTACCTTCTGATATGTGCTATCCACATAGCTGTCATCCTTGCAAATGCTCCTAGAGTTCCAAGATACAGCGGTCAAGTTTTTCTATTTGGGGGCACTTTCTGGGTATGTAGTTGTCCAAGATTTGGGTGGCATCCTGGAGTCCCCACATGGTACAGGATGTGCACTCAATGGGTGTGAGGAACCTTGCCATGCCTCGAATTATTTATTTACTGCACCGAAATTGGAATTTAAGTAAGCACAATAAAACGTTAATTAACTCTCACTCTGTCCTCGCACCAGCTATTTTTCAAAGCCCTGATTCTCACTGGAACTCTTGCTCTGTCTTTGCGCCGGTTTATTTCAAGTCCCCAATGGCAAAATCCCATTTGCTATCCACTGCTGTTTTTTTTCTTCTTATGTTTCCTGCTTTAAATGTGTTGCCTTTTTAAGGCAGTAACCTTTTTGTCCCTCAGGCTGCAGTTGCTAGGGTAGAGTTGACTTCCCTCTGTTTTGAGTTCTTGTTGCTGGGCAGATCTTTGAAAATACACTTTGCAGGTGCTGTATTTTGTAACAAATATATCAATGCAGGTAGTGTTTTTGTACAGACCTGCGCTGCAGTGGACTTGGAAACTTGGTTATGCCTCTGTTTTAGCTTGGGGGAGAAAAATCTTCTCTCCTTGAGTGAAGCTATTTCCCTTTGAGTTTAGAGTGCTTATAAAAACTCAGATTTCAGCATTTCTAAAATGCTTAGAAGAATTGTACTTGCAGCTTGTGTTGCATTTCACTGGTACTGCTGTTTTATTATCCTTAGGGCCATAAGTCTCTTTTTCTTAAAAACCTTTAAAACAGCAGATATTTCTCCTGGGGTCTTGCAATGGACTTACACTCATTCCGATGGATTCCTGAACATCCAAGTCTGTACTGAAGCTGCTTCAACTTATTCTTAGTTTTCTTCTTAGGTGCTCGTCTCTCTAGTTAGCCTAACGTCTGTGATAGGTTAATTGCTAGAATCCATTGTTAAGGTGATTATAGCAGGATACGTAGAAAATAATGAAGGGATCAGGCAGAGTCAGCATGGATTTATGAAAGGGAAATTGTGTTTCACTAATTTATTAGAATTCTTTGAGGAAGTAACAAGCAAAGTGGATAAAGGGAAACCTGTAGATGTGTACCAGGCTTTCAAAAAAGCATTTGGTAAGGTGGCTAGCCATATAAATACTGTGCCTGCAAGAGCAAGTCAGAGGTTAGGAATCCTGTGGAGAGTAACTCACCACCTGACTCCCCAAAGCCTGTCCGCCATCTACAAGGCACAAGTCAGGAATGTGATGGAATACTCCCCAGTTGTTTGGATGAGTGTGGCTCCAACAACACTGAAGAAGCGTGATACCATCCAGGACAAAGCAGCCTGTTTGATTGGCACCCCATCCACAAACATTCACTCCCTCCACCAACGAACAGTAGCAGTAGTGTGTACCATCTACAAGTTACACTGCAGGAACTCACCACGGCTCCTTAGACAGCACTTTATAAACCCAGGATTGCTACCATTTGGAAGGACAAGGGCAGCAAACACATGGGAATACCACCACCTGGAAGTTCCCCTCCAAGCCACACACCATCTTGACTTGGAACTATATCTCCATTCATTCACAGTTGCTAGGTCAAAATCCTGGAATTCCCTCCCTAACAGCTACTTGCAGAGATCAGCATATTCCCCCAACCCACCCTGGGATACACTCCTTCCCCAGTACAGCTGTCACCCTGCAGCCTTTTGCCTTGCCTGAGGCCAGTTCTCCCCCTTCCCCAAGCAAGACCTTGCCCTGCAGCCATTGTACAGTTACCTACATATGGCTGATCTGGTAAGTAGGGACCTCATAAAAGAGATGTGGCGCTGCCTGTAATGCCTGCTGTTGATAACTACAAGTGCTGACCGAAGCAAGGTAGGCAAACAAACCTTGAGTTCCGGAGCGAAGTGCAACTCACCAAGTGCACGCCTTATATATGCTGTTGTGAAACATGTCAGCGTGTTTTCCTGCTGACGTGGGTGGATGATCCATCGTGGGGTGGGGCGAGGGGAGCGGGGAGAGGTGCGTCTGTCCAGTGGTTTGGCTGTATAATGATATACTGATGTATTACAATGAGGTTCCTGACGTGGTGGGGAACGTGGTTCGCCATCGGCGTGGAGCAGACGATTGCAAACTCATTTCACAACGTCATGAAACTGATTTTTGGCCTTTTTGCCATGTTGTCTGCTCACGCCACTGAACACACCTGCTGCCAGCGGGCATGGAAAATCCAGGCTCCCATCTTCAGTTTTCAGTCCTTTTATTTTGAGCTGTTCCACACACACACACATACACCATTTCACAATCTGTCTAAACCTTTTCTGCTGAAAAACTCAACTCTAAAAGCCCTGTGTCTGTTCTGACCACTGGCTGAAATCTGACCTCTGCTTCCATTTCCCTAGCAACCTAAGCTACACGATATTTTCTCAGAAGTCTGATGTCACAGCCACGAATTCCAATTTACAACTCCCTCTCCCAGAAACCTGGAGATTTGATTTCTGTTTGCTAGATACAGCCTTAAAGAACGCTGGCTTTTCCACAGTCAGCAGCTTACAAATTATAGATTTAATCACACTGTCTTCTACAGTACTCTTATAATATGGTGGTCTAATCAAGATTTATACACTTATCATAAATTCTCTACTCCTCAATTCTGCCCCTCTATTAACAAACACTGATGTATTTTTTTAATGGCCTTATAAACCTGTCATTACTTGTAGCGATTTATTCACCTGTTGCCTAGATCCTTTTGCTCGTCTACCCCATTTAGACCCTGATTTTCTAAGGAATGTGTGACCTCCAAAGTGCATCACCTCTCACTTAACTATATCGATATTCACATGCCAATTGCATGCCCATTCTGCAAGATTATTGTCACCTCATTCTGTTAGCCTTATTCAGTATTAACAATACCCCCAATTTGGTGTCATTGGCAAAATTTCACATGGCACTTCTAAT
The DNA here is from genome assembly GCF_017639515.1 of Carcharodon carcharias. Lineage (NCBI taxonomy): Eukaryota > Metazoa > Chordata > Chondrichthyes > Lamniformes > Lamnidae > Carcharodon > Carcharodon carcharias. Next base: position 152,307,893 of record NC_054471.1, read on the forward strand.
GCCAGAAACCAACTAATTAATGTAAATGCTGACAGCCGTGACCCCAACATCAATCCCTGTGGAACTTCATTCCCTAACTTCCATCATTCTGAGTAATTGCCTTTAACTTCTTTTCAATTTTATAGCCAATTAGCATTGATTCTGCTGCTTGTCTGCTGACTCCACATACTGTGACTTTAGTCATGAGTCTATCACTTGATACCTAGGTGAAGACCTTTTGAAAATTTGATCCTTGTCTAATCTTTGTTACTTGAAAAAATTCAACCAGGTTGGTCAGGCATGATCTTCCATTTTGAAATTCATGCTGACTGTTCTTTACTATATTTTTGAATTGTAGATGATGCTCTATTACATTTTGTAGTAAAGATTCCATTAGTTTTCCTATTGATAAGCTAACCTGTTCTATTTCCCTTCTGAAACACAGGAATAACATTCATTGTCTGCCAGGCGTCAACTAATTAGGCCTTTTGTAGGAAATGTGTACCTTTTTTGTACTGATTTTCTACTTTTTGTGATATGAAGTCTGTATTTTTTGCATGAGCTTCTGGTAGATGAAGGTTTAATTTTAGATGTGTGACTGAGTTCACACTGAGGAATTGGTGGTATGAATTGATTGTAAAATGGAAGTAGGGACAGGTGCCCAAACTCTGTTACCAGTTGTGATCAAGGGGAACACTTTTAAAAAATATGGTTCAACAAACATTGGAGCCATAAGTAAATGAGGGTACTGAAGTTTGGCAAACTGTGATATGGGAAAAGTTAACAATAGGCAATTTAGGCATTAGGAATATCCTTTTCATGTTGTGACTATGGGTTTGTGACAATTGGCAAATGAAGACCAAAACACAGCAAAGCCCTTGGGTGAAGAGAATTAAAACGACAAAAGATTCATTGCTTAAATTTCAAGAAAAATGAGCTGCTTGTGCTGCTGTGGAAAGCAGGAGCCATCTGAATGAGGATAGTGATTGCCTTCTTTTGTGAAGCATTAATGTTTTAGTTGCTTAATGAATTGTCTTGATACCTCTGCATTAGCATCAAGTATCTTCTCATCTGAAATTTGTCTGGCCTCTGAACCTCGAGCAATATATATGTTGTAGTGCCTCTGAATACTTCTGTAACTTCTGGAATTGTGATATAGTAGCCATCACCTGAGACGTGGTTGAGGGAAGGGCAGGATTGGCAGCTCAACATTCCAGGATATAGAATCTTCGGGCAAGACACGGGAGGGGGTAAAAGAGGAGGAAGCGTTGCATTATTAGTTAAGGAGTCAGTTACTGCAGTAAGGAGAGATGATATCTTGGAAGGGGCATTGAATAAAGCTTTGTGGGTAGAGCTTAGGAATAAAAAAGAGGCAGCCACGTTGTTAGGTGTTTATTATAGACCCCCAGATTGTCAGCGGAAAATTGAGGAGCAAATACGTGCACAATTTGTGAAGGTGTGTGAAAACAATAACAATAGGGTAATTATGTTAGGTGATTTCAACTTTCCCAACATTAATAAGACATAGTGTTAAGGGCTTGGATGGAGTGGATTTCTTGAAATGTGTACAGAAGAACTTTTTAGGTCAATATGTAGAGGGTCCAACAAGGGACAGTGCATTGCTAGACCTAATTCTGGGGAATGAAGCTGGACAGGTGGCTGAGATGGTGGTGGGTGAGCATTTTAGTGATAACAACCACAACATGGTACAGTTTAAGTTTGTTATGGACAAAGAAATCGAAGTTGCAAAAAAATGTTTTGGACTGGGGGAGAGTGGATTTTAGTAAAATAAGGCAGGATCTGGCCAAGGTAGAATGGGAACAGCTACTTGTGGGGAAATCTACAGAGGAGCAGTGGGGGGGGGGGCGTTAAAAAAGGAAATGGGTACAAGCTCAACATATTCCATCTAGGGTAATAGGACGGAGTTGTTGCTTGTGAGCCCAGAGAACCATGGATGACCAGAGATATTCAGGATACGATGAGAAGGAAAAGAGAGGCTTTTAGCAGGTACAAGGGAAGCAAATCAGCAGAGGCATTAGTGGAGTACAAACAGTGCAGGGTGGAGATTAAGAAAGCAATTAGGAGAGCAAAGAGGGGATATGAGAAAGCTCTGGCTGGTAAAAGTAGAGAAAATCCCAAAATATTCTATAAGTATATCAATGGGAAGAGGATAAGGGACCAAGGGGGCAATCTATGGGTGGAGCCAGAGGACATCGCTAGAGTGTTGAATGAATACTTCACATCCGTCTTCACCCAAGAGAATGAGGATGAAGATATTGAACTCGGGGCGAGAGAGACTGTGAAGTTTTTAAGCAAATTGATATAGGGAGTGACAAGGTATTGGAGGTGTTGGCAGGCTTAAAAATGGACAAATCTCCAGGTCCAAATAATTTGTGTCCCGGACTGCTGTGCGAGGCATGGGAAGAGACCGCAGAGGCTCTGACCCAAATTTTTAATTTCTCTATGGCCACAGGGGGAGGTGCCAGAGGACTGGAGAACAGTTCATGTGGTTCTGCTATTTAAGAAGGGTTATGGAGATAAACCAGGGAACTACAGGCCAGTGAGTCTCATGTCAGTGGTAGGGAAACTATTAGAGAAAGTTCTGAAGGAGTATCTATCTCCACTTGGACCAAGTGCTGGTAAATGGGATTAGGTCGGTAGGCCAGGTGTTTGTCAAGTGTCGCTGCAGACTCGATGGGCTGAAGGGCCTCTTCTGTACTGTGATTCTGTGTAATTCATTTTAATATGGACAGATGTAATCCACCTGGGCCAGCGATCTTATGCACAAGTTTGGTTTGTTAATTATCTTCTTCCTTCAGCTTAAACATCTATCCTTTTGATTTCCTCTTCTAATGTCATTTCCACCTTGTTGATGTTCCTGGCAAATAGCTGGCAAAGACTTATTCAATTTACCTATTTCACTGCCCTTGCCTTTTTCCAACTTTTAGAACTGAAGCAGTCTTATTGAAGAAGTTAATTAACAAATCACATCCAAGCAGACATCCAGTACAAACAATGTGTTAATGTCGTCTCCTGATGCTATTCGGACCTTCCCCAGTTTAATAACTTTAGTTAAAATTTGAGGCCTCTAACAATATGTGCATTCACATAAGTAGCATTACAGTCTATGGACACAAAATAGATTGTATTTTGAATAGCCTGACAAAGAAAACTTATTGAATCTTTCTATAGCATTAAGTAGAGACGTAGAAGATTCGTTGACTGAAAATTATTTGCGCTCTCCTATTTTTGGTAATTTAAAGCCTGATGTTTAGAATTCTGTTATACAATATTCTGGTAGATTTATTTTGTCTTAAATCTAGTTGTTTAAAATATTACTTCTTGTACTTTCTGTAGTTTCAACAAAGAGGAAAAGTATTAAATCGGGGTGGGGGGGAAAACGTAAGCAATTTTTACAGAAAAGATATAATCAAAGTAATTCTAGCACCAGACTGGTGAAATGCAGTTTGCCTATGCCAGCATTAAGGTCTTGTATGTTTGGAAAATCTTAAAACAGTTTTTAGTGGGCAGAGATACGCATCTCAAACTGCCTGTAATTGAGTATTTAATTGACAGTCATTTCCAGACCATGGGATTAGCTGGTATATGAAGAGAAAGTGACCAATCAGCTCAGTAGGAATTTTTAGACTTTATTTAGAAAGAATTTATGGGTCATATAATTTACTTTCTAAAATCCACCTAACTTTCTGGATCTTGCCAATTAGCTTCACTTTTAGGTATAATCCTCTTTTCATTCACTTTCTTTAGCCTTGACTTAGTGGTAGTGCCTTTTACTTCTGAGTCAGAAGGGTGTGTTCAAGCTCCACACCAGAGACTCATGCACATAACCTAGGCTAATGTTTTTTACTGTTGCATTGTTGCAAATGCTGTCTTTTGAATGTGATGTTTAATCGGGGTCCCATCTGCTTTCTCAAGTGGATGTAAAGATCCCATGCCATGGCTCTCTTTATTGCTACGGCTTGCTCCCTCGTCATTTTGTATTGGTTGTTTTCATTCGTGCTTAAGCTTTTTATTAGAATTGATCCGATCGCTTTGCTCATGACTTGAAGTGGTCAATGTATCAAATCACTTCTTTGATGTGTTGCGATTATGTGTTAGATTTTAGAGCCAATCAAGCACAACTATGAAGCATACTGGGCATATGTGGTGTGACACTTAAATCCAAGCAATTCTAGATGTATTCTTTTAGAAAGGCAGGAACATTGTACCATGTCAAGTAGAATTAGTGTGCTTATTTTTAAGGCTAGAACGTACATTTGCTGTAGATTTTTGAAATAAGTGCTCAAGTTAATTATAGGTCAAGCTACAGATCAGATCCCTGTCTCTGACGGATCAACTAACATTTCATGGATCAAGTGGTGCCAAGACCCTCCTTCGAGGTAAATGAAACCCACGAGATTTTAAAATGGCTTTGAATCTGCAAGAAAGGAACCCAAGCAAAAGAGACAGAGTTGTAAATAATAATACTTGGGAGTCCTGCCTCCATTCCTGTCCCCTCTTGCACTGCTAACGAGGCTGGGCAAAAGAAGTATCCTTAATCAAAAATAAGGCCAGGGCCTAACCAATTGAGATGATTCCTGTTCATCTTTGTTATTTTAATACACTCGTACTCTGGCCAGAATGTATGCTGGAAGGATTAAGAGATTTTGGCCCCATCCTTTTTGTTGCACAGTTCACTGACTAGCCTACAAATACTACTTTTGTAAATCAGATCTGCTGTGGTTAAATATTCTGCTGTTCTAATGGTTTGCAAATGTAGATCATTTTCTGAAGACTGGCCTTTTAACAAGACCGAACAAGTCTTTTAACTAACTGCTTGCGGTAATTATTTTTGCAGAGATAAGAATCAGACATCTTTTTAAAAAAAAACTAGCAATAGTTGTACAGCTAGTTATTGCTTTCTGCTGCAATTCTTTCACTGAACTATCTATACTATCGTGTCTCAATCTCTTGGGGATCAGAGGAATTATGCTCCTCCTTTGTTCTAAACTGGTATTCTTCCTCAGCCCTGCAAAAAGCTGACACAGCTTTTTGTTAAAATTAAGGAACCCCATGACAGTGTTATAGATTGATAACTTGGCAAATGTGTTTATGCTCCAGGCTTACTGTGTGGTTTTTGGCACTTTTTCAACAATGATGCTTAACTGTTGACATCAACTGTTTTTGTTTCTCATCTGTGAACTGAAATTAATTATTGTAACTTGTGTTTTCATCAAGTGCAGTTGTTTTGGTATCTGCATTTACACTTGCATTTTTCTAAATCAGCCTGCTTTATCATCGGAAAAGTCTTGCATGTGAAGTGTTTTTACTCTTGTCTAATTTAATGTATTTTCATAGTCGTGATTAGGTTTCAATAAAAGATTTACCATTTTATGTAGCCAATATTCTTTACTTGCCTTATTACAAGTAATTATTTGCTTATCTTTATTGTTATTCCAATAATATTGTTGCATAACAGTATGTCTAGATCAGAGTTACAGCTGCATAGACCATTTAGTGTCATCAGGGCCTTAGTTCATTGGTCCTGAGTTGCAAACAACTATACTTGTATGGGACTTGTATGAAGTATTTCCCTCTGTCAAAGTAACTAACTAGTTTTTGGAGCGGCTGAGCTAATAAGAAGTTACCTTTGTCCTCCAGTTAAGAGGAGCAGTTTCCAACCGCCTCTGACCAGTTACTTGAGCAGTTTTACATTTGGACAAAACATCAAGTTAAGGAAGTTCTGGTTTTTCCTTTCGGTTCCATTAAATATTTAGGTGAAATACTTAAATGTGTGAAGTTGGTAGATGAAAGGGGGTTCAATTTTAAAATTGAAAGAAGTGATTTTTAACCCCAGCAATGCCTTCCCCTTCTCACCATACCACTCGATTTTATTTCTTTCATTCTCTAGAAATGTATTGGATTATCTTTTTGGCTGCATAAATCCTGCATCATAATTTATTCTATAATTCCTTTGAGTCAAAAGCTCTATCTAGCTTCTTGTAAGTAACTCTTTTTTAAGAAGTTATGGTTATTGAATAGTTTATATTGTGAGAATGGATTTGTAAATTTTTTGGGGGAAATAACGTTATTCTGTGAAGGTGTGTGTGCATGTGCGATTTAAGCTGGTGAAAAGTTACTAGAGACAGGTTGTCTGGGAGTTAAGACGAGAGCATAGAGGCATTAGGTGTGCATTTGTAATGAGACATTATGGTAGGTTTCAGGTACAAGTAAATAGGCTGGATCTAACATTTGCATCTTTAGATAAGTTGAGGGTTTGTTTGAATATGAAAGGGAAGTCAGAGGCAACAAGAAATATTTTTGCATCTTGCAGTTCTGTGTATAAACAGAAGAGGGTATATTACATTTTATTGACCCAAAAGCAGAGACAAAATAGAAACCTGAACGATTTTAAATTTGGAAAGATTTGATTTTCAAAGAAGTATGAGCACAATAGAACCTGAGATGAAAGGGAGAAAATGGTATTTCAGAGTTACTGTGGAGGGCTTAGTGATGGGCTGGCTATTGGCTACGTGAGGAAGATCTCCTGGAAACAGTTCTAGGCTGGGAGAAAGATGCAATTTGAATCAGCCATCCTTCAAGTCAGAAAAGTCTTGGGCTGAAAAAAGCAGTCTTGTTCTGAAGTCCTGGGTTTCCACAGCAGAGTGGAAGAGAGCTTAAGGTTGTGTGGTATTCCTTTATAAAAGCCACAACAGATTTCCCTGGATAATACTGGATTTATATAGTTAAACATCTATAAGGGAGTATTGCCTGAAAGGTGTTTTCTTGCTGGTCTGACCAAGTAGGGAGCTTTTTGGGAGATATTTCATAAGACTAATTTTAACTGTAATCTTGTGTGCCTAAGTTTTCTTTTCTTCTTGTTAATAAAACTTTTACTTTTAATTTTTAAAATCCAAAGTGTTACTGGAGTTGTTGCAGAGATCAGTGTGTTTTCTTCCCATTTTCAGAATACCAAAAAAGGGGTGACTCATAAGTCAAGTTTCCCTCTGGGATTTGGTTTGCTTAGCAATTAACATTTGCTGTGGTCATAACAATATTTTATCTCAAGTTCCTTGATTCTTAACCTTGACTATTATTTGCCATTGCAGAATCTTGTCAAAAGCTTTCTCACAATCTAAGCATAAAACTGTTGCACCTTATTCCTTGGTGAAGCTTCCCTACCTGGCTATGCCTTCCACCATTTTCCCCACCCAAACTCCCAAAGTGGGAGTGTGGCACTTATCACCAAATCATATCCTGGTATCATCTCTTCCCTGAGGCCCCTTGCCTTGTAGCACCCCCCCCCCCCCCCACCCCACCCCTCTGCCTTTGTCTACTTTAAAGCCTTTATTGTCTACAATTTTCTGCTGCCCTAACACCTTCCCCAAACCCAGCCTTCAGAGCACGACATCCACCCTCAGCCACTTGACTGAGCAAGTGCTTATTCTCATTGATTGCCACCTCCATCTCAATTCAACTTGCTTTTGCTCCTGATTTTTTTTTTGCTATCCTATTCTTGCATAACCTCCTTTTGTCCATATACGTTCTCTTGACCATGTTCATGGCTTTAAAATTGCCATCTCGTTGAGCTCATGGAAATAGAGGGGCCTGTTTGCAGATGAAGCTATCTCCAGCCTTCTCTTCATACCGTTAACCAGTGAATTTCACTTCCTTTTTTAATCCCTCTTCAGTGCCCAAGACACTCATAAATACGAGATTGAGGTTCTAACTGTCTAACCATTGGCCCTCTGTTTGCTACTGTATTTATGTAGCTATTGATCTACTCAATCATTTAGGAAGGTCTTATTCAAACCCACTTTGGCTGTTCCATCTGGTGTAGCCTTGATTGTTGCTCCTTCAAGTTTAAGGAGTACCAATTTGAATATATATGGTGAATTACCAATGGTTACCAGATTTGGCAGGACCATAAAGAGCACAGAGCAAGACCACAGAGCTCTGAAGAAGTCATATGGACTCAAAATGCTAACTCTATTTTTCTTGCCACCGATGCTGTCAGACCTCTTGCGTTTTTCAGCATTTCCTGTTTTTATTTCAGATTTCCAGCATTTGCAGTATTTTGCTTTTATCCATCTAAAGCAGTATTGACCTCACTACTTTTGTCAGAACTGCTCACTGCTTCAGGATAATCCTGGAGAGCAACATAAACAAACATAAGAAGTAGGTGGAGAATCTAACCATCGTCCCTTGATGTTCAATGGCATTACTATCACTGAATCCCCCACTGTCAACATCCTGGGAGTTACCATTGAACAGAAACTGAGCTGGACAAGCAAATTTCAGAGGCTAGGAATCCTCCAAGTAACTCACCACCTGACTTCCCAAAGCCTGTCCACCATCTACAAGGCACAAATCAGGAGTGTGACGGAATACTATCCACTTACCTGGATGAGTGCAGCTCCCACAACACTCAAGAAGCTTGACACCATCCAGGGCAAAGCATCCCTCTTGATTGGCACCACACCCACAAATGTTCACTCCCTCCATCACTGATGCACAGTGGCAGCAGTGTGTACCATCTACAAGATGCACTGCAGGAATTCACCAAGGCTCCTTAGACAGTAGCTTCCAAACCTGCGACCACTACCGTCTAGAAGGACAAGGGCAGCAGATGGATGGGAACACCACCACCTGGAAGTTCCCCTCCAAGTCACTCACCACCCTGACTTGGAAATATATCACTGTCCCTTTGCAGTCACTGGGTAGAAATCCTGGAATTCTTTTCCTAATAGCACTGTTGGTGTATCTACACAACATGGACTGCAGCGGTTCAAGAAGGCAGCTCACCACCACCTTAAGCACAACTAGGGATGGGTAATAAATGCTGGCCCAGCCAGCAAAGCCCACATCCCATGAATGAATACAAAAGTGGATTAGGCCATTTGGCCCTTTTGAGCTTGCTCTGCCCAGGTTTGCTTCCACAACCAATCATCTCTTAAACTCCTTTCTCCTAACCCCTCTTTCCTCCTCCCTCTATGTGCTCCTCCAGTCGCTGCAAGGATCTCATGGACTTCCTTATCACTCATGTTGAGGCTATCTATTCTGTTGACACTACCTTTTTTTTCTTCCCCCACACCAAGGGCTGTCTGTTTTGGCCTTGAATTTGCATCTTTCTGTTTTTTTTTCCCTTTTAACTCCCCATCTGACCTTTCTGACCTCATGGCTCTTGGATAATAGAGATGTAGACAGTAATAGAACAACTTGGATAGGGTTAATCAGAGCAGTAGCAGAATTTTTGCAGCTGACCTGATCTGTAGGTTTAACGCTGCTGTGAGTTATGCAAGTGCAAATTTAAGTTGTATTTGCCAGACACATGATCCTTAAGCCATAATATCCGAAAGTAACAAATCACTGTCTAATTGCTGTCTTTCAGTTGTGTGTAAGAAACTAATTTAAACAGGTTATTTTTGACTGAATATGGAAGTGAAGTCCACGTTTAGAACATGCTAGGGGCTCTGCAATTGGAACATGAAGCAGGATGTGCCATTGCAATGAACTATTGGACTGCAGGGTGAGATGGTTAAATTTAGAAGGTAGCAGGTTTCTCAATAAATTGTAATCGGATTTATGGCCTCCTTATCTACATGGTTGGACAAAGGTTGATTGCAGGAAGATGTGTGATAGGATGACTGGTACATAACTAATAAAAGATTGCAAGTGTACCATAGTGCTTATTCAGCAAAAAAGGAACACTGCCTCAAACATGAAATCCTTCCTTTTGTGGAATAGTTTATATGACACCCGGGAGCCAAAGGGAAGTTGTTGCTGAAACAGGATGCTCAGTGCCAAAAGCAGTGAGAAGGAAAGGTGTAAAGAGAGGAGATCAACACCTAGGTTGGAAATTGTGGTGATTCCTGCCCAGAAGGAAGTTGTTAGGTTGGCCTCGTTTCCAGAATAATAACTACTGCACCTTCCAAGTTAAGGTTTCTGCATAGTAAAATGTAAAGAAATGCCCTCCTGCTGTTATGATGTTGCGTGCTTTTGCTAGCATATATGAACTCCTTTTTAAAGATTAAATTATTTAAAATACATATATTTGTAGTCATGTCTGATTCGGAAGTTCTGAATGCAAATTATATTTGAAGACAATGGTACATAATTATCCATTTTGGCCTGCCTGCTGGTCTCTTGACCCATTGCCATTAAATTGTTAGTGACAGTTACGTTGATAAAGGGGTAGAGTTTGCGTTTCTTTCACATTGTGCCAGTTTTATGAAGTGTGTTTTGTTTCTGAGTTTGCAAACTCATTTGCATATCACAATGTAAAATTTGCCATGAACTAGTGCAATCAGGCAGCATTTTAAAATATAATTACTATAAATTGTGATTTAAAGAAAAAATCCTTGACACATTGAATGGGAACCTGGCACAGTTTGATTAATACAGATGAAAATGGGATTATCACATTTTTTTAGCAGGTTCATCAATACTGGTGACTTTTAAATTATTGAAAATAACTTTGAAATTATATACAGAACCAGCTGCTATTAACATTGGGGTATAGTGGTTAGTTTCTTAGTGAATGTAAAAATTACATTCGGAAGCTTTTGAACTGTGCTGGTTAGCATCCTTGTGCCTAAAAGAATTGACTTGATATTTGGACCCTTGGAGGCAGCAAACGAGTTCAGTTTGCAGAAATTCCCAATGGTGTTTAATTCACCAAGGGGTCGTGGCCAGTTTTGTATTCCGGAACAGCTTCTTGCACAATGCTTTTTTTAAAGTAGCGCAAAAGATCATGTTATGACGTGGCAGATGTGTGCCAGTGTTATGATTGAGCAGTTGGTAAAGGTGAGTTATTTAAAAATTCCAGAGGGAAACTTTAAACAACTGTCATAACCTATAATTTTTTGTGGTACTTTTGAGATGCAATTCTAAATTCAGGAATCAGACCACCAGTTTTTGAGAGGTTTTGTATTAAACTAAATGAAGCATTTTATTAAGTTACAGCACATTAAACATGCACATACATGGCTACAAATTAATGCTATTATAACTTTTAACAAATTCCCAAACTAAACTCCATTAAGGCAACAGCAACCCATAGATTTAACCAGACACTAGGGAAAGCATTTTCACCTTACAAGTTCAAAATGAGGTTCTTCTCACTTTAGTTCCTGTGGAGACACTTGTCGGCTTGCAGCTGCTTCGATCTTACATTGCCTCTGCCCCGTGCGCACACAACTGCTATCCTTATACCTCACACAGCTCATTGAATGTAAATTCACATTGCATCACCAGCCACTTCTGACAATAAAACCCCTTTCATTGTAGCAATTTTATTAGTAATATAAACATATTGCTTGGTCTCTGCTAGCTAGGTGCCAGATTTCACCCCACTTGAATGCTCTATTCAAAAAATGCAAATGCACCCTACCTCTCCTTGCATCTCAAAACTAGTACACATCAAAGCACCCAGACTAACTGGCTTTAATCCAGTTAAGATACACCCACAGCTTAAACATATTTTCCAATAATATTTACATTAGTAGCTTCATGACAGCCAGGCAGACCAAATCCATGGGGAAAACTTGATCGTGCTATCACAACGGTTTTGCAATTTATATTTATGGTGAACTGTGAGCACTGAATTCATAAGTTGAGTCCACCAAGATCTGTACAGATTTGAAAAAGTAAATTAAATCTTGTCAAGCACATGCATAAGACTACAATTACTACTTTAATAACTCCTAAAATTCCTAATTAACCTGATTCCCAGTTGAACTCCCTTTTAAGGCAACAATCCACAATAGATTTTAGATTTAAAATAAACTCAGCAAGTTAAGACACTATCCTGGACAGTGGAATTTCAAATGGCTTTTCTGCAGCTTCAGTTTTGTTAGATGATAGACTTATTCATTTAAGGCAATTTCACACACACACACACACACACACACACACACACACCTGTTGGACCTTCCATGGCCTTCTGACACATAACCTTTCAGTTTCCTTTTATATGTTTCTCTCTTTAATATGTAAATTCTATTGTTCCGTATGTCTTTGGAACTGTATCTTCCTCATAATATAAAAACTTTCATGCTGCCACTATATATTGTCAGTAACATTTGGGGGGGGCAAAATAAACACATTCCTTAGCCTTGCTTATCTGGCTAGTTGTAAACAGACTAACATCCTATTGAAACCCAGATATCCCTTCACTTATCTATAAATGCAAATTCTCTTCATACCTTACATGCTAAGCCAGCATCCATGTTTACTCATTAGCATGTCAAGCATCGAGGTTCTTTTGATTTAAAGCTTGCAGTCTGCTTGACTACAGACATAATTAAATCTCACACACCCAACTATATTTACACCCATAAACCTACTTCACTATAAACCAAAAAAATATTATGGGGAAAAAAGTTAGTTTCATGACAATCGCTGAAACCCTAGCATTATTGGATATAATTTATGCTTAAAATTCTGCAACCTTTTGCTGTGGTTTGTCTAATTTCGGGCAAATTGCAGGAAAAAAGTGCCGAGTGCAAAATCTATCTCAAATAGTTTAAAATAGGCTGTATGGCCTCCTCAGGGTATAAATGAACATGAATTTCACAAACATCTTCAACCTTGCCGTCTTGTGGCATCTCTTTTTAATTGTCTCAATTGCAGATGAGGCCATCTGATCAGTTCCTGTTACATCTGAACACTCTATCCTTTTCATGCTTCTGACCCCAGTTCATTCTGATGCATTACTGGATAAAATCAGCTGTAAGTCACTTACAACAGGAACAATTTCCAACTCTCAACTGTCTAGCCTGTGACCTGCCAAATGACCACAGTGCTTGACCTGCAACCATTGATCTGCTCAATTACACTCTACAGCCCTGGACCCTACTCCAGATCAAGGATTGAAGCCTGAACTTTTTTCCTTTGAGATTGTTGAAGGTCTGGATGATCAGATTTTGCTGGATAAAAATAAAAAACTGCGGATACTGGAAATCCAAAACAAAAACAGAATTACCTGGAAAAACTGAGCAGGTCTGGCAGCATCGGCGGAGAAGAAAAGAGTTGACATTTCGAGTCCTCATGACCCTTCAACAGAACTGATTTTTCTTTACAAGGAGAGGGGTGAAATATAAGCTGGTTTAAGGCTCCTTAAGGCTGGTTTAAATGTTCGAAACATCAACTCTTTTCTTCTCCACCAATGCTGCCAGACCTGCTGAGTTTTTCCAGATAATTCTGTTTTTGTTTCAGATTTTGCTGGAGGCTGACATGCTGCTTTTTAATTGGAGGAGTGTGAAGAAAACTTTACAGTGCAGATAGGCATTTCCAGGGCTAGACGCTGGCACCACTACTGTTTTAATCAATGATTTTGATTCAAAAATGCAAAGTGTTGATTTTTTTAAATTAGGAGGAACAGTAGAATTAGAAAGTTAGGTCCGAAGCTACAGACTAAATGGAACAAATTATACATGTAGTAAGAATGATGCAGATGAAATTTAAGTGGAGCACAATACACTTGCAGTAGAGCTTTACACAGTTGGTCATGCTGAAAGTGCAAACATTGAATGGAAACGCTGTTGTTTCATTTAGCTTATTTTGTTGTCAAAATAGAGCATTGGGGGAGTCGATGGCATAGTGGTATTGTCGCTGGACTAGTAAACCAGAGACCCAGGATAATGCTGTCACCACGGTAGATGGTGGAATTTGAATTTGATAAAAATCTGGAATTAAAAGTCTAATGATGACCATGGAACCATTGTTGTAAAAACCCATCTGGCTTACTAATGTCTGAAGGAAATCTGTCATCCTTACGTGGTCTGGCCGACATGTGACTCCAGACCCACAGCAATGTGGTTGACTCTTAAATGCCCTCTGAAATGGCCTAGCAAGCCACTCAGTTGTAACAAGCCACTATAAAGTCACAAAAAAGGACTGAAACCAGACGGACCACCAGGCATCGACCTAGGCATTGGAAACAGCAATGGCAATCACAGCCCTGTCGACCCTGCAAAGTCCTCCTTACTAACATCTGGGGCCTAGTGCCAAAATTGGGAGAGCTGTATCTCAGACTAGTCAAGCAACAGCCTGACATAGTCATCCTCACAGAATCATACCTTGGAGGTAATGTCCCAGATACCACCATCATTATCCCTTGGTATGTCCTGTCCCACCGCCACGACAGACCCAGTAGAGGTGGTGACACTGTGTTGTACAGTCGGGAGGGAGTTGCCCTGGGAGTCCTCAACGTTGACTCCAGACCCCATGAAGTCTCATGGCATCAGGTCAAACATGGGCAAGGAAACCTCTTGCTGATTACCACATACTGCCGTCCCTCAGCTGATGAATCAGTGCTCCTCCATGTTGAACGTCACTTGGAGGAAGCTCTGAGGGTGGCAAAGGTGCAGAGTGTACTCTGGGTGGGGGACTTCAATATCCATCACCAAGAGTGGCTCAGTAGGACCTCAGCTGGCCAAGTCCTAAATGACATAGCTGCTAGACTGGAACTGCGGCAGATGGTGAGGGAATCTACAAGAGGGAAAAGCATACTTGAGCAAGCTACCTGTTGCATCTGTCCATCACAGAATCAGTAGGGGTGACCACCGCACAGTCATTGCGGAGACAAAGTCCCGCCTTCATGTTGAGGATACCCTCCATCGTGTGGTGTAGCACTACCACTGTGCTAATTGGGATAGATTTAGAACAGATCTAGCAACTTGAGACTGGGCATCCATGAGGCGCTGTGAGCCATCAGCAGAATTGTATTCAAGCACAGTCAGTAACATCATGGCCTGGCATATCTCCCCCAATCTACCATTACCATCAAGCCAGGGGATCAACCCTGGTTCAATGAACAGTGCAGGAGGACATGCCAGGACCAGCATCAGGCATACCTAAAAATGAGGTGTCAACCTGGTGAAGCCAGAAAACAGGATTACTTGCGTACAAACAGCATAAGCAGCAAGTGATAGAGCTAAGCGATCCCACAAACAACGGATCAACTGTAAGCTCTGCAGTCCTGCCACATCGAGTCATGAATGGTGGTGGATGATTTAAATAACTCACTGGAGGGGGAGGCTGCACAAATATACCCATTTTAAATGATAGAGGAGCCTAGCACATCGGTGCAAAAGATAAGGCTGAATCTTTCGCAGCAATCTTCAGCCAGAAGTCCTGATTGGATGAACCATCTAGGCCTCCTCTAGAGGACCATAGCATCACAGATGCCAATTTTCAGCCAATTCGATTAACTCCATGTGATGTCAAGAAACGACTAAAAGCACTAAATACTGCAAAAGTTACAGGCCCTGACAATATTCCGGCAATGGTAATGAAGACTTGTGCTCCAGAACTTGCCGTGCCCCTATTCAAGCTGTTCTAGTACAGCTACAACACTGGTATCTACCTGGCTATGTGGAAAATTGTTCAGATATGTCCTGTACACAAAAAGTAGGACAAATCCAACCTGGCCAACTATAGCCTCATCAGTCTACTCTTGAGCATCAGTAAAGTAATAGAAGGGGTCATCAACAGTACTATCAAGCGGCACTTGCTTAGCAATAACCCCACTGGCGCTAAGTTTGGGTTCCGCCAGGGCCATCAGCTCCTGACCTCATTACAGCCTTGGTCCAAACATGGACAAAAGAGCTGAACTTGAGGTGAGAGTGACTGTCCTTGACATCAAGGCCACATTTTACACTCTGGCATCAATGAGCCCTCGCAAAACAGGAGTCAGTGGAAATTAGGGGAGCTGTTGCTCTTGCCACTGGTTGGAGTCATACCTAGCACAAAGGAAGACAGTTGTGGTTGTTGCTCAGTTATCTCGGCTCCAGGGCATCACTGCAGGAGTTCCTCAGGGTAGTGTCCTTAGCCCAACCACCTTTAGCTGCTTCATCGATGACCTTCCATCATAAGGTCAGAAGTGGGCATGTTTGCTGATTGTACAATGTTCAGCACCATTCATGACTCCTCAGATACTGAAGCAGTCCATGTCCAAATGCAGCAAGACCTGGACAATATCCAGGCTTGGGCTGACAAGGGACAAGTAATATTTGCGCCACACAAATGGGAATCCAACCATTGCCCCTTGATGTTCAATGGCGTTACCATCACTGAATCGCCCATTATCAACATCCTGGGGGTTATCATTGACCAGAAACTGAACTGGACTAGCCATATAAATACTGTGGCTACAAGGGCAGGTCAGAGGAATCGTGTGATGTATAGCTCGCCTACTGACTCTCCACAGCCTGTCCACCATCTACAAGCCAGGAATGTGATGGAATACTCCCCACATGCCTGGATGAGTGCAGCTCTCAAGAAGCTTGACACCATCCAGGACAAAGCAGCCTGCTTGATTGGCACCACATTCACTCCCTCCTCCACCGACACACAGTAACAGCAGTGTGTACCATCTACAAGGTACACTGCAGGAATTCGCTAAAGGGTCCTCCAACAACATCACCTTCCAAACCTGTGACCACTACCATCTAGAAGGACAAGGGCCGCAGATGGATGGGAACACCACCACCTGGAAGTTCCCCTCCAAGTCACTCACCATCCTGACTTGGAAATAAATCACCATTCCTTCACTGTTGCTAGGTCAAAATCCTGGAACTCCCTCCCTAAAAACACTGTGTGGGTCTACCTACACCACATAGATTGCAGCGGCTCAAGGAGGCAGCTCACCACCACCTTCTTAAGGGCAGCTAGGGATGGGCAATAAATGCTGGCCCAGCGAGGGAAACCCACATCCTACAAATGAATAAAAAAAATTAGGCCCCAGAGCCTGTCCTGCCTTTTGAGATCATGGCTGATCTGTGACCATATACCCGCCTTTGCCCTATATTCTTTAATAGATTCTGTGAATGAATTATTAAACTCGGATTCAAAATTAACAAATGATCTAACATCAATTGCTGTTTGCAGGAGAGAGTTCCACACTTCTACCATCCTTTGAGAGTACGAGTGTTTCCTAAGTTCACTCCTGAAAGGTCTGGCTCTAATTTTAAGGCTATGCCTCCTAGTTCTGATTTCCCAACCAGGGGAAATAGTTTCCCTGTCAATACCCAATCTGTTTCCTTTAATACCTTAATTGATGATCAAATCAACCTTAACCATCTAAATTTCAAGGAATACCACCTTAGTTTGTATATTTTTTCCTCCTGTAATTTAATCCTTGAAGGGCAGGTGTCATTCTGATAAATCTACAATACACTCTCTTTAAGGCCATTATATCATTCCCACGGTGTAATTCCAAGAAATGCTCTTTGTACTCTGTGTATTTTAACCAAGTCTTTGAATAGCTGAAGCATAGCTTCTATTCCCTTAGTCCCCTAGATATAAAGGCCAGCATTCAGTTAGCCTTTTTGATTTATGTTCTGTACCTGTGCATGACATTTCAATGAACTATGTATCTGCACCCCCAAGTCTCTCTGGACCTCCCGCTGTTTCTAGCTTTTCACTAGTTGGAAAATACCCATTTATCCTTTTTTGGATCCCAAGTGTAGTATTGCATTACTTAATCACACATGAGGTGTTTCAGTTCCTATCTTGATGGCTAAGGGCTCTAATGAGTGAAGTGTGCTTTAACAAAAGTCGTCATCATATTCATAATTGCTATGGAAAATTAACTTTTTCACTTCATTTTAAGATGTACAGATTGCTGTAATCACAGAATTTGCTTTCTGGAGCATCAGCTGGAAAGTGTTGGACACAAATCCATTTGTTACTCTACTGCAAATACCATCCAATTTGAGTCCATTTGCAATGCAACCAATGTGTGATAAGGTTGACCCAATTAGCTTTGTAATTAATGTCAAAGTAGCCTTTTGCAAATAGTTTGTCTGAGATTGAATACTTTGTGTCATGTCTCTAAAACATGAAAGGGATCATAAACTATTTAGATCAAACCTTCCTTTTTTGCTTATTTAAAAAATGCATTTTCCTGAACCAAAAGATGGCTGCCACAGGTCACTTGATTCACAAGTTGGTTATAGTTTCTGGAAATTTCAACAGCATTTACAGAACTGAAGCGCAACCCTCATACTTGTGGAATCTAACATCTTTCATTAAGGGCACACTAAATCAACAAAACCAGGAACTAGCAGACAATCCATCTCCCTAGCCTGATCCTGCAACAAAGAGCCATTAAAACTCAGAGGTGCTAATAGCTGTCATCTATCTTCTAAGGTGAACAATGGATTTTGACCAGAGGCTTGGAAACTGCTCGTTAGCCTACAACTGACTCATTAATAGGCAACACCACATGACTTAAGATAAAAGTAAAAAACTGCAGATGCTTGAAATCTAAAACAAAAACAATAACATCTGGAAAAACTTAGCAGGTCTGGCAGCATATCTGCGGAGAGGAACACAGTTAATGTTTCGAGTCCGAATGACCCTTCAACAGAACTAAGTAAAAGTAGAAGAGAGGTGAAATATAAGCTGGTTTAAGGGTGGGGTGGGGCAAGTAGAGCTGGATAGAGGGCCACATAATTTAAGCTCCTGGCCTTTGAAAAGTTTTAATATTGCATGTCTAGATTCACAACTCAGTCTGCCATTTAACTTCCAGCCTACAAACATCAAAGCAGGACTCCAGGCTGACCAGTGGCCTGCATCAAGTCTAAGCCTCCTTGAAGCCTTTTTCTCTGAAAGATTCCTGCCAAGGCCTGCTGAACAGACCAAATCTCTGTTTGTCAATCTCATTTTGCTGCGTCACCATTAACTTTAAAGGAATTCTACAACTTCTGCTTTCAGTTAGCTGAACCTGTCTGATCTGTAGCTCTTCAATGAAGGAACCCCCTAACTTTCAGGACTCTGGCAATCACATGAATCCATATTTGTGCTGCTTATTATTTTTAAATTATTCATAGGGAAGAGGAGTTTTTATAACTATCTTTGTGTGTGTGTGTGTGTGTGTGTGTGTGTGTGTGAAGTTGTGACCATTCCCTGCGTTTGAATGTATGAGTAAACTATACTTCTAATTTAACCCTAAAGAGAGTTTACTGCAAGCCACTTTTAAAAATTGACCTCTCAGAGTTTGAGGAAACACGCCACAGCCTATTTCAAAAATTAAAATGTCTCTGTTTATGGACAGACGGCAAAAGATAAAGGAGTTCAGGTTTGCCTGCCTTGTCTGTCTGTAACAATAGGCATAATGAAATATTCCAATGTTTTAAAAGTGTACCTGGTTTTAACTCTGAAACAACTATGAAAACCTGAATAAAAACACTCAAATGACGAAATAGATTTGTTGTGGGGTGGGCAGTTGAAAGATGACTTTTTCCTCTCTTCAATTTTTTAATAAGGGGCTTGTACATGGACAATAAAAATCCAAAAATCACTGATTCTTCTGTCTTAATTTTTCTCCCATACCTTACCACTTGTCCCCTAATTAATTAAAAAAAATATATATCTCAACCCTTTTTTTAAATAATGCCTTCTCCTTTAATAATGACTTCTCCTTTCACCATACTTGCGATCCATCATATTCCTTCTTTTCTTATTGTAAAGTGCTTCCTGCACATGAGGAGCTCTCGATAAATGTAAGTTGTTGGTTCTGATGAATTATAAACAATCCATGAATCGTAAGGTTGTAAATTCAAGCCGCATTTCAGGACTTCA
The DNA here is from genome assembly GCF_017639515.1 of Carcharodon carcharias. Taxonomy (NCBI): domain Eukaryota; kingdom Metazoa; phylum Chordata; class Chondrichthyes; order Lamniformes; family Lamnidae; genus Carcharodon; species Carcharodon carcharias. The sequence goes on from NC_054471.1 coordinate 152,327,462, forward strand.
ATACAAAATCTGTATGGTGATCTATTGCAGTACTGTTGCTTTTTAACTGAGATGTCATGGCCTTTTATGTCCTTTTTCAGCTAGACATAAAAGATCCCATGACACTAGACAAAAAATTGGGAATTCTCCCACATGTCCTGACCAACATTTATCTGACATCACCATTGTGATTTGTGATATCTTGCTGTGTACATTTTGACTTCTCTGAAGTGTATAGTTATGTTTCACGTTTCAGTAATGACTTTTTGAAGAATTCTGCAAACTTGCTTTTCTTGCTACCAAAATGTGTGATCCAAACTACAGAGCACAGAAAAAACTTGTTGCATAGTTTAGTTTTAACTGTTCAGTAACTGGTTAACCTTAGCTGCAAAATCATAAATCCTCCACTGTCAACGCTCAAACTTCCCTGTATAAATATGGTGAATTCTCCCTACTCACTCATACTGTCTTTTATTAATCAGAGGATTGCACCTTGGTTCAATATAATTGTTTTTGGACAAAAGCAGAGTGAGGTTTAGACAGATTTAGTGAGTAGGCAAGAACATTGCAGATGGAATATAACGTGGAAAAACGGGAGGCTATTCATGTTGGTAGGTGGAACAGATGTGCAGTGTATTTCTTAAATGGTAAAAGATTAGAAGTGTAGATGTACAAAGGTACTGAGTGCCCTTGTCCCTAAGTCATGCCGATGCAGCCAGCAATTAAGAAGGCTAATGATATGTTTGCCTTTATTGCAAGAGGATTTGAGTACAGGAGTAGTGAAGCCCAAAGAATAAGAAGTGATCTCATTGAAACCTACAAAATGCTTAGAGGGATAGACAGGGTAAATGCAGGTAAGATGTCTCCCCTGTTTGGGGAACCTAGAACCAGGGGACACAATTTGAAAGTAAGGGGCAAGCCACTTGGGACTGAGATGAGGAGAATTTATTTACTCAGGGTTGTGAATCTTTAGAATTCTCTACCCCAGAGGGCCATGGAAGCTCAGTCATTGAGTATGTTTAAAGTAGAGATTGACAGATTGACAATGACTTAAAGGGATATGGGGATAGTGTAGGGAATAAGGCATTGAAGTGGATGATCAGCCACGATCATATTAAATGGTGGAGCAGGATTAATAGGTTGAAAAGCCACACCTGTTTCTATGTCTTAATTTAATATATTATGTTGGATTTGTTGAACTATCTTGGTTCTATTAAGGTCCAAAAACGTGAGTTGTATTTCTTAATATTGGATGGAGGGAGGAAACGTTTTGAAAACCTGAAGGAGGCACAAAAAGAGGGGAAGTGCTTTTAACGAGGTGTGTTCTTCCTTCCCAAGACATTTGTAGATTTAATGTTTTTTTTTCTCCTTATTAAGAGTGCCTATTTTCAATTTCTGACTTTTAGTCCTGATATACACTAAGTTCAGCTTCAACACGATCCTTCTGGACTGACTATGGCAGGAAGAGGAAACTTTGGTCTTGTCTGTCTTTAAATATTACGCTTCAGGCATAAAAGGTTTGTGTCCGAACAATTTCTTTTGGTGTTCAAGGCTACATAGGTGTGAATTAGCTGAGTTTTCTCCAACTTGTATTCAAGACCTGAGCTGCATGATGGGCTTGTGGCAAAAAGCAAAAATAGCTACGGGGTAGTGGTCACTGGTCTAAGGAAATCAGCATCACAGTGGATAACATCTTTGTTTAATTCCCTCACTTGGAACTAATAGTTATGCTGAGTGAACCTGTGCCTGAATATCTAGAACACTAAAGGCAGCTGACAAGCTGTCCTCCAAGTCCTTTCATTGCACTGAAGGCAGTGTTGCACATTGGACCAGCAATTGTTAGGAGGTGTCAAATGGAGACTGGATATGAAGCGAGCAGACAGTGCCTATTAAAATGAATTGGAAGAGAAACTTTATTTGTGAAGTATAGTGTGTCCTTTTTGTTACCATAAGAGTGGTTGCAGTGTACTTTTGCATTTTGTGACGAGTCCTGCTGGGTACTAAGGTGTTCTTGAGATCCTGGTTCCTGCTGCCTGCTAAGTATTGAGTGTCAGCTTCTTCTATTTAATGCTGCATTTAGATGAATGCTGAAAAATATAATGGAGCTCTGGTTGATTGTCAGGTTGTCCAATGGATCTTACGACATTTGAAGTAACTTCTGGCGATGGTAATGTTAGATGATACACAGAAGGAATCAAAGTGAATACTTTGACAGATACATAAATCATCAATTAAATCTTATCTTGGCCTTTTTCTTCTCCAGCATCTCTCTCCTCAATTATAAAATTCTCTCACAAGACCAAAGCGCTGCAGATGTTGGAAATCTGAAATAAAAAACAGGAAATGCTGAAAATACGCAGCAGGTCCAGCAGCATCTGGATAGAGAGTGTGAACTGGGTTCTGGCAAAGGGTCACTGAAACATTAGCGTTGCTTCTCTGCCAGATTCTGCCAGACCTGTTGAGTATTTCCACCATTTTGTTTTCATAACCTTCTCATCCCTGATGTTGTCGAAGGCTAATGCCTTCCATGCTTTTATTGTCCTATTTATAAAGCAGCATTCATAAATGTCATAAGGTACATTCCCACCCAGTCATAAAGGGGTGTTTGTTATTTTTACAATATAGTGGTTGTTGGTATTGGATGATGTTATCTGACCCCGTAAAGCTGATGTGGTTTAACGATGCTGTGATTCCAGACCCTTCCTGTATAATATCATTGCATTTTTATATTCCAAATTTTAGTGCACAATTTTTTTTATCACAGATGCATTTGTTCTTTCTATCAATTGTTTAATCATCCATACATGTCTTTGCACAAACATCAGCACAAAAATAAATGAATGGAAATTTTACTTTTGAGAGTAACGGTTGGATTCTGGAACTTTTATAAACCAATTGAGTTTTGCTCTTGTTTTATGATACCATTGGAATTCCTTGACTCTTAAGCAGAACATGCTGCTATCAGTCATGTTGGATAAACTACTATACATCAAGAATGATGAAAAGTGCAGTGTACGATGTTGTGCAACTAAGGTTGACATTTTTGAACAGCCCTTTGTTTTTCAATTTGTGTAATGAAGAATCTGATATGAATCTGGTGATGTGTAATGGCTGCTTAAAACAAAATAATAAATCAGATTTGTGCTAAAAGTCAAGTTGGCACACTAGTTAAAAGGGCTTTTCTAGTTAATCACACTGTTGTAAAGGGCCAGATTAGTTTCATTTTTCACACTGCAGGCACTGTTGGAAATACTAGTATGATTATCCCTCCCTTTTACATGTCACTTGTTTTCTTGAGATAGTGTAACATCTTTATTTCTTTAATTAGGTCTTGCAGATTTCTAAATTAGTTCCATTGGGTTGATTGAATAATTAGATGATTAATGCAATAAATACAAATTAGGAATGCTCATAAATGAACCTTGGAGTGGAGCACTCCTATGGCTTAAGCATCCCTTGGCTACGGAGAGATAAACTATACTGGCCAACTGTCACTTCTTCACGCTGATATCACCCCTTTTAAAGCCTGGTTCGTATGTCAGTGTTTGATCGTGTATTAACGTACATGCCCCTTCTCTGTCTTGCTTCTATGAAATGCAGTGCCCAATGCATGAGTAAATGTGTCCCATCCTTTGTGTGTGGACAGTCAGCAAGGGTAGCTGAGTTGTAGTCAGTAGTTGACAATTTGCCATAGCTGGAAAACTTGCTAGCTAAACCTGGCACAGCCCTCCGAACTGAAAGCATAACACATTTGTTAGAGTACTGTGGAAGTATTTTGTAGGCATACTTGAGCAGCTGTCTGTAATGGAAATATCCCATGAAAGCATTGAGATGAATTAATTTATATTCTTGAGGGAAGAATGTGGTTAGGATGAAAGATGAACTCAAAATTGTAAATCTTAAATTCTGTTCACTTTTCAGACATTAAAAATCAACTTGGTGTGGAGGGGAGTGTTAGTCATGGTTACCTTTTGAATAGTGCTATAGGGTTTTTAATATTGACTGGAATAGGCCAGTGGGAGTTTGGTCAAAAGGGTCCTCTGATGTTTGGCAGTGGCTCAATATTGCACCTAATGTCAGCTTAGCCTATGCATTCAAGAAAAATGAGCTCAGCTTTCCTCCGCTATCCCTTTGTCATCTGCATACTTAACTATTCCAATACTTTCCTGGCCAGCCTTCTATCCTACAGCCTCTATAATCTCCAGCTCATTAAAAACTCTGCTCCCTTTATCCTATCCTGGACCAAGTCTCACTTATCTGTCACTTCTGTGGTCGCTGACCTACATTTGTTTTCTGAACCTTCACGCCTCATGTTTAAAATTCTTATTGTTGTATCGCAATCCCTTGTGTGGCTTTGCATTAACCCTTTATCTGCCTCCCCCAGTCTCTAGCCCCATTCAACCCTAATTCCTTTCTGAACTTTGGGCAGAATTTTCTGCTCCCACCAGTGGTGGGAATCGTGGCGGACTAACTTTGGCGTGATGGATAAAGTCAGTTTCCTGCTGGCGGGAAGTTGGCTTAGAATTCTGTTCTCCCAACTTTGGCGGGTTAAAGATTTCCCCACTGACCTATGTCGGGAACCACATTTACATTAATTTGCATTTCATGAACGCTCATTAAAAGGCCAATTTGCCAGAATTACGTTCTCCCTCCAAATTAAGTGTCCCGCCAGTGGATAATTAGAGCAGCCTGTTTCCCAACTTTATATATGTGACATGCACCTGGGGCGCTTCACTTCATCCATGACTTTAAGGCCCGTAGATGTTGCTGTCTCCTTCTTGGGGATTTTGCATAACTTCACTTGAGTGCTGTTAGCAAGTGCTATGCCAAGGCTGGACAAGAGGAAAGAAGCGGGGGTGGTGGGGGGGTGGTTTGAGTGGGTTGGATGGACCGCAGGCTGGACAGGGAAGGTAAACTTATAGGGAAAGGGTGGGGAGAGTGTATGGGGAAGGTTGGGGGGTGGGGAAAATGTATCTGGGGAAAGTGAGGACGGAGAGTGGGGTCCTGTGGAGGAGTGGGAGGGGGGGATCTGAGGGTGCTGGTGTTAGTATTGGAACAGTCAGAGGGGGGAATAGGAAACTATAGGGTGGCAGGTCAAGGGTGAGAGCCTGGTAGATTAAGGGTCACAAGTGGGATAAGACAGATGGCTCGGATAATGGGAGGGCACTGGACCAGGGTTGGCATGGGGATGGTAACAGGTATTGACTGAGGGGAGGAAAGGTGTATGGAATTATGATAGGGACCAGGGTAATGGGGGGAGTTTCAAGGGTGACAGAGGAGAGGATATATTGGCGATGGGGAGTGGGCAGTTGGTGGGTGACCGGGGAAGAGTAGAAGGTGTGGAGTGAGCTTGAAAGTTGACGTGCAGAATTTTTCCCAACTGACCTTGACCACACAGTTGGTCAGTCACTGAGATCCCTTGAGGTAGGGAGGAAGGGTCTTATCGGGTGGGTGGACTTCAAAGTCAGCACAGGTGGCTGTCTAAAGGGACACTGAATAATTGAGATAACTGGATGTCAAAGATGCTCAGTTGTGTTCTCCTCTCTATGATGAAGTGCCCATTGCAGCAGGTTTGTTTCCAACTCTCTGATCTCAACATTGAGATCCCAGTAAGGTGTGGAGCTGCTCTTCATTCTGTGCCATTTGCCACTGGCTGCAGTTAGAGGCAGGGATGAAAGGAAGGGAGGGAGGTGGATGCCTCCAAAAGGTGGAGGGGAGCCTACTCTCGGCTCTAAACCTTCATCCTCGGCGAAGGATCATGGCTGACAAGGGATCGTGCAGCTAGTCTTTCTATGCTACCAAGGCAGTGACCCCTCTATGGAGTTTAGAGGGTGGTGGAGACAAGTGGAAAAGTGTCTGTGAAGCTTCTTGCTCATGGCTGTCATCACTCTGGTCAAAGAGCAATGTCTTCATTTGCAGCCATGTATGAATGGGAGGAACACTGATCTCTGGTCCTCCAGGATGTCCTTTACCTGGAAGGGGTAGGCTGGGGATGCCATGCCCACACAGGCCAGGTGAAGGGCTTAGCACCTGTCTGTTGGCTTTGAGATGGAGAGAAACGTGTCAAGAAAATGCTCATTTAATGTATCACTACAGTTTGTTCAAACATCCACTGAAATGTTGATGCAGGCTGTACACAACACTGCTTTGGTAATGGCTCTCATCCAGATGGGGAGGGCCCATCATCAGTTGACACAGGACCATGAGGAGTAAGGGCCTGAGCAACAAGAGGCTGGTGAACATGGATGACTGCAATGGCAAACATTGGCCAGACAATGGGTGCATCGCTGGTGGTGCTCTTATCTAGAGATGATGAAAGGCAATGCTGGTGGTTCCCTTGTATGTCCCGAGATGTGGTTGCTCATTTATCTGTGGGCTTCTCCACTACGATTTGTGGCCACAAGGATTCTGGAGGCACAGTGTAGAGCTCCTGGCCTGCAATAACTGAATGTGTGCTCAGGTGCCTTTTAAATATGGTGCCAGGTCCTTTGATCGCTTGAGGTAACAGCGGAGCAGGCACATGAGATTCACCGAGTTCCTCGCTGATGCATAGTTGAGCTGAAAACCGAAAGATCGCGCATGTTCACCTGCTGCACCACCTAGGGGGAAGCATGCTGACTTTCCCACTTGGACTTAGTCTCCAGAATGGAAAATTCCAACCTTTGCATCCCTCTAACATTGCCCACTTGTACATCTTCCATTCCCTTCACCCTGCCATTGGCAACCTGCTCTGAGCCACATAGGCCCAAACTGTGGAATTTCTTAACTAAACCCCTCTTTTTCACTCTTAACTGAATTCAAATCTTCAAACTGGCATGCTGAGATTTTAATTTGGTTTAACTGGGTTATTAGTCCATGACTCTGGATCATTAGTCCAGTTGCATCATCCCTACATCAGTCTTCACTGTCAAAGCAAATTCCATTTATTAGATCAACCTTAACACACTCTAATTGAAAATTGAATATACCATGAACCTGAAATATACTATCACCGACCCAGTTTTTGCCAGTTCCCTTCCTTCAGAGTAATAATGGCAAAAATTAATGAACTGTAATTTTAATCCACTGTATTGGGCCAAAAGCTGTGTTTCACAATCCTCTATTCAAAATTATTATTCGCCAGTGTTTTTCTTTCCTCAGGTGGGAATTGTGGTTCTTACTATCTGCCCATCAGTGATTTGCCAGTAGACCTGTCAATTAAACTGGCTACCTCTCCTTCCCCCTGGATTCTGCCTTCTCCCTATTGCTTCTGGGCTGCTGAAAAGCAAAAGTGCTTTTCTTGGCTAGTGAGTGTGGGCTGAGATGTTTGGCCAAATTGGAGTAGACTGTAAGCCGTGACATTTCTTGAACTAGTCTGAAACATGTTGAAATCAGACAATGTGTGGAGCCTTAGCTGTTTTACCTTAAATGCCTGTTCAAATTCACTTTGTTTTAAAACAGATTGAAGCGTAATTCAGTCTATGATTGTTGAATTTGGAAAAAAAAACCCTGACACACATATCTGCATATTTTATATCACATTTGCACATGATTGGCCAACATTTAATATTCCTAAAACACTAAATCATGATTGAACAGATGGAAATATCCTAATCCCAAGTGGGCAATGGAAAGATGTATGTATGAAAGCAATCAATCAACAGTGGGCAATTAGCAAATGCTGGCAAGAAAAATGAAATTGGCCCAAAGTTTCTTTTTTTAAAAAAAAAACTTCTTCTGCATTTCAGACTGACTCAAATGTTTCATCAAAGCCATGCTAATACTGGCACATGACCATCTATAAACACCCAATTTTCAAATTTAACATCCCTCATAAGGAATGCTAATAGGAATCAATGTTTTGCCATTCTGTAATGCGCTATTTTTTTGGTCCAGCAGCAATTATGTTTGCTAATAATTATTGAGAATTTACCCTTTTGAGTAGTAAAGGCATTGACACCTAGTAATTATGCATAGGATGCTTAAAAATAACTAAGCTATGACGATCAGTGATGCTTGTTCACCAGAATGGAAAAGGTGCTGTGAAGCCTGCTTAGAAATTAAAAGCAGTTTGTTTTAGGACAATGCAATTTTAATTGATCTCAGCAGTCCAAGCATTCCAAATGTGATGTGGAAAACTTGAGGTAATTTGGCAATGAACCTGTAATCCTATCCAGTGAGGGCTGGAAGATATCAATTTCGAAATTTGGCAGGAATTCATTAGGAGACTGGAAGAGCCCCTGTGAAATTTCAGAGTCATTGTTATTGTATTTGAGCCAGCTTTGTTGGATTTGTATGATGCTTCATAATTTTATTTACTGCAGAATGTTTTTGAAGGCCTTCATGACTTTCAAAAGCAGACAGCACATCCTTCATGCTGCCATTGTTAGTCCACCTCTGTACAAAAGAATGTGCCAGTGGATATGAATGCTGCATTGGCCCTGGAGCAGCTAACTGCACTGTGTATTGTTTTGGCATGTTTTCATTTGTCAATGTAATCAACACTAGTGTTTCTTTTAAACAAGTACCAGACACTGGTTTGGAATGGATTAGTTGTGACCTCTAAGTCTTGTCGACTTGTGTTTTTCTTTATATTTATTCATTCCTGAGATGTTGGCATTGCTGGCTAGACCAGCATTTCTTGCCTATCCTTAATTGCCCTTGAGAAAGTGGTGGTGAGCTTCCTTCTTGAATCACTGCAGCCCATCTGTTGAAGGAACACCCACAGTGCTGTTAGGAAGGGAGTTCCAGGATTTTGACTCAACGACAGTGAAGGAAGCAGCGATTTATAGTTCCAAGTCAGAATGGTGTGTGACTTAGGGAACTTGCAGGTGGTGGTGTACCCATGCATCTGCTGCCCTTGGCTTGTAGCTGGAAGATGATGATGAAGTAGCCTTGGTGAGCTGCTGCATTGCATCTTATAGATGGTACACACTGCTGCTACTGTGCGTCAATGGTGGAGGGAGTGAATGTTGAAGGTGGTGGATAGGTGCCAATCAAGCGGGCTGCTTTGTCCTGGTTTTATCTGGCATGAAGACCGGGTGCCATGGTCTAGCTATCTGCTTTTTGATCTGTTCACATTTTATTCTGTACTGCCAGATTTGAACCTCTTTGTTGATTAGAAAAATAAATTATTTTCATAAATTGTTTTTGTTCAGACTTGCATACAAATCTGACCACTTATAAAATTAGCATTGAATATTGTCTGGTACTATGTAGACACTGTAAAATATGATGCATGCAAATACCTTGTCATTGTAAAGGACTGTGTTAGTTTTTGGTCCTGTTCTTTTTGGTTCTACAACATACAATGAACAAAAATAATAACTTTTGTTTTAACTTGGCAACATTCTATGTACGTTGCATGCCAATTCATAGTAGTGGAATCTTCATCTCTTGGGATTGACGTCGCCCTATTTAGGAGGTCTGCTAGTTAAATTGCAATGCAATTTTAATGAAAGCCATGTAACAAAACCATTTTTAATCTCTCAGGGGTCTTTTTATTACTATCCATGACCGAGGACACATTGCTACCCTACTGAAATCCTGGCCTGAGGATGATATTCGGGTATGTTTGAAATGTTGTGTGCCTATTGAAACCCTGTGTTTGTTTTAACATGTCAAAATACATTATTTTTGAAACAATATTAAATATTGAGCATTTGGCTTCTTTTCTCCTTGCCGGTTTGCCCAGGGAATGTTTCACACAAGGCCCTAAAGATCAGGCAGGCAACCTGTTCACAAATCGCAGCTGCTAATACTCTTAGTGCACTTTCGCACTAGTAGGATGGCTTGCCTACTCATTGACCCTGGTAAAGAGATACTGGGTCTCCCTTCTGTGCTGCCGTGCACTGGAACTGCAAAGTGCTGTGCCACACGTTTTGGGCACAGTTTTTAGTTGGTGAGAAATTACAGAATTGAGACGAGTAGAATAAGGACAGGTATGTTTTCTGAAAAGATGGACTTAATAATATCTGCGTTTGATTTCTTGCCTGAGCTAATTAATCCATCAATACCAGAATTGGGATGGGTGACAGTCAATTTTAGTGTCTTCTGGGCTAGAGAAATGAAAAATCGGCCAGGATTCCCAATCCTGATCTCATTCCAATGATCCTTGGTGTAAAGCATGCTTGCTTGTTAGTGAAGGTCAAGGCTATGATTCTATAGCCTCCTAAGACTCATTGCCTTTCACATATGAGCCTAGGCAGTCATTTGGATAAGATACTAAAGGGCTGCTAAACCCTATGGAACGACATTTCAGCATGAGTTGATAGGAATGATGGGAGGCAAGGGGAGAATGCTTATAGCAATTAAATTGGCATTAGAATCCTATAATAGCAGACTTTGTAGTTTTAAAGTGTACAAAAGTCCACAATCATAGAAGACTGTAATTGCTTATTTCTAAATTAAAATTGAATCAGAAGCAGTGTGTTTTTAATTGGAAAGTTGATTAATCTGTGTGTAATAGATATTATCTTGGGATTTGTGACTATTTTTGATTGAATATCTGGCTTCAAATGCTACTGATATATTTAGGTAACATGAACACTTTTCCATAGCTCTCTAAGTTAACTGTAAAGTTGTGTCAGAGGAATTGAACCACAGAGTTCAGCGACACCATTTGCAATAAAAAACACACCAAAATAATTTTTCACTTGAATCCTTAACTAAAACTTTGCAAGGGGAAATATTTTTGCAAGCAGAGTTGCTAACTAAATTCCTATCTCTTCACCCAATCTTGGCCCTGAGATTCTGAGCTATATCCAAACCCACAGGTCACCACTGGAATTTTCATGTTTTGATCCAATTCTAATGGATTCTGCTGCCAGAGTTATGGCAAATGTCCCTGCAGAATTTCTGTGCTTATTTACTTTTTGATCCTCATAATCAATCTTCTATAAACCAACAGTGAAAGCATGATTGCCTGAATGTATGGACAAGTTACCAAATATCTGGTCTCTGGCAATGTTTTTTGGGAGCCAATTTAAGAGGAGCAGCACTGATCTGCATTGCTTCTAACTTGCCCTTTAACCATATGGCTGAGATTACGAACTCAGCATGTATGTAATTTAATCCCTTGCCTGTTCTTAATTAAGCATTTTGGTGCTATCTTGTATAAATCTTGCTTCCGCTGTCTCTAACTTTCTCATTTTGGCATTTTTCCCTCCAGGCTATTGTCATCACAGATGGAGAACGTATCCTGGGTCTGGGTGATCTTGGGAGTTATGGAATGGGAATTCCAGTGGGTAAACTAGCACTCTACACAGCATGTGTTGGAATGAATCCTCAACAGTGTTTACCAGTGATGCTGGACGTTGGCACTGATAATAAGGTAAAGAAAATGACCTATCTTAAGGATTTACGAGATTATGTTGTCAGAGCTTAGTTTTATGATCTTCGGCATCTTTCCATCTACATAAGATAATGGACGTGCTTTAGGACCTTTTACTAGATCTATATCAATGGCACATATCAACTTGGACACTGTTTCGACTATATGTGGTACACCTTTATTACACAACTAAGCAATAGTACATACTCTCAATGCTTTGTGTCCCTGCATGCCTGAGTTCATCTGATGAGATGCGATGAAATGACGCAATGGAAACATCTTAAAATGAGGACAAAGACTTGAATTGTACATGCTGGAGAACAGGGCACCATTGTTAGATAGGGAAAATAAACATAACTTAGTGCAATGATGAAAGCAAAATACTGGGGATGCTGGAAATATGAAATACAAACTCAGCAGGTCTGGCAGCACCTGTGGAGAGAGGAACGGAGTTAATGTTTAGAGTCCATGTGACACTTCATATTATTATTCTTTATTATTTATAATTTAGTGCAACATGGAGTGCAGACAATTGAATTTTGGACTTGTGTGTCAAGAGTGGAGAATAGGTGATCAGCAAGGAGGCATGGGGAAATTAATTTTAGAAGTGACGAGTGTGAATGAGAACTTCACGCTTTCTCAGGGCCCAGAGTTTGTTGCTGAATCAGAGGCGGGTGGAAGCAGGAATGTAGTTGCTGTCTTGGGAACTCTGCATTTCAGGCCATGCTGAATTGAAAAGGTTCCATGACCCAAGGATGGCACCAGATGGGCGCAAAAGCAAATTCTGGTGTTACTTCATACAACATTTACATTTTAGTGATTACAGAGTTGACTATCTAATCAATATTTTTCTAATCATTAATCATATGGCCAGGTGGAGGCTGGAGAGGAGCTCTCCTTACACATGTGTTCATCTACACCTGAAACTCTGCTTTTCTTAGCTTCATAGAGGGTTTGAAAACCTAATCCATATTTGGACATCAGTGAAAATAGAACTTGTGGCAATTTATTTGCTATCTTGTCTGGAGCCCTTCAATTGATTTGTTTCAGGTTTAAGTCTGTATCTTACTAAGATGCCTAAGACTCTGCTCTTCTTAATATATTGTATTCCAGCGCACTAGTACCAATTTGTTCCAAAAGGGATTTGGAGATCTGATGGTACTGAATTCAGCTGGCCATTTTAATACACCCACGTTTTTTGTATAGTTGCACTGGGCCAGCAGAGTTCTGAGAAATGAGCTGACCTTAATGATACCTGGATAATTCTGACTTCTTGTTTAAATAGTCACCCCTCTTCTTTCTGTCGCTAATAGCTAATGCCTTATCACTTGAGTGTAGGATTAATAATCAATTTTATTGATTATTACTTTGTAAGCTTATTTCTGTTGTACAGTTGGGTTAGATGTTTCTCTAAGAATATAAACTTGGCAGTGTGCATTTAATATTGACTACCTGAAATCTACTGGCAGTTTACAAAAAGAAGACTTTGTATCCTTGACCAGAAAGCATTAGGCATGGCAAGCTCTTTATGGAATCTGTAATGCTTTATGCATGCCTGATCAAATACAAGTCCCTGTGTCACATTATTCAATAATCTTGTAATATTAGCGTGACAGATAAATTACTAGTGCAATTACTACTGAAAAGTGTGCAGTTTTAGTTCTCACTGTTTCAGGATACCCAGTTTCAGCCAGTGCATCTCTTGGCAACATGCACAAGATCAGAAGCACATGATAAATGATGGGTGCCACCTAGCATCCATTGTTAGTGTAGGCACTGAGAATGTGTGCTGGAAACAGGCAGACTAGGCTGATTGGGACGTCAGCATGTCATACTGATTTGACTCCAGTGCTGCTATTTTTGAACACCATGCTCCAGCTCATGCCCTTTCAACATTGCACGGTTGGATGTGTGTTCAGCAGGAAGGGCCACCCGCCAGCGCTATTTAAAGGGATGATCAACCATTTTCCGGCTGGTTGCCGAATGATTTCTACTTGCTGAGTCAGTGATGTTTGTACTGCTACATAATGCTGAAGTTTACAGGGGTTGGTGTTGCAGGTGGGGAAAGCTTTGATTCTCACTTCCAAGTGTTCTGCTCAGACCACTTCCTCCCAGTCATGAGTTTCCATTCCAACTCCTGCAGGCAGACCTGCAGTCCATAGGGTGAGCATGGTGTTGCCAGTATCTGTAAAAATGACTTTCGCCATGAGCTTCTTGGCATCAGTTCTTCCAGGCTGGAGCTGGGGACATCTCCAACATCTCTCAGTTCATTGTTACGTAAGGCAGGTGACTGGTGCTCTATTTGTAAACAGAGAGGAATACATTGTGTTCTCTCAGTTGGAAGCGGGTGGACCGAGCATGTGGCTTCACTAGGCTAGTGGGTTTCCCACAGCGCAGGGTGCCACTGATTGCACTTCAGTTGTTTTGAGGGAATTGCATATAAATTCAGAGATGTAGCACAACTGAAAAAGGTTCCCCACCATCCATATGCAGTTGAAATGCTACTAGACTTAATGCATCATGCTTTTCGATGCTTGATATCCTGGCAGTGGTTATGATGCCTTTACACTGTGCCAGTGCTCAGTACTATCAGCACTTGAGACACCATGAGAGCCCAGTGGGTGCCTAATGGACAACAAAAGTCATCCTGGCCACCTAGCTCATGACTCTGGTGCACAACCGTTGCACATGTGGGCAGCATTCATATACTGAGATAAAAGCAAAATACTGTGGATGCTGGAAATTTGAAATAAAAAAATTTAGAATTCCAAATAAGATTCATATTGGACTCAAATGTTAACTGTTTCTCTCTCCACAGATGCTGCAAGACCTGCTGAGTTGTTCAAGCATTTTCTGTTTTTATTTCATACCAAGAACCATGCTGATATGCAAAATGTTATTGAAAAGACTACTGGGGTGCTTGAACAATGCTCCTGCTGTCTGGACTGCTCTGTGGGAGCTCTGCAGTACTGGGCAGAACATGTCATAATTGATCATGATCTGCATGCAGCACATCTTCACAATCATGAGGGTATAGCCCTTGTCATTAGTTATATGGCAGCCAGCCAAGGAGGAGAAGGATGGAGGAGGCAACCCTTTCTGGCTGGGTTGTGCATGATCAGCTCATCCAACATGCAATACCAATGAGCACAACCCCCAATTCCCCATTTACCAACAGTCCCACACCTCAACTTCCCTCCGTCATTGATCATGATAACACCTTCTTGGCCACAAAGCTGAAATAAAAGCTATCACAAAACAAGAAGTGCAAAGCAACTTTATCAAACAAGACATTCAATAGTCCATACCCTTGTGCATTCCCTTAGTGTCTGTCTTCTGTGTGCTTTTGCCTGTCTGAGTGCTTCTATACAGTGCTACCCAAGTGGCTGAAATGTTGTTGACTTTTAGTGGGGGAGACTGCAAATGGCTTTGCAACAGGACGTTGTACAGCTCTGGCCCTAGAAGGCCTGGCTAAAGACTACACAACCTTAGTTAGGGTTAGTCTGCAGCTATGGTGGCAGTAAACTGCTTTTGTACAGCAACAAGCTGAGCTTGCATCACTTCAGCTGAGCTTCTACTCAGCACTTGGTGTGGTGTTTACCTGTGCTGCATAGCAGCTGGGATGTTGGCCATCAGGCGCTGCATCATGATTGGGTCTGTGAGTGTGCTAATGGACTTGGCCACCACATTCACACTGGAAAGGTTGGACTCCAAGCTCTACACACAGCCCTATGCAAGGTTGGTGCTGAATTCCTCCTCCATGTCCCTTGACAATGATGGTAGTCTTTCTGATAGGCCTGCCAATGCACCATGCATTTGTATATGCATAACTGTCCACCTTTGTCTTTTCACTACCCCACTGAAGTCCACATCTGAGTCTTCTGCAGCAGAACCAGCACCTTGGCTACCCTTTCCCATTGCAGGCAACATCTACCTGGTGTTCCACCATGTGGAAATCCCTCTGCTTGCCCCCTCCCTCTAAGATACCTGCAAAACTATGTGCAGTGTCAGTTTTTGAGCTGGTGACTGCGAATGTCAGGGTGAGTAACAGTGTTTCTTCATAAGTCTTTTCAGCCTCTACCATTTCTTGCTCTTACACTGTTACCTGGTCAAGTTGCAGTTCCTGGGGAACTGAAAGGGGGAAGCCACAAGGTAAGGTTGTGGTGAGGAGAAAGGAAGAGGTGCATCCTTAAAATCATTTGCAGTTTGTAAATCAGAAGAGATTGTGGGTTGTGCGAAGGAGGATTAGCTATGAGCATCCTGTAATCTTCAGTGGTTTCAGCGTGGCCACTGGTCTCGGCCTCAATTATGGCTGGTCCAAAGATGGTGGTGACTACCGTCTCCCCCATCAAGGTGAGGGCATGCAGCAGTTCCTCCCCCTGACCTCTCTGGGCCAACAGTTGGCTCTTGCTGCTTCTGTTTGTGCATGCAGCACCTTGTCCTGGAGTTTAGAAGGATGAGAGCTGATCGCATTGAAATATAGAAGATTCTGAGAGCACTTGGTAGGATAGATGCTGAGAGGCTGGAGAGTCAAGAACCGTGGGTAAAAGTCTCAGAATAAGGGGTTGACCATGTGGGACTGAGTTGCGGGGATATTTCTTTACTCAGAGGCTTATGAATCTATGAAGTTGTCTACCCTAGAGAGCTGTGGGTTTTCTGAGTATATTCAAGAATGAGATTGCTTAGATTTTTGGAAATTAAAGAAACTCTGGGATAGGGCAGGAAAATAAGATCAGCCATGATCTTATTGAATGGCCAGATGCTCGACTGGCTGTAGTCCTGTTTCTATTTCTTGTTCACCTGGACTATTTTACAAGGCATGTGCTGTACAGTTGCTTTAGTACTTTAAAGCCACCATCAACAATTTAAAAAGCCATGTAACTTGGTCTCTGGTTAATTTCAGGAGGAATGTGAATATTGACCATTGATCTTTATGCGGGGACAAAATGGACATCTGGGAACTGGATACAAATGGAATCTACAGGCCACAGTCACAGTCAGACAGGCTCCAGAATTGTGAATTTTTTTTTTTGTCCTCAGCCCTCTTACATAGGGGGCAAATTCATTTCCTCTGAAAAAAACAAAAAACAAAAAACTGCGGATGCTGGAAATACAAAACAAAAACAGAATTACCTGGAAAAACTCAGCAGGTCTGGCAGCATCGGCGGAGAAGAAAAGAGTTGACGTTTCGAGTCCTCATGACCCTTCGACAGAACTAGGCGAGTCCCAGGAAGGGGTGAAATATAAGCTGGTTTAAGGTGGTGGGGGGGTGGACCCCTCCCTCTGGATTCTTACCTTCTCTTGATCTTTTCATTGAGAACTGTCGGCGCGACATTAGTCGTCTCAATTTCTCTGCTCCTCTCACCTATCTAATCTCTCTCTCGCTGAACTTATTGCACTCCATTCTCTCAGGTCCAACCCTGACATCGTCATCAAACCCGCTGACAAGGGTGGTGCTGTTGTTGTCTGGCGCACTGACCTCTACCTCGCGGAGGCTGAGCGTCAACTCACAGACACTTCCTCCTACCTCTCCCTGGACCATGACCCCACCACTGAACATCAAGCCATTCTCCTTCAACTCCTCTCACTTCCTCCAAATAAAAGGTGTGGCTATGGGTACCCGCATGGGCCCCAGCTATGCCTGTCTCTTTGTGGGGTATGTGGAACATTCCCTGTTCCAGTCCTACTCCAGCCCCCTTCCACAACTCTTTCTCCGGTACATCGATGATTACTTCGGTGCTGCTTCGTGCTCTCGTCAGGACTTGGAAAAATGTATTAATTTTGCTTCCAATCTCCACCTCTCCATCATTTTCACATGGTCCATCTCTGACACTTCCCTTCCCTTCCTTGACCTCGCTGTCTCAATCTCTGGTGATAGACTGTCCACCAATATCCATTACAAGCCTACCAACTCCCATAGCTACCTTGACTACAGCTCCTCACACCCCGCTTCCTGTAAGGACTCCATCCCATT
Organism: Carcharodon carcharias; assembly: GCF_017639515.1. NCBI lineage: Eukaryota > Metazoa > Chordata > Chondrichthyes > Lamniformes > Lamnidae > Carcharodon > Carcharodon carcharias. The sequence goes on from NC_054471.1 coordinate 152,344,726, forward strand.
CTCTCAGTTCCTTCGCCTCTGTTGCATCTGTTCCGATGATGCTACATTCAAAAACAGTTCCTCTGACATGTCCTCCTTCTTCCTTAACCGAGGTTTTCCACCCACGGTCATTGACAGGGCCCTCAACCGTGTCCGGCCCATCTCCCGCGCATCCGCCCTCACGCCTTCTCCTCCCTCCCAGAAACGTGATAGGGTCCCCCTTGTCCTCACTTATCACCCCACCAGCCTCCGCATTCAAAGGATTATCCTCCGCCATTTCCGCCAACTCCAGCATGATGCCACCATCAAATACATCTTCCCTTCACCCCCACTGTCGGCATTCAGTAGGGTTCATTCCCTCCGGGACACCCTGGTCCACTCCTCCATCACCCCCTACTCCCCAACCCCCACCTATGGCACCACCCCAAGCCCATGCTAAAGATGTAACACCTGCACCTTCACTTCCACTCTCCTCACCGTCCAAGGACCCAAACACTCCTTTCAAGTAAAGCAACATTTCACTTGCATTTCCCCCAACTTAGTCTACTGCATTCGTTGCTCCCAATGCGGTCTCCTCTACATTGGAGAGACCAAACGTAAACTGGGCGACCGCTTTGCAGAACACCTGTGGTCTGTCCGCAAGAATGACCCAAACCTCCCTGTCGCTTGCCATTTTAACACTCCACCCTGTTCTCTTGCCCACATGTCTGTCCTTGGCTTGCTGCATTGTTCCAGTGAAGCTCAACGCAAACTGGAGGAACAACACCTCATCTTCCGACTAGGCACTTTACAGCCTTCCAGACTGAATATTGAATTCAACAACTTTAGGTCTTGACCTCCCCCCTCCATCGCCACCCCCTTTCTGTTTCTTCCCCCCTCCCTTTTGGTTTATTCCCAATAAATGATATAGATTTTTCTTTTTCCCACCTATTTCCATTATTTTAAAATATTTTTAAATTTTTTATGCTCCCCCCACCCCTACTAGAGCTATACCTTGAGTGCCCTACCATCCATTCTTAATTAGCACATTCGTTTAGATAATATCACCAACTTCGACATCTATGTGTTCATTTGTTCTGCCATCTGTGACATCTTTTGATGATCTGCTTCTATCACTGCTTTTGCCTACAACCACACCACCCCCCTCCACTTCAACACAAAAACAGAATTACCTGGAAAAACTCAGCAGGTCTGGCAGCATCGGCGGAGAAGAAAAGAGTTGACGTTTCGAGTCCTCATGACCCTTCGACAGAACTTGAGTTCGAGTCCAAGAAAGAGTTGAGGCCGGGGGCGGGGTGGTGGGGGGTTGCGGAGAGAGAGAGAAGTGGAGGGGGGTGTGTGGTTGTAGGGACAAACAAGCAGTGATAGAAGCAGATCATCAAAAGATGTCAACAACAATAGAACAAAAGAACACATAGGTGTTAAAGTTGGTGATATTATCTAAACGAATGTGCTAATTAAGAATGGATGGTAGGGCACTCAAGGTATAGCTCTAGTGGGGGTGAGGAGAGCATAGAAGATTTAAAAAAATTAAAAATAATGGAAATAGGTGGGAAAAGAAAAATCTATATAATTTATTGGGAAAAAAGGAAGGGGGAAACAGAAAGGGGGTGGGGATGGGGGAGGGAGCTCAACCCCTCTCCACTTCTCTCCCCCCATCCAACCCCACCCCCCCACCACCTTAAACCAGCTTATATTTCACCCCTTCCTGGGATTCGCCTAGTTCTGTCGAAGGGTCATGAGGACTCGAAACTTCAACTCTTTTCTTCTCCGCCGATGCTGCCAGACCTGCTGAGTTTTTCCAGGTAATTCTGTTTTTGTTTTTTTTTAAATTCATTTCCTCTCCCTGTCTCATGCTCCTGCAATCCTTTGGTTTCTAAGTGATTTTGAATTATATGTATTCCACCACTCAACACTCCTATTCTTTGCCTGGCTTCACATATTCAGCGAAAGTTGCAGGCCACCAAATTTTTTCATGGCCTGTGGTGCAGTGTGGAGAGAGAAAACAGGCAGAAGAGGCTTGGTGGTGGTGATGGTGGCAAATTCTGCAGGAGCCAGAAATGCCAGGTCATCTTAAATGTCTGTGGGGGCCTGGAGCGGGTAGAAGTTGCACCTGCCACATGAAGTTATGGCTAGCAGGGTGCTTTTCTGTGACGCAATTCCTGCCTCCCTTTGTGCCCATCCATCTTTATGCAGGAACAAAATAAGCACCAAGGAATTGGATATGAGTGGGATCCCCAGGTCATGGTTATGGTCAGGCAGGCCCCAGAACTGTGATTTTTTTTTTTCCTTATTTGTCCTCGGCCCTCTTACAAAAGGGGGAAAATTTGGCGGACTGCTCCATCTTTTACAATATCCAAATACTGAAAATGCTGAAGATCCAAAATAAAAACAAAATGCAGGAAACACTTAACAGATCAAGCAGCACCTGTAGGAAAGAGAAATAGAGTTAAAATTTCTGGGTGAATACCTTTCCATTCCTCCTGTTGGTGGGGGCCAGTCAGTCTTTTGTTCATATGATTCTGCAGCAATGCATCCACAGAGTGGTGTGGCGGGTACTAAAGTACTTTATGCTGACTTCAAGGTTTCTGCACAAACCAGTTATTCCCAGACATAGGTGACAAGTAGGCATTCTCCTTGGAATACAGTACAACCTGGAGAATGAGCAGAAGCCATACAGAGCAGGGCTAACTGTTGGACAAGAAAGTGGGTATACAAAGGCTCTTGGCTGGAGGCCATAATTTCTCAGAATGTTCAGGAAACAATGTTCTGACCTAAACCTCAGCAAAGAACAATGTGTAAAACTGCGCTTCACTTAGGATGCCCTCACTGATATGTGCCTGCTGCAGCAGTCACAATTCCAACCTCTGGGCAGGGCAAGAACTGCATTGCTAGTGACTGTTGCCATGAACGTTTATGCATCTGACTCCCTCCAGGTTGGAGCCGGATGTTTCATATCATGGTGACGCGGTGTATCTTATCTAGAGAAACTGTAGCCTTACTGTGGTAGTTACTTCAAACTGGTTTATTTACATTATGTACACTATATACCTGGTGAGTTACAAAGTAGGCACATCTTTCCTGAGCGCTGCCTGCTCTACCTTCTGTACAGAATCTCTAACACATGACTGCTGATGCCATTGCCACCTCATGGTCTACATCACTCATTAACATAACTATTCTATTACATGGAGATACTTGCAACATCATGTAGTTTGCCATCAGTGTTGTATAAGAGAGGTCACTGAGGCTTTATTCAAAGAGAATTGACTTCATGACTACAGAAAGAAGCACCAGGATTGGGTGTGGGTATGATTTGAGCAGTGTGAGGTTATGTGGTGCAATGTGTAGTCTATGGCATTTAATGATGCATTCATTGACCCTGACCATGCATATGAGGTCATTGCTTTTCTTGCAGCACTGTGCCCAGTTTTTTGGATTGGATTGGCATTGACCTCCCACAGGTATCTGCTGCCACCACCTTTTGAGTCTCTTGGCTCCCTCCAGATGCAGGACATCTCTCTAACTTTCCACCTCCTTCACGAAAGCCTGCAGTGCAGCATCAGAAGCCCATGTTGTGCCATTCTTCGCTGTTTCCCAGACTAGATTTGCTTCCTGTATGATTGCCAGCATCTGCTCTAGGAACAATGCACCTCCTCCTTCAGAGGTTCAGGTTAGCTATAAGTCCTACTGTCAAGTTAATGCAGCACAGTTCTCATTCAAATGCTGTGTGCTACAGCACCATGTTGTTACATTGCACTAAATGGGTGGAGGTTAATTGCGCATCACTATCCCAATGTATCTGCTGTCCATTTTGGCCCCCTGAGACTTTAAGCAATTGTTTAAATTAAGTATTTTTTAACAGTAGAAATGTGTACAATTATATACAGATGAAGAAGAATGTGCATCATCTTGTGATATTGTTTTAGAATGTCAATGATGTAGATTGACTGGTCAAAGGGTTAAAAGTTATCAACCTGTATGAGTCTCATTGTGCAGGCATACAGGAGCACCGGCTATGGCGCAAAGTTGTTTTTCAGCTTGCTGTCAATCTGGGGTCACATTTTTTTCCACAATAAATTCCTGTTTGCAAGTCACTAAATCATTTTGACTTTCTCACTTGATTAATCATGATGAATTAAGCAGACACAAAAAGAAAATGTAGCGATGTATCAGTCCTTTATCATATAATCATAAGAACAGCTGGCCTGACTTGGTGTGGGTGTAACAACAGCATTTGAAATGATCACTGTTTTGCATTCTGTTTGATAAGAGGTAATTCTTATTTGACAATGTGTGAATAGAGTCAAAGTACTTAAGAAAATTACAGCCAGGGTTGGTTACAAACACTACTTAACTTCGAGCTTGACCCAGTTTGTAATGTGGGTTGCATTCAGTTTCTGACAGAGACAAAGGTAAAGTAACTGGAGGCAGGCAGCAGTCTGAAAAGTATACAGCTGAGATGATCAGTCATCGCAGTGTGCTTTGTTTCTGCTGTGTATCTTAAATCTGTGTGAAGAGAAAACAACAAGCTTTAAATCCAGGCAGTAAAACTGTCCTGTAATCAATCGAAGGAGTAGGATTAGTAATGATTGATGCTTTGGTCTCCATAATTTTTCCAGACAGTAATTAATCGGAGTTTGTTGAAACGCTTAAATGCATGGAAATAGGCGTGAAAATATTAAAACAGCAACTTCCCTAGACTTCCACTTTATATATTTTATTTCTGCCCTCATTCACTTATAGTCATTATAGTCACAATGCTGAATTTCCTTGGAAAGATATTTTTAAAAAGGTTTAACTTTCATCATTAGCAATATAATTTTAAGTAAAATAACAATTCCTGAGCGGTTACCTAATTTTATCAAGCACATTTCACTTTCAGATTGCTCTTTGTGGGAGTTTGCTGTGTGCATCCTGGAATATCCTCCAATTGTTGGTAATATTTGTGGCCTGAGACTAATTTGCATATGGCAAATCAACTCACCAGGCTCCAAGAGCCTGGTCCACATCATGGTAGAAGTCTGGAAGAGTAGGCCACAGAGGCATGTTTCTGTGTGGGAGCGTTGGTCACCCCAAGTGAAGGTGAAAGATGTAAAGAAAAGAATTTTTTTTTGTCCGCATAGTGTTTTTCTCGTTACGCAATATTTCATTTTTTTTTTATTCATTCACTGGATGTGTGCTTTGCTGGCTGGAAGGCATTCATTGCCCATCCCTAGTTGCCCTTGAGAAGGGGGCGGTGAGATGCCTTCTGAAACTGCTGCAGTCCATGTGGTGTAGGCACACCCACAATGCTGTTAGGAAGGGAGTTCCAGGATTTTGGCCCAGTGACTGTGAAGGAACAGCGATATATTCCCAAGTCAAGATGGTGAGTGCCTGACACTTGTGTGGCACAAAAGTTACTTGCCACTTGTTAACCCAAACCTGGATATTGCCCAGGTCTTGTTGCACTGGGACACGGGCTGCTTCAGTATCTGAGGAGTCTTAAATGGTGCTGAACATTGTGCAATCGTCAGCAAATATACCCACTTCTGTCCTTATGATGGAAGGAGGATCATTGATGAAGCAGCTGAAGATGGTGGGCTGAGGAATTCCTGTAATGATGTCCTGGAGCTGAGATGACTGATCTCCAGCAACCACAACCATCTTCCTCTGTGCTAGTTATGACTCCAACCAGTAGAGTGTTTTTCCCCATGATTTCCATCAACTCCAGTTTTACTAGGGCTCCTTGATGCCACGTTCTGTCAAATGCTGCCTTGATGTCAAGGGCAGTCACTCTCACCTCACCTCAGGAGTTCAGCTTTTTTGTCCATCTTTGATCCAAGGCTATAATGAGGTCAGGGCCACTCAGCTCCTCGTGGAACCAAAACTGGGTGTCAGTGAGCAGGCTACTGCTTAGCAAGTGCCACTTAATAGCACTGTTGAGGACCCCTTCCATTACTCTACTGATGGTGGAGAGTAGACTGATGGGGAGGTAATTGGCCGACTTAGATTTGTCCTGCTTTATGTGTACAGGATATAGTTGGCAATTTTCCACATAGGGTAGATGCCAGTGTTGTAACTGTACTGGAACAGCTTGGCTAGATGCACGGCAAGTTCTGGAGCACAAATCTTCAGCACTATTGCTGGAATGTTATCAGAGCCCATAGTTTTTGCAGCATCCAGTGCCTTCAGCTCTTTTTTGATATCACGTGGAGTGAATCAAATTGGCTGAAAACTGGCATCTTTGCTGGGGACCCCCGGAGGAGGCCAAGATGGGATCATCCACTCAGCACTTCTGGCTGAAGATTATAGCAAATGCTTCAGCCTTATCTTTTGCACTGATGTGCTGGTCTCCTCCATCATTGAGGATGGGGGATATTTGTGGAGCCTCTTCCTCCAGTGAGTTGTTTAATTGTCCACCACCATTCACGACTGGATGTGGCAGGACTGCAGAGCTTAGATCTGATCCATTGGTTGTGGGATCACTTAGCCCTGTCTATCACTTGCTGCTTATGCTGTTTGGCATGCGAGTAGTCCTGTGTTATTGCTTCAGGTTGACACCTCATTTTTAGGTATGCCTGGTGCTGCTCCTGGCATGCCTCCTGCACCCTTCATTGAACCAGGGTTGATCCCCTGGCTTGATGGTAATGGTAGAGTGGGGGATGTGCTGTGTCTATCACTTGCTGCCTATGCTGTTTGGCACACAGATAGTCCTGTGTTATAGCTTTACCAGGTTCAACTGTCCAAGAAAATTATGCTGCTCACCTTGTTTGCAAGGATTATTTGGAAAAATGTGTCATCTGTCACTTTCTGAACCAACATAGCCCAGGGCCTGAACTTATGCACATCTGCTCACTGTGCTGGTCCTGCCATTAGCACTGGGATGCACCGTTCAATGGAACGATGTGAACGTAGCCACAATAGAATGAGGTAGCCTTTTGCAGGGCTTCATCAAAAAGCCTGCAAAATTAAAAAAGAAAATCTGCCTGAGTTAGGTACTTGGAACAAGCAAAAACACTTGAGATTTAAAATTGCAACTTTGCTTTGCTGCTTGACTACTGTGCTATTTGTGCAATTGGTTTGGTGCGTGCATTATTTGTTCAGATTTTGACAGACATGTCTAACCTTCTCATATTCATGTGGTCAACAGGTTATTGGGGAACTGTGTAACAAATAAGAGAGGATCTGTTTTATTGCTACCATTAACAAATCAACATATTTTAAAATTCCTAAATTATGTTGCTAAACTTCAACTGATCTTGTATGCTAAATGGCACGAATGTGATGAGCTGGTTGGTATGTCTGTTATTAGTATGTCAGCCCTTAAAGGAGTAATTTGTTGCCTCTGGTTATCAGTGCTGACAAATGAACAGCACGATGCATGATAGAGTTGCGTGAAATATATTGGCCTTGATTTTTATTTGTTTAATTGTCTTTTATCTTCATGTTGGAAGTTCTGTTGGTTAACATATACTAGTTTCAGAAATATCACATGGTATTTAAAATCATGTCTCTTGCTTATTGCACTTTTCCCTAAGCCTTTGCTTAAGCTGATTTGTTTTTGCCATGGTATCAAGACGGAATGGATTACATCATCCCCCTCCTTCGAATCAGTGCGATTTCTTGTACTAAATCGGTTGGAACTAACAAATTGCATGAATATTAGCAGCGTTCAGTTGTGTGAACTGACAGGCCTTTCTATAGTCCGATTCTTAAGAGTTGCCATGTGATATGTTCTGGTGGCTGCAGTACAGCCCCCATTGATAAAAGGATTGCCACTGGCTTTTCAGGCGTGTGATTAAATATAAACCTCACAATCCTATTCTTAATGTTCAAGCGGTGTTAATTTTGCAAAAGCTTGCTCACTGACCTCTCAGCAGTGATCAGCCATCTTTAGGGGCAGCTTTGTTCGTCCAGAACTTTGCCGATGAGGTAATTTCTTAGAATTTTAACTCGGCATTTTGGCTAATGATTTCAGTCAGTTCAGACTTACAATAGGGGTGTCCCCTTTTTCTTTATCAACAATGAAATGGTCTGCCAGCATACAGAAAACAAGTCTGTTGTTTGTATTAGCCTAGTCATTAATGGTTGCTATTTAAGACAAGGGGTGGAGTAATTCAAATTCATTTCCATTTGTTCCTTTAAACTGAGATAATTTGTTCCCTGAAGCTTTGTGAAGAAGATTTTTGATAAAACCTCACATTTTTATGTTACCATATTTGCTTTGTTGGTCATCTGTGTTTGTTTTTTAGGTATGTCGTTAGCTGTTGTGTAATTTAAAAATAAAATCCACACCATGATAGAAACAATCCAGACAAGAGGACAGCTCACCTCTGAACTTGGAGCATATGGTGAAGGTCTAACTTTGAGTGAGTTCTGGAGGTCCTAGAGCTAGGCCAGAAGCCAAGGGATTAGTTGTCCTTTACTCCTTCTTGTCAGCATTGATCAAAGACTTCAGCTAGAAATATTTTATAAATTGCTTGCCCGTGTTTACAACTACATGGAAAGTACAACAGGCTCTTGTAAGTTATAGCTTTAAATTATGTTCTAATATGACAATAATTATTTTGTAATATTTTACAGCACATTTTGGAACAATAGTGGATTCATTGAAAAATAAAATTATTTTTGTAAGTTTCTACTGTTTTAATGTGGCAGCAGATGAACTAAGCAAAAATGTAATATTTACATTTAATTCAAAAAATGCCCCATGAAGTGATGCTGGGAATCATGTCAATCACAGCTCAAAGAACAAGTGTTTTATATCTTTCCACATTAAACGCTGGAGTATTTTCCTAAATATACCCTTTACAACTTCCATTGTGCTACGTGTCCATATGATTCAGATGTTACCAATGTATATTACCGATTCTCGTTGCGGGGTGTGTGTGGGTGGAGCTGAATTTTATTTCACATCATGTCACTGCGGCTTATGGTGACCTAAGTTTTGGCAACTGCATGTGTGTTGTTATAGCCTCTGCATTCCTGTTTAAGTGGGGTTTGTGTGCATTTATAACGATATAATTGATCCAGAATTGCACTGCCACTTTGCAGTTTTAATGTAAATGCAGCCAATTTTCAGGCCTTACTTCACCTCTGACTACAGTGGAATGGGTGTCCTGGTCGCTTCTACCCCCTACCCAAAATCCACAAACAGGACTGTCTTATCAGATTGATCGTGTCAGCCTGTTGCTGCCCCATGGAACTCATTTCTTGCTAATCTTGACTCCATTCTCTCTCCCCTTGTCCAGTCTCTTCCCACCTACATCCGCAATTCTTCTGACACCTTACATCACATCAACAATTTCCAGTTCCCTGGCCCCAGCCGCCTCCTCTTCACCATGGACGGCCAATCCCTCTACACCTCCATCCCCCACCAGGATGGTCTGAGGGCTGTCTGCTTCTTCCTTGAACAGAGGCCCGAACAATCCCCATCCACCACCACTCTCCTCCGTCAGGCTGAACTTGTTCTCTCACTGAACAATTTCTCCTTAAACTCCTCTCACTTCCTCCGAAAAAAGGTGTGGCTATGGGTACCCGCATGGGCCCAAGTTATGCCTATCTCTTTATGGGGTATGTGGAACATTCCTTGTTCCAGTCCTATTGGGGGGACTCCCACAACCCTCTTTCTCGGTACATTGATGACTGTTTCGGTGCCACTTCGTTCTCTTGTCTGGACCGAGAAAAGTTTATCAATTCTTCTTTGTTTCCACCCCTCTATGACCTTCACACAATCCATCTCCAAAACTTCCTTTCCTTGACCTCTGTCTCCATTTCTGGTGATACTGTCCACCAATATTTATTACAAGCTCACCGACTTCCACAGCTACCTTGACTATAGCTCCTCACACCCTGCTTCCTGTAAGGACTCCATCCCATTCTCTCAGTTCCTTTGCCTCCGTTGCATCAGTTCTGATGAGGTAACTTTCCAAAACGACGCTTCTGACATGTCTTCCTTAATGGAGGTCCCCCCTCCCCCACCCCCGGACTGTGGTTGACAGGGCCCTCAACCGTGTCCGACCCATCTCCTGCGCCTCTGCTCTTATCCCTTCCCCTCCCTCCCAAAACCATGATAGGGTCTTCCTTGTCCTCATATTTCACCCCACCAGCCTCCACATTCAAATGTTTATCCTCCGCATTTCCGTCAATTCCAGCATGATGCCACCACCAAACGCATCTTCCCCTCACCCTGCCTGTCAGCATTCCATAGGAACCGTTCCCTCTGGAACACCCTGGTCCACTCCTCCTTCACACCCAACATCTCATTCCCCTCCCAATGGCACCTTCCCATGCAATTGCAGAAGGTGCAAGACCAGGCCCTTTACCACCTCCCTCCTCACCATCCAAGGGCCCAAATTCTCCTTCCAGGTGAAGCAGTGCTTCATTTGTACCTCCTTCAATTTGGTCTATTCCATTTACTGTATTGGCGAGACCAAACACAGACTGGGTGACAGCTTTGTGGAACACCTTTGGTCTGTCTGCAAGTATGACCCAGGCCTTCCTGTGCTGCTGATCTGATAACCCCCAACTCCACTTTCCTGCCTTTTCCCCATAACCTTTGATGTCCTTACTGATTAAAAATCTATCTCAGCTTTGAATATACTTAACGGTGTAGCCTCTACAGCCCTCTGCGGTAAAGAATTCTACAGACTGACAACCCTCTGAGAGAAGAAATTCCTCCTCATCTCTATGGTGCCCCCTTACTCTGAGATTATTCCCCCTGCTCCTAGACTCTTCCACAAGGGGAAACAACCTCTCAGCATCCATCCTGTCAAGTCCCCTAAGAATCTCATATGTTTCAATAAGGTTGCGCCTCATTCTTCTAAATTCCAATGAGTACAGGACCAACCTACATAACCTCTCCTCCTAAAGCCCTTCCATACCCAGGATCAACCTAGTGAACCTTCTCTGGACTGCCTCCAATACCAGCATATCTTTGTTTAGATAAGGGGACTAAAATTGTTCACAGTAATCTAGGTGTGGTCTAACAAGTGCCTTGTATAGTTTTAGGAAGACTTCCCTATTTCTATACTCCATTCCCTTTGAAATAAAGGCCAACATTCCATTTGCCTTCCCTATTACCTGTTGAACTTGTATGTTAGCTTTTTGTGATTCACGCACAAGGAAACCCAAATCCCTCTGTGCTGCAGCTTTCTGCAGTTCTTTCTTCGGTACATTGATGATTGCTTCGGTGCTGCTTCATGCTGTATTCTGGACTTGGAAAAATTTATTAATTTTGCTTCCAGTTTCCACCCCTCCATCATTTTCACATGGTTCATCTCTGACACTTCCCTTCCCTTCCTTGACCTCTCTGTCTCAATTTCTGGTGATAGACTGTCCACCAATATCCATTGCAAGCCTACCTTAACCCCTATTTACAAACAATCCACCTTACCCGCCCACCGGGGATCAGGCGTTAGGCCTCCCACCCTGGAGATATACAATACCCATCTCGTGCGGCCTCTCCGTCCTCCGTCTTGGGTCCCACAGCTACCTCAACTACAGCTCCTCACACCCTCTTCCTGTAAGGACTACATCCCATTCTCTCAGTTTCTTCGCCTCCGTCGCATCTGTTCTGATGATGCCACTTTCAAAAACAGTTCCTCTGACATGTCGTCCGTCTTCCTTAACTGAGGTTTTCCACCCACGGTGGTTAACAGGGCCCTCAACTGTGTCTGGCCCATCTCCTGCTCACCGCCCTCACACCTTCCTCTCCCTCCCAGAAGCATGATAGGGTCCCCCTTGTCTTCACTTATCACCCCACCAGCCTCCACATTCAAAGGATCATCCTCTGCCATTTCTGCCAACTCCAGCATGATACCACCACCAAACACATCTTCCCTTCACCCCCCTGGCAGCATTCCGCAGGGATTGTTCCCTCCAGGACACCCTGATCCACTCCTCCATCACCCCCTACCCCCTACACCTCAACGCCCCCCACAGCACCTTCCCGTGCAACCGCAGAAGGTGCAACACCTGCCCCTTTACTTCATCTCCCCCTCCTCATCATCCAAAGACCCAAACACTCCTTTCAAGTGAAGCAGCATTTCACTTGCACTTCCCTCAATTTAGTCTACTACATTCGCTGCTCTCAATGTGGTCTCCTCTACATTGGAGAGACCAAATGCAGACTGGGTGACCACCTTGTGGAACACCTTTGGTCTGTCCGCAAGCATGACCCAGACCTCCCTGTCGCTTGCCATTTCAACACGCCATCCTGCTCCCATGCCCGCATGTCCGTCCTTGGCCTGCTGCAATGTTCCAGTGAAGCTCAATGCAAACTGGAGGAACAGCACCTCATCTTCTAACTAGGCACTTTATAGCCTTCCGGACTGAATATTGAGTTCAGCAACTTTAGATCATGTACTCTCTCCTCCATCCCCACCCCCTTTCTGATCCCCCTTTTTCCAATAATTTATATAGATTTTTCTTTTCCCACCTATTTCCATTATTTTTAAATGTATTTCCATCCATTGTTTTACCTCTAGCTTTTAGCCTATTTTGATCCCTTCCCCCCACCCCACCCCCACTATGGCTACCTGTACCTTGCTCGTCCTGCTTTCTACCCTTAATATCACCATTAGCACATTTCCTAGCTAATATCACCACCGTCAACACCTTTTGGTTATGACATCTTTTGGCTATCTCCACCTATCATTGGCCCTCTATCCAGCTCTACCTGTCCCCCCCCCCCCCCCTTAGTTCTGTTGAATAGTCACACGGACTCGAAAGGTTGACTGTGTTCCTCTCTGCAGATGCTGTCAGACCTGCTGAATTTTTCCTGGTATTTTTGTTTTTGTCCTGGTAGAGGGTTTACTTTGGTCCTTCACACCTGATTTAAATTCAGCAGTTTAATATTGTTGTTCAGCAGGCCTTGTTAGGACGTTTGTAAATTGATGGCCTGTTCCGACTTTATACCGATGGTTTTGACTTCCCGACGCCATGCGAGCAAACGGTTCATGTGCGCGCATCGATGTTCCTATTTATATGTATGGGGTCGCTGACCTTGAATGAGCCTGGGCAAGTGCAGAAACCTCACTCCAAACATTTGGCTGCTAGGACCCTTTGGTCGCTGGGCTGCTGCCCGGCAGGACTGGAGCCTAGAAACTGGGAAACTCTCTTTGGCGAACAATTCCCGCTCCCGAGTGCCTCACTATTCCAGAGGGAGCTGGCCGGTCTCTGCTGACGTTGAATGGCTCTGAAAGCAAGTCGACATCCGGCAGCAGCCTGAATGTGTTCGGACCAATGTCTAAAACTTGTGGGAAATGAGGTCCTGATTTGCCAGTAAAAATGTGGCCTTGCCCCGCCGATGGCTCCGCCATTGATTACAGTAGAACTCTGGTGCCTGCGGTCTGGCGGAATGGTCATTCCACAATGCCGCATCTGCCCTGCTCCATGTGAGCCACTGGCCTGAGCCAGGCTCGAGCCTCATCCAACGTTGCCAACATCAAGGCGGCCGGACCTTTGGTAGGTTTCTGGGAGAGATTTGAATTCACAGGGTCGGAGCAGTAAAACTCTTGGGGATGGAGGTCGCCCTTCACGGGGAACACTTTTCATGACCACCAGACATCTCAATGTACTTTACAGCTAATATCGTCCTTTTTAAAGTGTAGGTCACTGTTGTAATATAGGAAAGGTGACAGTTAATTTTCACTTGGTAAACTCAAATAGCAATGAGGTGGTGACCAGACAATCTGATTTTTGTGATGTTGATTCAGGGATAAAGAGGACACCGGGGTTAACTCCCCTCCTTTGCGTCAAAATAGCGCTTAAGGGATCTTTTACATCTAACTGTGCAGGCAGATGGGCTTTTGATTTAATACCTCATCTGAGAAAAGTTACCTCTGACTGTGCAATGCTCCCCAGTACTGCACTGGAGTGTTGGCCTTGATTTTTGTGCTCAAGCTCTGGAGTGGGATTTGAAATTGAAACCTTGTATTGTTACGATCTCTGTAGAAACCAATAACTTTGAAAGAGATTTGAACTTCCAGTTACTAGCTGAAAGAATGACATGGCAAGATTTCATGTTTTAAAGCTTTCACTGTATCAGATGACTAATGCACTTTTGACTAAACACTACTGTCTGTAAACAGAACTTTAAACTTATACTGTAAACCTACAGAGAGGAACATTCCTGTTTTTATACTTAACTACACATCGCACTCTTCACAGAATTACAGTCCTGACAGCAAATGGTCCACAGTTGCTCCCAGCTTCTAATGGGTTTCCGTATCCCCGTTTTGCTAAGTAATAACTTTGATCATATCTAGGTGCTTTTTTCAGTTTTCAGACATTTCCTTAATCTACTACCAGCAATAAAGCCTGTTCCGATAATTCTTCTTTGTTCTAATCATTGCCAGAACAAATGTCCCAGAATCTGTAGAAGGCTGCAGGGTGTCCCTTTGGCTAGAGACTGTCTCCCTCCTGCATTCAACTGTGGTAGCGCTCAAAGTCAAGCAGCCACTTTTTTCTCCATTGACCACACAGAGTTGCAGTCCATGATACTCATTGATTTGTAGGGAAGCCTACAATTTGATCTCAAAATTGGCTTCCTCTGCCCACTTTCCCCATGGCAGAGTGAAACACACTAGCCTTGCATCCAGCAAGAATGCTAATTAACTATTCTTGACCCCCAAATCCCTTTCATTTTCGAAGCAAATAGTCTGGATCCCAACTGTTTGTAGCTGGATACCAACTACACTTTTCTGGGGCGTTGGGAGACTTAGCGTCTACTTATGGCACACTTAGACTGCTGCCATAGTCACCTAGCATATATAACTTGTACCTTCTCAGTGAAACAATCTTTGTCTTTATTTGATCTCTAACAATCAAACCACCCAGGCATATACTGTCAGGCACACTGCGAACAGGTCACATAACGTCTTTCATTTCCCCTAAATTTAAAGCCACAGTCCCAAAATACAACTGAGGTTTATTTAATTATTCTAACACAATTTTACAAGCAGCCAGTGTGCAGTCTAATGAGCATTCAGTTTTGAGATTCTGAATACTGACGGAGTGGATTTGATGATTAGTACCAAGATGAGCACCCATTCGGAATTTGCCTTTTTTGTTTTCACACCAAACATGATAAATCCATTTTTCTTTCCCTTCCTCCTATTCTCTTCCTCAGGATATAACTTTCTGATTTTGAATTCAGCTGCAGAAGTTAACCTCTTTCTCTCCTCACTGCCCTTGCATCCATCAGTAATGCTTCCATAGCTTCAGACATGCTTCCAATTCTCCTGGATTTCAGGAACAGCCTTCTAACATCAATCCACATGAGTACCACTCCCTAACACACTGAGGTCTGAAAAGCTCAAAGGGTGTGGCAAGGGTAGGTGGCTGGACTTTGAGAAGACAGTGATGGTGTGGACATATTTGGGAGGAGGTTCCAGTGTGCAGGACTGGATAAAGGGGAACCTGCAGGTGTGCTGTGCTTGGATTTCCAAAAGCCATTTAACAAGGTACAACATCATAGGTTAGTGTGCAGGAGCTCATGATGGTGATACATTAGCATGGTTAGAGGATTGGCTAACTAACAGGGAACAATTGGGCTAAAGAGGTTATTTTATGGTTGGCAAGGTGTAACTAACAGAGTGTCATGGGGATCAGTGCCGGGGCCTCAACTGTTTGCAATCTATATTAGTGACTTGGATGCAGGGAACAAATCTATGGTTGCTAAATTTGCTGATTATCACAAAGGTAGGTAGGAGGCCATGTTGTCAAGGAAACGTAAGGATTCTGCAAAAGGGATATAGATCAGTTCAGCAAGTATGCACAAATTTGGCAGGTGGAGTACAATGGGAGAAAATTTGTACTTGCCCATCTTGGCAGGAAGAAGAGAAAAGCAGCATATTATTTCAATGGAAAGAGATTGCAGAACTGAAGTACAGAGGGATCTGGGTGTCCAATACAAGAATCGGGCAAAGTTAGAATGCAGGTACACTAAGTGATTAGGAAGACAAATGGAATGTTATTGCTCTTTGCAAAGAGGGAAGTTTTGCTACTCTTGTATAGGCTGTTGGTGAGATCACTTCTGGAACACTGTGTACAGTTTTGGTTTCTTTATTTAAGAAAGGACATAATTGCAGTAGAAGCAGAGCACAGTTCACTGGACTGAATCCTGGAATGAAGGGGTTGTTTTATGAGGAAAGGTTGAACAGGTTGGAACTTTATTTATTGGAGTTTAGAAGAATGAGAAGTCACCTTATTGAAACATATAAGATCCTGAGGAGACTTAAGGTGGCTGCTGAAAGGATGTCTCCTCTTGTGGCAGAGACTAGAACTAGGGGACACCGTTTAAAAATAAGGGGTCTCCATTTAAGATTGAAATTATGATTTTTTTGAGTGTTGTTAGGCTGTGGAGTACTTTTCCCTGGAGACCGTGGCAGGTAATTGAATATCTTTTAAGGCTGAGTTGGATAGATTCTTGCCTCAAGAGCCTCAAAGGGTATAGGGAGTAGATAGGCAAGTAGAGGCCACAATCAGATCAGCCATAACCTTATCAAATGGCAGGTTCGAGGAGCCAAGTGGCCCACTACTTCTAATTTGTATGTTTGTATGTAGGATTACTGGGAGAGAGATCTTGGCAGGTGGGAATAGTGAGAAAGTATAGGTGCTTAGCATAGAGGATGGAAGCAACAAGAGTATCAGGGGAAAGCATGGAGGGAGTAAGGTATTGATGCTTGGCCTGAGTTTTTTTTAATCCTTTCATGGAATGTGGGCATTTCTAGCTAGGCCGACATTTACTGCCTATCCCGAATTGCCCTGCAGGAAGTGGTGATGAGCTGCCTTGAATCGTTGCAGTCCATGTGTTGTAGGTACACCCACCGTGCTGTTAGGGAGGGAGTTGTGTAACACAACAGATTGCTTATGGTTAAATTAAATTGTATGTGAATTACAATATATGCTAGAATTCAGTGCAACCAGTGCTCACTTGTCTGAGAAAAGTATAAACCAATGGAGTTGGTCATAACATGTTCTATTACCTATGTTCTGAGTCTTTATCTCAAAAATTTTCATTGAATGCATGTTTTTAGGAAAGGTATAGTAGACTGAAAGTATGTACTTGAAGGAGACGGGAAGTTTTTAGGGATTATAACAACAGTGCTGGTTGAAGATATATTGCAGACAAATAGATACATAAAATAACCCCATACATTTCCAGGAAGCATTTTTCATGAGATGGGGGCAGTCAAACTTTAGACAGTGCCTTATTATAAGAATATAATAAATGGAAGCAGGGGAAGACCATACGACCCATCGAGCATGCTCCACCATTCAATATGATTATGGCTGATTGGACTTCACTTCCCCGCCTACTCCCCATGTCCCTTGATTCCCTGAGACCAAAAATTTGCCTCACATCCACAACCCTCTGGGCTAGACAATTCCAAAGATTCACAACCCTTTGAGTGAAGAAATTTCTCTATTTCAGCCCTAGATGATCAGCTCCTTATCCTGAAATCCGTGCACCGTTATGACTCAAAGCACTTTGTACTTAAGTTAATTCTTTACCTATACAGTTTGAAAAGTCGAGATAGCAAACGTTTTGTGCGTAGACAAGAAGCATGAAAACTGGCACTTCATATTGATTTACATAAATGGTAATTTCTTCAAATGACACCTGCTTAACATTTCCTTTTGTAATGTAAAGAAAATGATCTTTATTTTGAAACATGCATGTTTAAGCAATTCCTTTTCTGTTTTAAGATTTTGTGTACTAATTACTTTAGGTTGCTAGATATCATCATTTTGTTTTAAGTAACTGTACGACGTCAGTGAAATAAATTTACAGTGCAAATTGGAAAAGTCAGAAAATGAGCAGCCTGCTGGAGAGACATATATTTCAACAAATATTGTCAGATATAATTATAACACTTCAAACAAAAATGATTATAGTTGCATGCCTGGTATAAAATGAATATATTTGAGGAATGATAACATCTGATAAATCCATTGCATCAATATAATTTCCTGTTGAATTATACAATTTACTGAGTTGTCAACTCCCAAGGTGGCAAATCTGTGTTTTAATCTTTTATTATGATACTAGTGGGCCTCAGAGGGTGCCTCTCCAGCTTGTCTTCAGTACATTCCAAAACTTCAAAAATTAAAGGTATGAAGTGGTCACTGTTCTTATATAGGCAAACATGGCAGCTAATGTGCACATAGTAGATCGCACAAATATCAAATGAGATGACTGGTGATTAGAATGAATTTGGCAATTCCAATATCAACTTGTCAATGTCACTAAAGTGTATCAACAGATCCCATTGTTTTAAACTGTTGTGATATGTCAGAAATACAATTCTCAGACACTTTAGGGGCAAGGGCAGGAGTGGAGGTTATAGCCCTGAAAAAGGACATGACCTGACCCTCAAAGTTTAACCTCGGCGGGTTCACAGGTCAGCAGGGAACCCCCATGGAATGGTCTGGTAAATAGGTAAGTATTCAAAGAGGTGATTAATTGAGGATTCAACTCATCATTTCTGGCTTTAATGGTTAGTGCAGGGGTTTCCCAAGTTGGGGGAAACCAGGCTGCCTACCAGGCCAGAGCACAGCTGGGACTGTTTCTTCAGTGAGGCTGACGGGCTTGGAAGCATTCAAGGATTGAAACTAAATAGCTGCAGCCCTGTCTAGGTGAGAGGCTGAGGTTCACGGAGTGGTTTTACTGCTTGACAGGTGATTTCTAAATTCTTGGAAGTCCGTTCACCTGTCTTGGACTTCACCCACCTTGATCTGCACTTCCTTGCTGTCTGCCTTCACTGCAGCAGCGGGGCAGCTCATGTAGATCTTGCTTGGACATCTGATGAGGAATAAGAGAAGCATCAACAGCAGCAGGAACTGCAGCAGGAGGAACACCAATTAGCTCCACAAAACAGAGGGACTGGACATAGATTAAGGTGCAGGGAGTCAAGACCCCAGCACAGGGTCTACAGGCAGAGGATCAGCGCACTCGATATGCCTGGGCGCTGGTGCTTCAGGTTTTGGCAGATAGTCGCTGACATCTGCAGCCTTCTGGAACAAGACCTCTGCTCTAATGGGCCAGGTGAGCCTTCTCTCCAACAACCACCCCCCACCCCCCCCGCCCCCACTCCAGGTTCTCTGGATCTTCCTGGAATTCTGCAAGCTCTTGTGAGGAGAGATAGCCAGTACTGGAGTGTTAGAAATGGCTTGTTGGAGGAGAGAAGCAAAACACTTGTAAACAGTGTGACACAAAGATGAGGGTAAGTGAATGTTGGCTGTTCAGATGGGGACGTGAAGAGGTGAGTGGAGCTGCAAGGTATGTTGTCCTGCTGTGCAGGAGAATGTCGGATAAGTGGGAATTGGTACGTAAATGTGTTGCGCCACTCACCTGTCATATCCTGTTGAGGAACTTTGAACCTCTTGGAGCACTGTCTCCAGGTTTGAGGGACCACACTCCTGCAACTCACTTCCTGGATCACTTGCATTAATGCCTGCATGGTTTGAGAGGTTGGCTTCTTCCTCCTGCCCTTGACTAACATCAACTTACTTTAATCCCAGATCCTGCAGCAGGAGCCCCAGGTGAAGTCAGAGACTTGAGGGACAACTTTCCCAGATCTCCTTTCCATTCCCATGTTTGCCGAATCCTCAAGAATCAGTTCAGCTATTTTGACTCCTGCTGGATCCTTTTAATTAGAAATCCATCCTTTGTGACTCATCATTCTGTCTACCCTCTATGATTGGCCAGGAAACCCAAAAGTGGGAAGCTAATACTGTGGCTGAGTTAGAGTCACAACAAAGCCTGCTCTAATAACAATCTGTCCTGCTACTGGCCCCTGCTGTATGTGGGTAGGTCATTTCTGTTAAGGTTCTGCCCTTTGGCTACTGTGTCAGTATTTTTTTTAGATAGATTGATTGTTGTTTTGGTTTCATCCTTTCAGAATCTTGTGCGTTTCAATGAGATTGCCTCTCGTTAAATGATTTCAACTAATTTCGAACTTATTCAAAAACTGGAAAAAAAGCCAGCTGATTATTCAAAACTGGAAAAAAGCCAGTTGGTTAACAGAAATCATTATGGTAGATAATATTTTTTGAGATGAAATGGGAAAAAATGGTGACAGAGAATCCAGAGAGCAACCTTCATTGGAGTTGCACTTGCACCTTTTTAAGTTACTGGCTAACTTCCCACAGTGCTCTGCATTTGCATTGGAGATATGACACAGGCCATTTAGCCCAACCAATTCATGCTGGTGTTTATGCTCCACTTGAGGCCCCTCCAATTCTTTCTCATCTAAACCTACGATTGTAACCCTCTATTCTCTTCTCCCTCATATGCTTGTCCAGTTTCCTCCTAAAGTAAATACCTCCTATTTTCTTCAACCGCTCCCTTTGGTAGCTAGTTCCATATTCCTACCACTGTTGGTGACAAAATTAGTTCTGAATTCCCTATTGGATTTCTTGGTGTCAAGCTTATATTGTTCTCTAATTGTGGGCTATTGAAGTACATGGTTAACATTCAAAGCAGTTTGCTCTGGAAGATCAGGGTTAATGAGAGGGATGCAAAAATCGGCCTTGTATCTCTGGGTTTGGTAAGGGAAAACTCACCAAGGTTGCTACGACTGGTTGCTATACAGTAGCCATTGCTAGAAACAGGTGCTGAATGAGGACAGGATAGAACTTGGCGATAATCCCCTACGCAGAGCCAAGGGTCTAGCCTAATGGATATCAGAGGGTGATTACTTCTCTGGAGCCGTGCATATGGTGCCCTTCAGAAGGGGAGGGAAGAAAATTGGAAAGGGGAATAAACTTTAATTGCACTGTCATCCATGTGAAAGGATGAAGTCTTGAGTCAGAACCATAAAGTTACCGTGCAGAAAGGGGCCATTCAGCCCATGTCGGTGCTGGCCAAAAAAGAGTAAAAAAGAAACGAGCCGCTCATTTTAATCCCACTTTCCAGTGCCTGGTCCACAGCCTTGCAGGCTAAAGCACTTCAGATGCAGATCCAGATACCTTTTTAAATGAGTTGAGCATTTCACCAACTTAGGCAGTCAAAGCTGAATGCCCGCCATCTCTGGGTGGAAAAGTTTGTCCTCATGTCCCTTCTGATCCTTCAACCAACCACCTTAAATCTATGCCCCTGGCAATTGACCCCTCAACTAGGGCAAGCAAGTCTGTTTCTCTACCCTATCTAGGCCCCTCAATTTTGTGCAACTCAATTAGGTCACCCCTTACCCTCTTTTTTAAAAAGAAAAAAATCATTCACAGGATGTGGGCTAGGCCAGCATTTATTGCCCACCCCTTGTTGCCCTTGAGAAGGTGGTGGTGAGCTGCCGCCTTGAACTGCTGCAGTCCATGTGGTGTAGGTACACCCACAGTGCTGTAAGAGAGTTCCTAACAGCACTGTGGGTATACCTACATGACTTGGACTGCAGCGGTTCAAGAAGGCAGCTCACCACCACCTAGGCCCCTCATAATTTTGTGCACCTCAATTAGGTCACCCCTGAGCCTCCTCTGTTCTAAGGAAAACAACCCTAGCCTGTCTAATCTTTCCTCATAGCTGCAGTTTTCAAGCTCGGGCAACATTCTTGTAAATCTCCTCTGCACTCTCTCCAGAGCAATTATGTCTTTCCTGTAATGTGACCAGAACTGTACACAATTCCAGCTGTGTCTGAGCCAGCGTTTTCTACAGTTATATCATTACATCCCTGCTTTTGTATTCAATACCTTGCCCATTAAAGATAAGAATTCCATATGTTTTCTTGACCACCTTGTCCACCTGTCATATCACCTTCAAGGACCTGTGGACATTCACTCCAAGGTCTCTCACTTCCTCAACCCCGAAATAATTCCCATTTATTGTGTATTCCCTTGTTTTGTTTGCCCTCCCCAAATGCATTACCTCTCACTTTTCTGGATTGAATTACTTTTGCCACTTCTCCGCCCACTTAACCAAGCTATTGATATCATTCTGGAGTCAAATCTCCTGATCATGCCTTCCACATTTAAGTCTAAATCATTAACACATAACAACAAACAGCAAGGGCCCCAGCACTCAGCCCTGTGGAACACCATTAGAATGTGTTTTCCATTCGCAAAAACATCCATCAACCATTACCCTTTGTTTCCTGCCACTGAATCAATTTTGGATCCAGCCTACCACCTTCCCCTGTATCTAATGAGATCTCACTTTCCTGACCAGCCTGCCATGTGGGATCTTGTCAAATGCCTTACTGAAATCCATGTAGACAGCATCCACTACACTACCCTAATCAATCTTCCTTGTTACTTCCTCAAAAAATTCTATTAAGTTAGTAAGACACGATCTTCCCCAAACAAAACCATGCTGACTCTCCCTGATCAATCTGTGCCTTTCTAAGTGACAGCTTGTCCTGTGTCTCAGAATTGTTTCCAATAATTTGCCCACCACAGAAGTCAGACTGACTGACCTACAATTTTCTGGCCTGTCCCTTACACCATGGTACAATGTTTGCAGACCCCCAATCGTCCAGGACCTCGCCTATATCTAGTGAGAATTGGAAAATGATCCTCAGAGCATCTGCTATTTCCTCCCTGGCTTCCTTCAACAGATCGGGATCCAATCCATCTGGCCCTGGTGATTTATCCACCTTCAAGGATGCCAGTGTCTCCAGTACTTACTCTCTCACTATTCTTGTTGTATCTAATGTTTCACACTCCTCTTTATCATCCCTCTCCTTAGTGAATACAGAGACACAGACACAGTACTCATTGAGAACCCTGCCTACATCTTCTGCATCAACCAACAAGTTACCATGTACATCTCTGATAGGCCCTACCTTTTCCTTAGTTATTCCTTTGCTCTTAATGTACTGGTAAAACATTTTAGGATTTTCTTTGATTTTACCTGTTAATATTTTTTTTGCATTCTCTCTTTGCTTCCCTAGTTTCCATTTTTTTCTTCACCCCTGTACTTTGTATACTCCCCTTGGCTTTCTACAGTATTAAGTCTTTTGTGACTGTCATAAGCTTTCACTTTCTGCATTACCTTGGCCTGCATGCTTCTGGATAGCCAGGGGGCTGTGGATTTGGCAACATCGACCTTTTTTTTTATGGGGACATGTTTGCACTCTGCCTGTAGAATCTCGCCCTCGAATGCCTCCCACAGATTTGAGACAGTTTTTCCTTGTAGCTGTATCCAGGCCCTTTTTGCCCACATTTCAGCTTTGTAAAATTTGTCTTCCCCCAGTTTAGAATTATCTTTGTCCTTTTCCATAATGATGCTAAATATAACTTTATTGGTCACTGTCTCCAAAAAGGTCCCCTACTGCTACTTCATCCACTTGCCCAGCTTCATTTCCTAAGACTAAGTATAGAATTGCACCCCCTCTCATTGGGCTTGTTACATGCTGGCTAAAGTACTCTTGAATGCAGTTCAAGAATTTTGTGCCCTCTGTGCCCTTCACACTGTTCGTGTCCCATTTGATATTAGGGTAGTTGAAGTCCCCACTGATTACTGCCCTTTTGTTTGCACTCAGAAATCTGTCTGCATATTAGTTCTTCTAACTCTCTTCTGCTATTTTGGGATCTATTGTACACTCCTAGCAATGTGGCTGCCCCTTCTTTATTTCTGAGCTCAATTTATATGGTCTCATTTGAGGCTTAATTTAGTATATCATCCCTCCTCAGAGATGTAATTGTTTCTTTGACCAATAAGGCTACAACCCCACCTTGTTTATCCCCCTCCCTATCCTGCCTGAAAACTCCATATAACTAGGGATGTTGAACGGCTATGTTTGCCCCTCCTTGAGCCAACTTTCAGTTATAGCGATGATATTATGCTGTCATGTGTCCCTAAAATCTGCTTTTAGGACCTCATCCTCTTTGCTACCTAAGTCATTGGTACAAACGTGGACGATGAAATCTGGCTGATCACCCTCCCCCAGAAGAATGTCCTGCAGCTACTCCATGACATCCTTGACCAGGGATGCAACATACTATCTTGAAGTCATGTCTACAGCCACAGAAGCACCTGTCTAACCAAAAAATCCCCTATTACTGCTGCTGTTCCCCTCCTATTTCTCCCCTCCTATATAGCAGAGCTACCTGTAGTGCCAGAAACTTGGCTTTAACTGCACTCCTGGAAGGACCCAACACCCTCACCGGTATCCAAAACTGAAAACCAATTGGCGAGCAGGATCCTGGGGGACCCCTGCATGACCTGCCTAATTTTCTTGGGTTACCTGGTGCTCACCCATTCCCTTTCTGCCTCCAGGCTCCTAAGCTGCGGTGTGGCCACCTCCCTGAACTCCCTATCCACGTAGCACTCAGTGTCGTGGATGCGCTGCAGTGATTCCAGCTGCCGCTTGAGCTCTGAAACCTGGAGCTCAAGGTTCTACAGCTGGTGACACTTCCTGCACATATGGTTATCTAGGGCAGTGGTAGCATCCATGACTCCCCACAGATTACAAAACATGCATTCCTCACAACTGAGCTGTCCTGCTATGGCTTCAATTTACTTCCCTTGCTTAAATTTATTTTACTTTAGTTTGCTTATGTAACTTTATTTTAGCTGGCCTCGACTTAGCTTCATTTCCTCATTGTTTGTGTATCTTTCTTATATGTAAGTAGTCCCTTCTTTTAAAAAGAATGTGTTTTTCTAATTCTCAGCTACTTGATGACACTCCCTAACAGCAGTTTCTCACCAACCAATGAACTTGTATTTCTCCTGGCACTGCTAACTGCCTGGCCCATGGTGGTCCTCTCGCACACTCACCTAGTGGAGAGGAGGAGGGGAGGCTGTGGCATAGAAGAATTTTCACTGGACTGGTATTCCAGAGTCCCAGGGTAATGATCTGGGGACTCGGGTTTGAATCCCACCTCGGCAGATGGTGAAAATTGAATTCAGTGGAAACCTGGAATTAAAAGTCTGATGATGACCATGAAATCATTGTTGATTGTTGTAAAAACCCATCTGGTTCACTACTGTCCTTCTAGGGAAGGAGATCTGCTGTCTTTACCTGGTCTGGCCTACATGTGACTCCAGACCCTCAGCAATGTGGTTGACTGTTAAATGCCCTCTGGGGGTCAAAAGGGCAATTTAGGATGGGCAATAAATGCTGGCCTAGCCAATGGTGCCCACGTTCCATGAACGAATAAAGGTGCTGCCGACTGCCTGACCCAGAGTCGTTATTATGACACAGCCATTGGTAAAGGCTGAGCTGCTCAAACCTCAGAGGGAAACTTGAAACAACTGTCCGAACCCCTTTTTGAAATTTGAATGTTTCGAGATGTAGGCTTTGAATCCGTAGTAATAAGACCGCCAAATCTTGAGGGTTTTTTATAAAGCTAAATTAAACATTTATTAATATAAAGATTGTAAACACATACATATGTCTATAAATTTACAATAGTAACTACAAAAATCCCCTAATTAACTTGACTCTGTTACAACCCCATTAAGGCAACAATAAATCTCATAGATTTAAAGAGACACCTGGCAAAACATGCCCTGAGTTTCTTTCAGCTCTGGATCCTTGCAAACAGCATCTTGTGGCTTCTCACACTTGTTGGTTCTTAAAATGCCTCTCCCTGGCACACACTCCTTTATACATATTTTTCTCTTTGAATGTAAATTTTCCATTGTATCACTAGATGTTTAACTTTAACTTAGGGATTCCTAATATCAACTTGGATTTCAACAAAATAAGAAGCGCTGAGGGAGAAAAATTCATTGTGTGTCCAGGAAATTTTTTTCAACCAATTAGTGACAAACCCAACGAGAGGAGATGCAATTCTAGACCTAGTCTTGGGGAACAAAGAAGGGCAAGTGGGTGAAGTGACAGTTGGTGACCATATCAGGGACAGTGATCACAATGCAGTTAGATTTAGCATTACAATGGAAAAGGAGAAAGATAAGGCAGGAGTAAAAGTTTTGAACTGGGGGAAGGCAAATTTTGCAGAAATGAGAAGGGACTTGGCTGAGGTGGACTGGACAGCACTGCTGGAGGACACAACAGTGGAAAACCAGTGGGAAGTACTAAAAAGCGAGATCCTAATTGTATAAAATAGACATGTCCCCGACAAAAATAAGAGTGGTACTGCCAAATCTAGACCTCCCTGGTTGTCTAGAGGAATACAGGGGAAGATCAAACAAAAAGAAAGCATACAAAAGGCACAAAGAACTAAGCACTGCAGATAGCCTAGACAGATATAGGAAGTGCAGGGACGAAGTAAAAAAGGAAATAAGGAAATCAAAGAGAGGGCATGAAAAAAGATTAGCAAGTAAAGTTAAAGATAACCCAAAGATGTTTTACCAATACATTAATGCTAAAAAGTTAGTTAAGGAAAAAGTGGGACCTATCAGAGATGAAGATGGAAACTTGTGTATCGATGCAGAGGCTGTGGGAAGGGTTTTGAATGAATATTTTGTCTCCATGCTTACAAAGGAAAGGGAGGATGTAGATATAGTAGGCCAGGAGGAACATTGTGAGATATTGAACAGGATAGTCATAAAGAGAGAGGAAGTACTCGAAAGGTTGAAATCCTTGAAAGTTGATAAGTCACCAGGGCCAGATGGATTGTTTCTGAGGCTGCTGAAGGAAGTCAGGGAGAAGATAGCAGATGCTCTGAGGATGATTTTCCAATCTTCACTAGATACAGGGGAGGTACCGGAGGACTGGAGAAATGCAAACGTAGTTCCATTGTTTAAAAAGGGATCAAAGGAAATGCCAAACAATTATCGGCCAGTTAGTCTTACATCGGTGGTGAGCAAATTAGTAGAATCAGTTCTGAGAAATAGGATTAACTGTCATGTGGAAAGGCATGGACTAGTCAGGGATGGTCAGCACGGATTTGTTAAAGGAAGGTGTTGCCTCACAAACTTGATTGAATTCTTTGAGGAAGTGACAAGAAGAGTTGGTGAAGGTAGTGCAGTGGATGTTGTGTACATGGATTTTAGCAAGACAAGTGACAAGGTCCCACATGCAGATTGGTCAGGAAAGTAAAAGTCCATGGGATTCAGGGTAATGTGGTAAACTGGATAAAAGGTTGGCTTCGTAACAGGAAACAAAAGGTAATGGTCGATGGATGCCCTTGCGAATGGAAAGTTGTCTCAAGTGGTGTTCCACAGGGCTCGGTGTTGGGACCCTTGCTGTTTGTGTTACATGTTAACGATTTGGACATGAACGTGGGGGGCACGATTGGGAAATTTGCAGATGACACAAAGATTGGCCTAGTAGTGGATGGTGTAGAGGATAGCCATAATCTCCAAAACGATATAGATAGGTTGGTGGAGTGGGCGGTAAAGTGGCAAATGGATTTTAACATAGAGAAGTGTGAGGTCAAACAGTAACAGGGATTACAAAATAAATGGGAATATACTAAGAGGGGTAGATGAAGTGAGAGATCTTGGCGTACATGTACACAGGTCCCTGAAGGCAGCAGTTCAAGTAGACAAGGTTGTAAAGAAGGCATATGGAATGCTCTCCTTCATTGGCAGAGGTATAGAATATAAAATAAGGATATAATGTTGGAATTGTATAAAACACTGGTGAGGCCACAACTGGAGAATTGTGTGCAGTTCTGGTCGCCACATTACAGGAAGGACGTAACAGCTCTGGAGAGAGTGCAGAGGAGGCTTACAAGAATGTTGTCAGGGTTAGAAAAGTGTAGGTACAAAGAGAGATTGGATAGCTTAGGGGTATTTTCCTTAGAACAAAGCAGGCTGAGAGGTGACTTGATTGAGGTGTACAAAATTATGAGGGGAATAGATAGAGTGGACAGGATAATTTTATTTCCCTTGGTGGAGAATTCTAGAACCAGGGGACATAGATTCAAGATAAGTGGTAGAAGGTGTAGGGGGGGACATGAAGAATTTTTTTTACGCAGAGGGCAGTGGGTGTCTGGAAGACTGCCCAAGTTGGTGGTGGAGGCAGAAACTCTAAACTCTTTTAAAAAAAAAATACTGGATCTGCACCTTAAGTGCTGTAAGCTGCAGGGCCAAGGGGCAGGTGCAGGAAAGTGGGATTAGAAAGGGCACCTGGGTGTCCTTGGGCTGGCATGGACAAGATGGACTGAATGGTCTCCTGTGCTGTAACTTTCCTATGATTCTTCTAACAATAACATCCTTTTATCCCACCAATTTTATTAGTAAGCTGAAAAAAAACACATTGCTTGGTGTCTTCTAACTTGGTGCAAGTTTTCACCCATTCATTTGAATGGTTTATTTAAAAATGCAAATTGCCCCCTTGGTACCTATGTTTCCAAATTTCCACATGATTATCTAATTACCATTTTAAACTTCTTTCTGTATATCAAAGCCTCTTCACCAGCTGGCTTTAATCCAATTAACACACACACACACACACAAACACACCCCTATTTTAAAAAAACTAATTTCAATAACATTATAGACATTAATATTGCTTCATGCCAGTTGTCCTCTCGCACTCCCCTCCCAAGTCCTGCTGACTGCCAGATTCGAGGCCCCCCCCCGCCCCGCCCTGCCCCATTCCTCGGGATGCTGCTGACTACTTGTCCCAGAGTTGTCATCTTGCACTCTCTTCTAGGTGCTACTGACTGCCTGGCTCGGGGTGGTCGTCTCTCACTCTCCTTGAGGTGCTGCTGACTGCCTGTCCCAGGGTCCTCCTCTCGCACTGTCCTCTAGGTGCTGTGGACTGTCTGTCTCATGGCCCTCCTCTTTTACTCTCCTCTAGTTGCTGCTGACTGCCTGTCCCAGGGTGGTCCTCTTTCTGTGAATGGCCTTCAAATGGAATCTATATAGGCCATCAATGAAAGCGGAGAAAAGGTTCCAAGGTAATCGTGGATGAATGGTTGATAGATTTGAGTGTTTAGCTTGTCTAGTGGAAAGAAAGTGAGACACAGAAGACTATTGTGCAATGGAATAGCTACAATGCTTTTCTGTGTTTCAAGTACTTTGTACTGAATGAGGTAGAGAAATTAGATTTATAACTTAAATTTGACCTGCAATCAAAGTAGATGCAGCATTTTACAGATTAAAAAAAAAATCTCATTCAGTTTCCTAATGCATTTGACAACAATATTGTATCCTCTTTATCATGCCATTTTTATCTATTCAGCAAGATAGGGACCTAAAACATACATTTGATTGTTCTTATCACTCTTGCAGTTGCTTGTAAAAGTGGTGACTTCAGCTTTCACAAGGAAAGTCTGTGCAATAAAGGGTTTTCAGGATTCTGAATTGGCCAAAAAAACACATCCAGAATGCTTTTGAAATAAAGGATTGTATTGCTGTGTTGTTGACAACTTGCTCTGTTCCTGTAACACCAGTTCTTCATGCTTCATTGCAAGTAGATACACTGTAAACTGTCTAGAGACTGATTTATTGCAGCAGAATAGATATGTGGTTTAGTGTTTATCACTTGAATGTATTTGCACTCCATAAAGCCAATGGTTCTTTATGTGTGAAGATTTATATGATTTTGCATAAGGATAATGAGGTTGCTTTGCACAACTTTAAATATCCTGGGGAAGGTTTGTCTTTCATTACTTCTGGGCATAAAACTTAGTGCAAAGTGGAAAATTAAGTGAGGAGAATCATGCATGTGTAATGGAGCTCCCTTGATATTCTGTTCATTCAAATTAACAATTGAAAATTGAGCTGGCTTTGTCTTTGGTGTACAGGTCTCACTTGCCCAAATTTCCTTTGTGCATTGCCCTAGTGCATAAAGAAAAACTACACCTTTAATTCCTTGAACACTGTTGGTGTACCATTTTCCACATTTAGTGTACTCTTGTAGGTAAGACTTAGATTTATTTCATTTTTCTTGTCTGCTTTCTGGCAGCTGAGATTTATATTGTAACTATAATTTTCCTTCTATTTACTGCCTCCCTTCCTTGAAAGTACAGACTTATGCTGGGTTGTGGTTCAGTGTGGTCACAGCTGCCATCCCATTTTATAGCCAAGTGATGATTCTTAATGTGTGGGCCCAGATAGTGAGTGCCAATGGATTGTTCAGCCATGGAAAGTATGATTCAACCCGATTCCATTCCCTGCCTCATGCCCTCAGATGCACCCTTTCAGCTGAAATCAATTGGTAGCAAGTATGCAAGCCATCCATATTCGTTCCCAACCTTCTTAGACTATGATTTACTATTCGCGACCCCTGCCAGCTCAGCTAACTCAGTGCAGCAAAGAAGTCAAACATTGGACTCTGTGAGGTTTAAAAAAAAGTTTTAATTTGCTGTAGAATCTTTCAAATCATTTTGTTAGATGCACAGATCCATGTGCAGTGAATTGTCTGCATTAACTCTAACTTGTTGCCAGAGCCTTGATGTTATGTCAAGGGCCTGTCTGTAAATGTCTGATCTGAAAAATGTATTAGAGGAAATAAAATGAAGATTTTTCAGCATTGAGAGGTGAAAACATTGCAGACTGGCAGCTCCATTGCGCAAGCATGCTGTTAACGGAAGCTCGAAAACAGATCTTGCTGCTGTTTGGAGAATGGTGCAAACATAGCTGTCATTTTTTGGATGGGAGGCATTAACTTGTACAAACCAGAAAAAGAAACTGAAGTTGCAATGCATATTAAGCAACATTCCTGGAAAGTAATTAATTTGAGCATGATGTTGTACTTTGAGTTGAACTCGTGGGATGTGGGCATGACAGGCATGGCCAGCATTTGTTGCCCATTGCTAATTGTCCTTGAACTGTGTGGCTTGCTAGGCCATTGCAGAGGGCATTTAAGAGTCAACCACATTGCTGTGGGCTGACCAGGTAAGGATGGCAGATTTCCTACCCTAAAGGACATTTTGGTGAACCAGATGGGTTTTACATAAATCATAAAAAAAAATTCAACAACTTTAGGTCGTGAGCTCCCTCCCCCATCCCCACCCCCTTTCTGTTTCCCCCTTTTTTTTCCAATAAATTATAAAGATTTTCCTTTTCCCACCTATTTCCATTATTTAAAAAAAAATTAAAAAAATAAAAAAAAACCCCACTAGAGCTATACCTTGAGTGCCCTACCATCCATTCTTAATTAGCACATTCGTTTAGATAATATCACCAACTTTAACTTTAACACCTATGTGTTCTATTGTACTATTGTCGTTGACATCTTTTGATGATCTGCTTCTATCACTGCTTGTTTGTCCCTACAACCACACCCCACCCCCCCACCTCTCTCTCTCTCTCTATCTCTCCGCCCCCCACACACACACCTTAAACCAGCTTATATTTCAACTCTTTCTTGGACTCGAACTCAAGTTCTGTCGAAGGGTCATGAGGACTCGAAACGTCAACTCTTTTCTTCTCTGCCGATGCTGCCAGACCTGCTGAGTTTTTCCAGGTAATTCTGTTTTTGTTTTACATAAATCATGTCAGAAGCTGGGCACCCCCCAGATCAAATGAATCACCATTCTGAGTTTCTGCTAACTGTGTCTGTTTGCAGGTGTGCAGAGTGACTCTTAACATTTAAGCTGTATGTTTAAGGACAAAGACACCAATAAGTACCCTTTTTAAAAGCTTTTACTTGTATTTAATTTTGATTAAAAATACTGGTTACATCAATATAACTAAAAATTATATATTATAAATCATTTTCAGTTATCTAAAATTGGGTTATTTGCAAGTGGTTGACTGGACACTCCTTTGTAACTATAACAATATGAAAAAAGGTACAAATATTACACTCTAACATTACCAATTGTGCTGACTCATGGGAGACACTTGAGCCAAAACCTCTTTTAAAACTAGTTTAGTACCACTCTGAATATTTGTAGACTCCAAGGTGGAAATTCTTAGTCAAGGCCTTTTAGCCTCTGTCTTTCCTTACAGCCTCTATAATTGGTGATTGTTATGAACAATATGCGTGTGTGTGTTAAGAAAGGTAAAAATGTTTTCGAAAGCATTCAAGTTTTGTTTATGAACCTTGGTGCCTGGGAGCCTGGATTATCACTGAAAGGTTTCGGGTCTTTTGGATTTGTTTGTATATATACATTTTGAGGTTTTACAACCCTGAAGTGAAAGAGATGGGTTGAAAAGGATTAAAAATTTGGTGACTTTGGCAGCAAACACAAAGTGGAAAAACTTCAGTTGCCTAGTGAAAGTGACCCAGGGAGACACCCGGAAAAAAAGATAGGAGTTGAGAAAGAGGGGTGTGTGTGTGTGTGTGTGTGTGTGTGTGTGTGTGAGCAGACAGGAATTTTTAAGCTACCTGAAGAAAAACTATAAGGCTGTTGGGACCGTAATTAACTGCATAATCAGTTATAGGGGTCAGAAAAGTGATCAGTTTAACAGAGGTGCTACCGGAAGACTGGGAAGAATTTTTGGGATGGTGGGCAGGTCTATGAGTGGCTGCGAAGGGGTCTGCCACCTGTGATTGACCCCTGACAGTGATTCCATGCTGGCTGGCCTTTAATTGGTGTTAATCGGGGGATTGTTCACTGAAAGCCCCTTGAAGGCAGGGAGTTGAAGAATATTAAAATCAAAAATAAAGATTCTGGAAATGTGAAAAACATGTCCCCACTTAGGACTCAGTCACATGAACATAAATGTAATAAAAATTACATCAAGATTTTAAAATTAAAAAAAAATTAATGTGGGAAACCTCATCCCGCCCATAGATGAAGTTTCCTAAAAAAATCCAAAGACTGCCTGGCCGATTTGCCCGCCTGCCAACCATTAGGTTGGACAGGCAGTGAAAGAGTTTTTAATCAATTGATTAATGGCCTTAATAGGCCTCTTAATCGTAGGTGGACACGCTGCTGACTGTCGTGTGCGTCCCCGACTGAACTAGCGCATGATCGCTCGATGACTTCATCATGCACTATTTCACGCCTGATCGGATGGGGTGCGTGTCCACCCTGCAGGACATAAAATCCTGCCCACTGAGTTTAGGAAACTCGTTTGTTCTGCAGTTAAAGAAAAAGTGAGTTTGGAGTGTGGTTTTTGGGTGTCTTGGGGAGAGATAAGAGTTAGATGAGGAACATCAAATGAATGCTCAGGAACTCACCGGAAGAAAATCATTTTAAACTGTGCCAATCCCAAGCAAGAAGCCTTTGTGTCAAGCTTGCGGTAACTGGTTTGTGTCTGTAGAGATATTGCTGGGGTAAAGGAATAGTGGGAATTTGAATTGTTGTCTTGTGTTTGTATTGAGACCTTTCCAGCCTTTTTGTCTGATGTAATCCAGTTTATTCTTGTTTTAGTAATCATTTTATTCTTTGTATTAAAAGTTCATCAGACTCCTGTAGTTTGTTTAGTAACTTTCCTCCATGCATTCTTTAAAAAAATTTAGAATCTATCAAGCCATATTTCACTCTGGGATCTGGCTTGTGCAGTATTAATAGCAGCTGGGATCATAACGGTGATGCTATAATTAGTGCTTCATTGTACACTCCTTTCTGGTTCCTCTTAAGCACCAAATATGGCATCCAATAAATTCTTCTATATAGATCCTTGCTATGTTGAAATTAAGATTAACTCTTTCCAGGATCTCATTTTCATTTGTTTGCTTTGTCCATAACTAGGTGCCTTTTGGCTTTCAACTATAACTTGATTTTTAAAAGATTCCATGGAGTTTTGCAGGTTTGATAATGAATTTTGTCCTTTGCTTTTCAACTCTTAATTCCTATTTATTGTCGATTATTTAATAATCTGTTACTTTTCCTTGCTCTAAAAGGCAGCCTTTTAAAAGAACAATATTTAAATATGGGAAAACACAAGTTCTGTTTTATTTGTCTCTGCCACCTCAAGTCATATTGTTGAGTGAACAGGCCACAGATATCTACCAATTCACACTCTGTAGTTGGCTGCATCTATAAATGCCTGGCACCAGTTTTATTTGTGTATCACTTTAACTGTGTTGCTTAATTTTAACCAAGTTTGGAAGTTCACCATGTGAAAGGACTGCAGATAATCCTTGACATCACATGTTATGTGAGTTAAAATTCCAATGCATGTCTCGATGTGAAGGCAATAATTTGTTATTATGCAGCAACTTTCATGTTCTTTGTCCATCCATCAGCACTTCATAACCAATGAATTATTGTTGAAGTGCGTTCACAGTTGCAATGTAGGAAAAAACAGTTGCTAATCTGCACACAGCAAGGTCTCATAAACAGCAGAGGAATAACAAGGCATTGTTTTGGTGATGCTGACTGAAATGTTGATCAGGACACTGGGAGAACTTCCCTGCACTTCAAGTAGTGTCTAGAACCTTTTACATCCACCTGAGTGAGCAGATGGCACCTTGATTTATAGTCTCAATGGAAAGCTGACACCTCAGACAGCACAGCACTCAGCACTGCACTGTGTCAACCTGGATTATGTGCGCAAGTTCTTAAAGTGGAAGTTGAGCCCACAACCTCCTGACTTGGGGGCAAGACAGCTGCCACTGAACTAAGGCTGACAGTACCCAACACTTTTTTTTGCAAACCAGCTTCTGACAGATGGGATGCTTTAAGTGAACATGATTGACTTCTCTAAATTGCTCCCAAAAACTATCCATGCCAATGACTATAGAACAGTATAGCTGCTTAACAATGTAACTTTTTAACATGTAGCTGTGCCGTTTAGATGCAGAAGTCTAAGAAAATCATGAAGTAATTAAAAAAAAGAGCGACTTGTATGATTCTATTATTTTTTCAAACAGAGTTAAGCAGCAGTTACGAGAACCGATATCTGTGGAAAAACATACACTGTCGCATTGAATTTTCATTGCACTATTGTGGAGCCATGAAACTACTGGAGAGTAAATAAGTTAATCTTTCAATGTGCTTGAACAGATTTTTTTTCCTCCCAACACAATTCTTTCTTCCATTGGCGGTTTAATCGCTGAGCTGAATAACCTTGATGATGTGCTTAAGCTTCCTTCGCTTCTCATTAATCCTCTGAATCTAATGCACGATCATTTGCCACTCATGGATTTGAAAGAACTACTGCTGAGAGTCACCACACCGCAGGAATAATTAGTCTTCATTCTGCTGCACATGATTGTCACCCAGCCAAAGCAACAGCATTTATGCAGTAAATAAATGCTGAAGAGAAAAGTACTATACAGTAACGCATTTCAGATAATACAAGCCATTTTGGAGCTTTTGACAGTGAAAATAGAAGACTTGAGTAATATTGAGTAATATTGAGTAATATTGTTACTGAATGTGTGCTATGAAAACTCATCTCTGTGACCCAAATATTTTCTGGTAATTAAATCATCTATCTGGTTTGTGTCCACAATAGCTGCAAGATTCTAATTATCCTTTCAGTAAATATTAAGTGATTAGTTTCATGTAAACAATGTCATATAGTTTCTACTCTCAACATTGTAGAGATCAGTGTGGGTTTTCCCAGCTTGTTCTAGCAGATTATCTTGTACCGACCTGTTATTATACAGCAACAAATTTGCATGCATGGCAGTAGTATGTTTTCATATACAGATTATTCTGTATTTTGCACATGATATCAGCTGAACACAGGAATGAACACAAACCACTAAATCAATTTTTGGAGCCTAGTTTCTACCCAATTTCCAATAAACTGCCTTGTCTTTTTGAAGAATCTAAAATATTTCTTTTGGCTGTGCACATCATGGCCTTAAGTTGGAATTCTCTGCCTGGCAGTAACAGGGGTGAGAGGGGATATCACCCTGAAAATCATGAGCAGAATTTCCTCTTCGGCGTGCAGGGGTGGGCCCTGCATGCAGATGCGTAAAATGACGTGCAGTGACGGGCGTGCGCTCCGACATCACTGCACGTCATTCCAAGCTTCTATTCGGCAGGTGCACGCCCAGAGGCAGCTGCGTGCCCGCCGAACTGTCAAAGGCCTGTTAAGGCCATTAGGAGAGTAATTTAAATAATTGACAGGGCTGTCAGTCTAACCTTAAAGGTTGGCGGGCAGGCGAAGAGCCCAAGCGGCCTTCACGCTTTTCATGAAACCTCATCCAGGGGTGGGATGAGGTTCCATGAAGGTTTTATTAAATTAATAAATATTTTTCACACTTCATAAACATGTCCCAGCTCATGTGACACTGTCACATGAGGGGACATGTATGCATAATTTTTATCTCTTTATTTCAAGCTTGAATAACTTTTAAATGAGCTGCCTCAGGGAGATTTCTGTGCATGAAAGAATGCAGGCCCCGACTCTCTCTCCCTCCCCCAGCCCGCACAGGTAGCGCTGTGCGTTACCTGGCGCACGTCATGCTGGATGGGCCTTAATTGGCCCGCCCATGTAAAATGGTGGCACGCAGCTGATTGTGGGCGGTGATTGGCCCTGTGCCTGCTCCCAACCGGCCCGCTTGACAGGGTGAAAATTCTCCCCCATGGTGCAATAATCCATCACCCCATTCCTGTTCCGGATCTACTGTGTGCTTCCCCCCCCTTCAAGGCCTTCACTGTTTGGAGGGGTGGTGGGGCTGGGGGAGTGCAGGCACCCAACATTTTTTGAACAAGAGCTTATTTTTAATGTGCAGTTTGAAATCCACCCAGATGCAAGTTTGATAGGCAGATTGTACACTGAGCCATGCTTCAACCCTTAGTACTAGGTATTAAAAGGGTCACTCTAGGTTATTCTGGGAAATGTAACTAGAATAGGTTTCAAAGAAATTTATCTGGCCACGAGCATGCCTCTCCTGGCCCCATAGCAGCCTTTTAAGTCTGTTACCCTAACCCTCAGTGATTGTTGGTTGGGTTGTTTACTGTTTATATGCTTATCTCAGTTGTAGCCCCTATAATGTTACTTTAATCTTCTCATGGCCAGTGAACAAATGTTCAGCTGTTTTCTGATTCAGAAATCCAGCAGAAAGTGTACACAAAATACTGTTGTCAACGATGAGAACCTATTTCAAGTATGTGCTGTGACCACTGCCGAGGAGGCTGTTAGTAATGTGTTTTGTGGGCAGGCCGACAGTTCCAAAGTGAATTCCATTTGCAGACAGCTTGATTATTGAGGTTAACTGTGTTGGGATTATTTTTAAAGAATGGAAAGTTTTTGATTAGAAATTGCCAACAATTGTTTCGATTCCAGTATTCTCACGGAGCTGGTCATTATTCAACACTTCTGTAGGCTCTTTAAAAGCAAATCTGATCAAAACAGACCTGTTTCGGGCAACTTAGAGATTTAAGTTCTCAGTGCTTCTTAATAACTGAAAGATAAAAAACTTGTATGCAAATAAGGATCACTGTAATCTCTAGATCTTCAGTTTTGTTTCATAAAGTGAATCAACAACTGGAGTAAAATGTCTTCTCCATTTGGCACAGGTAGGAAGCAGCTTTCTGTCTTCAGGCACTGAGCAGTGAAACATTCATGTACTTGTCACGGTTAAAACTGCACACCCAAATGGAGACTGACACAGGATCACACTGCCAAACAAGTAATGAGAGAAAAAAAACAAGCAAAAGCTTCAGAGCTCACTAGCTTTTTTTGGGAGGCAGGGGAGGTGGTTGGGCATGGGGAGAATCTTTTTAATGCAGAAAGCTGAATTATTTATAGGAAGATGCATGTCAAGGCAAGCTTGTAAATCGCACATGGGTATTACTGCCATGAAAGCAAAATACTGCAGATGCTAGAAATCCGAAATAAGGAAAAATGAAACTGCTGGAAAGAGTCAGCAGGTCCACCAGCACCTGTGGAGAGGATTGATGGGGCTGAATGGCCTGCTTCTGCTCCGACAGCCTCTGGTCTTATTTTAATCAGTAAGAAAATCAAGAGTTATGGGGAAAGGGCAGAAAGTGTAGTTGAGGATTATTAGATCAGCTATGATCTCATTGAATGGCAGAGCAGACTCTGGGCTGAATGGCCTACTTCTGCTCCTACTTCTTATGGTCTCTTAGGGGGAAAAGAAAGTTAACATTTCAGGCTCATGACCTTTTGTCAGAACTGAAAGGATACTTACTTTGTTAACTCTTTTTTTTCTTAACTAAATATCTATAGAAACTCTTATTATCCCTCTTTATGTTACTAGCTAGCTTTCTCTCACACTGTAATTTTTCCCTCAAGTTTTTTGTCATTCTTTGCTGTTCTTTATATTCTTTCTAATCCTCTGACCTGCCATCTATTTGTGCATAATTATGTTTTTTCTTTAAGTTTGATACTGTCTTTAACTTTTTTAATTAACTATGGATGGTGGGTCCTCCCCTTGGAATTTTTCTTTCTCATCGGAATGTATATATTCTGTTTATTCTGAAATATCCCTTTAAATGTCTGCCACTGAACTTCTATTGATTTATCCCCTTAACCTCATTTGCTAGTTCACTTTAGCTAGCTCTGCTTTCATGCCCTCCATAATTGCCCTTAAGTTTAAAATACTAGTCTTGGATGCACTTGTTTCTCCCTCAAAATGAATGTTCCATTAATCATATCATACCTAGCAGTGCCTTCACTATGAGATTATCAATTAATCCTATCTCATTGCTTAATACCAGGTCTAGTATAGCCTGCTCTCTGGTTGGCTCCAG
Organism: Carcharodon carcharias; assembly: GCF_017639515.1. Lineage (NCBI taxonomy): Eukaryota > Metazoa > Chordata > Chondrichthyes > Lamniformes > Lamnidae > Carcharodon > Carcharodon carcharias. Next base: position 152,383,066 of record NC_054471.1, read on the forward strand.
AACATGCTGTTCTAAGAATCTATCCTGAAAACATCCTATGAACTCTTCATCTACGCTACCTTTACCCATCTGATTTTTCCAGTCTATATGTAGATTAAATTCCCCCATGATTATTACTGCACCTTTCTGGCAAACTCCCATAATCTCCTTTTTATAATCTGCCCCACTGTGTAGTTAAAATTAAGAGGCCTGCACACTACTCCTACAAGCGAATTCTTGCCTTTATTATTCCTCCTCTCAATCCAAACCGCTTCTACATCCTGGTTTCCTGAACTTAGGTCATCCCTCTCTAATGTGCTGATACCATCATGAATTAACAAAGCCACCTCCACCTTTTCCTAACCTCCTGTCCTTCCTAAATGTCACCTACCTTCAATATTTAGGTCCCAATCTGTCACCCTGTAGCAATGTTTTTGTAATGTGTGAAATTTGTGTGTGCATACTTCATTTAAACAAAGAGTGGGGTGAGTTTGCAGACTTCATTTTAAAAGAGCGAGCAGAGCAGTTGATTGGTGAGCATTTCTGTTTTTAAAGTAAAATTAAGGTCTACAGTTTTTATTTAAGTCTGTCTTTATTTTCTCTCAAAAATAGCTTAAATATAAGATTGATAGTGGTGTAAGAAAAAACTAATCACAAAGTAAAGAGCAGGGATACTAGAGTAATTAAATTAAAATTGATAATGATGGCAGGATGGGGAATATATTGCTGCTGCAGCATGTGGGTACTGCTGGACACCAAGGTGATCCAGAGTGAGCACATCTGTAATAAATGCTTGCAGAATGAGGAACTTCAATCCGAGTTGAGGAGCTGGAGTCCGAGCTGCAGACATTGTGCCACATCAGGGAGGGGGAAAGTTACCTGGAGACTTTGCTCCAGGAGGCGGTCACACCCCTCAGATTAGGTAATTCAAACTTGGTGATCAGGGTCAGGAGGGTGTGACTGCAGGTGAGGCAGGTAATGGGACCCAGGGGGTAATGTTCGAGGAGCCTCAACCCCTGAAATTGTCCAACAGTTATGAAGTTCTTGCAAGCTGCGTGGACAAGAGCAAGGGCTGCAAGGAGGATGAGCGAACTGACCACGGCTCCATGGTACAGGGAGCCATTCAAGCAGGAGGAGGAAATAGGAATATAGTAGTGGTAGGGGACAGTATAATTAGGGGGATAGATACCGTCCTCTGAAGCCATGAGCGTGCAACCCGACGTCGCCGTGCGTCACTCAGACCTTCAATTCGGTGTGTGCGCACCAGAGTCGCCAGCGTGACCGCCGAACTGTCAAAGGCCTATTAAGGTCATTTAAAAACTAATTAAAATAATTAAAGGAGCTGCCCGTCCAACCTTTAAGGGTGGCGGGCAGGTGAAGAGCCCAGGCAGCCTTTGCATTTATTGTGATACCTTATCCACGGTAGGGATGAGGTTTCATGAAGGATTTATAAATCAAAGATTTTTAAATTAAAATTCATTGATAGGTCCCAGCTCATGTGACACTGTCACATGAGGGGCCATGTCTGAAATGTCTTTTTTCTCTTTATTTAAATGTTTCAAACTGTAATTAAACTCCTGAGGCAGCTCTGTGCCTTGGAGATTTCTGCGCACTTTTGTGCACATATGAGAGAGAGCGCAGGCCCCGACTCAGCCTACACCCCGTCCCCTCAGTCCTTCTGGGTGCTCGTCATGCTGGACGGGCCTTAATTGGCCCGCCGAAGTAAAATGGCGGCGCGCATCTTTTCGCGGGTGGCGATTGGCTGTGCAACTGCTCCCACTCAGCCCCACCCCGTGATGTGGAGAAAATTCTCTCCATGGTATCAGAACAAAATAGATGGATTGGTGGGACAAGTGATTGTTAATGGGTATGATCTTATAGCCATTATGGAGACATGGTTACAAGGAGATTAAAGCTGGGGACTAAATATTCTGGGTATGTGACTTCTCGAAAGGACAGGCAGGAAAGAAAGAGTGATTGGTAGCTTTGTTAGTACGAGATGGAATAAGTGATAGCGAGAAATGATCTTGGATTGCAAGATGTGGAATCTATATGGGTGGAGAAAGAAATAACAAGGGGAAGAAAACACTGGTCTAAAGGCCCTGTAACTGTAGCTATACTATAGGTCAGAGAATAAGCTTATAAGCAAGTACAGAGCCCAGGTTAAAACGTTGGTGTCGGGGAAAGAACAAATGAGTGGGTCCGTTATAGGATGGAGGGAGGTCAGGAGTGATTAAATGACAAGAAGGATAATTGTATAAATCATAAGTGGGTGATGATAGGACAATAGATAAGCAAAAGATGGTCCACAAAGATAATCAGAGAGGAGTTTTAAATAAGATGCAATGGTCTATAATTGTCAAACATTATTCTACATACTAATTGAGTAAAAGTTTGTGCTCATAGATATTCTGTTGAAAGGTATATATAGTTGGATGTTATCAAATAAGAATGCAACAGTTCATAAGGGAGATGAGGGCTTTTTTGCGTCAGTTTGATAGAACAATACAGGACACCAAAGCAAAGTATTTCCATGAAGTGTCACAGTAATATATCAATAATTGTTCCCTCTGGACCCCTCTGGCCTTTTACTCCCTCTAGATCTTTACACCAGCAGTTCTCCACGAAATCCTGACTGTCTGTTTTTCTGCTCTCCTCACTCAATCTAATGTATTTCCTTCTGAACTTGCAGCATTCTGTTCACTTGGGTCCAGCCCTAACACTGTCATCATATCTGAGGATGACACTGTTGCATTTTGGTTAGCAGGTTTCTGCATAATGGAGGCTGAACGGCAACTCTGACACCACCTCCTACTCTTCACCGGACCATGATTCCACTACTGATCACCGAACCATCATTTCCAAGAACCTCACTGACCTCAGCTCCTCTGGAGATCTTCCCTCCAGGGCCTGCAACCTCATCGTCCCCAAACCTCTCAGATTGTGCTTCTGCCTTCTTCCCAAGAGCAACAAACAGGACTGTCCTGATAGACCCATTGTTTCAACCTGAACTTGCCCTACAGAAGTGATTTCTTCCTATCTCAACTCTTTTACCTTCCTCCCCTTGCCCAATCTCTTCTCTCTTACTCTCCTGATGCCCTCTTTCAAGAGTTTCTAGTTTTTTGCCCTAACCATCGCTATTTCACAGTGGACTTGCAATCTCTCTATGCCTCAATTCCCCACTAGGATGGTCAGAGGGCTCTCTGCTTCCTTAAACAGAGGCCTGGCCAGTCCCAGTCCACCACCACAACCTCTCCCCTCCCCCTCAACCTCCTTCATCTGAACTTATTCACACACCGATAAAGTCCTTTTTAACTACACTCAGTCCCTTAAAATAAAATATGTCACTATGGGAAGAGCGGGGAGCCAGATTGAAACTTACTGGGAGCAAGGTGCAAAATGTTCATGCCTGAGAACAAAGTCAGCAACAGCTGAGTTAATTGTGGATGGGCTTTCAATCTCCCAAGTTTCGGACAGCTGAAGCTGGTGGGGTCAGGAGAGAAAAGGTGGCTATGAGCTCCCTGAACTACTAGGCATTAAGTGGGAGTGATTAGATGGCCTGTAGCGGAAGGGGCGCATCCTGTGGCAATCTAAAGAGTCTGGAAGATTTATATATAATATTGTTGAGTAATTCATTCAAGTCACTCACTGGGAATTCAAATATCTTATCGATCTCTATGGGGAGCAGAACACTATCGAATAATATCCATTATTAGCCCCCTGACTCCCACAGCTACTTCGACTGCACTTCCTCTCATCATACTTCTATTAAATACTCTATTCCACTCGCCTAATTTCTTTGCCTCCTTCATATCTGTTCTGACGATGCTGCCTTTTATATCTTATGTTTCTGACTAAAAGTTCAGTTTAGTCTGCAGATATAGCTTTGAACCTCCGGTTACCTGTCATTTTCTCCACCTTGTTCTCACCCTGACATTTCTGTCCTTGGTTTCTTAGTGTTCCATTGAGGTTCATTGTAAGCTTGAGGATCAGCATCTCCATCTTTCAGTTAGACACTTTTGTTGGCCTTCCAAACGCAACAGAGTTTGACAATTTCAGATTGTAACCTCTGCCACCAGTTTATTTTTTACAATGGCAGAGTTTGGCAATGATTTTGTTTTTCCCATTTTACTCCTCTTCTGGACTCCATCTTTTCTTGTCCGCATTATCATTTCTTTTTGCCTCACACCATCATCTGTTTGTCATTAATCTCTCCTGACTTCCATTAATTTCCCTCCACCCTCTCCACATCCCTTTCCCTGCCTCTGTACTTGCTTGGAACCCTTTAACATCTGTAAGAACAAAAGGTCATCGATCTGAAACGTTAACCGTTTCTCTCTGTACAGATGCTGCCAGACATTCTGAGCACTTCCTGTTTTTATTTTAAATTTGCAGCATCTGCAGTATTTTGCTCTTGTATAGATCAATTATTCCTAGATATGGAAAATGGCAACCAAATGGCATTTGAGCTGCAGATTTTAATACTGTTGATTTGTCACAGCTGCAGATTTCTTACACCACGTGCTCTTGTGGTTCATTTTTAATTTTGTTTCTAAATGTTGATAGTAAAAGTGCACCAGTTGCTTTAAGTATAATGTGAATTCTTCAAAACCATCCATTACTGGTATTTTCCTTTCTCATCTGCTTTTTCCTTTCATTTCCACAGAACATATGGAGTGTTTTTTTTCTATATTTAAAGCCTTTACCATGTCTAAACTATTTAATTCCTCGATGCATAGACCACAAATTATTAAAATATTCAAAAATGGCCTTGTGATGAATTTCACGAGCTCTGGCAAAATGCTGTCGACAGCAAAAGTAAGCCCTGTGCGCAAAACCTGGTGCATGACTGCTTCACAGGCAAGACTAGCTTATGACTTCCCAAAGGCACTTCACTGTTATTTAGGGTACTTTTTTTGGCAAAGCATTTCAAAGGCTGCTGTGTTGCACAACATTCCTCACAACCGTTACTTTTTTGTGCTGTTTGCATTTAAAGTTGCCAATTGTTTAGCCCTGCAGAGAGCAACCTAGAAAATTGGAAACATGAGGCACACTCTATTGACTCCCTTAATGATACCTTAGGGGTATTTTTGAACAAACTCAATGGAACCTCAGAAGTTTGTATACAATGCTAGTTTTACAACTCAACAGCACAATAACTTATGTAGTATCTAGAATATAGTATGCAAATGCATTTATATAGCACCTTTAACGTAGTATTATAAAACATATCAAGGTACTTTGCAGGAGGGTTAATGAACAAAATTTGACAGAGCCACACGATGGGGATATTGTGGCATATCTATAAACTTGGTCAAAGAGAGGTTTTAAGGAGCATTTTTTTTAACTCATTCTTAGACTGTGGGCATTGTTGGCAAGGTCAGCATTTATTTATTGCCCATCCCTAATTGCCATTAAGAAGGTGGTGATGAGCTGCCTTCCTGAACCATTTTGGTGTAGGTATGCTCAGTGCTGTTAGGGAGGGAATTTGACCTAGCAACAGAAAAGGAGGAGGAACAGTTCAAAGTCAGGATGTTTTATGACTTGGAGAGAAACTTGCAGGAGGTGATGTTCCTATGCGTCTGTTGCCCTTGCTCTTCTCGCTGGTAAAGGTCATGGGTTTAACAAGTGCTGCAGTTCAATGTTATCACAGCATCACAAAAGTATCTACAGGCAGATCCTAGTTATTGTTTTCCTTGGGAACAATTTGAGGGCTACCTACCATATGGAGTAAAGTAGTTCAGGGTTGCCTGTCGTGGCTGACTTTCGTCAGTGCTTCTGGTTGCAGGCTGAGGTTGTGTATTACATTAAGAACTTTTAAGCAGCATCTCTATGATCGTCCTGCCTCCATCGTGGAACCTCCCTTGTTACTGCACTGAAGCCACATTAGATTTTATGTTCGCATCAGGGATGGGAATTGAAGCCACAACCTTCTAACTCTGAGGCAATACTGTTACCACTGAATAAGACAATTATGTGCATTGTCTCTGCTTTGATATCATGTTGGTCAAAAAGGCAAAAAAATATGGAGTCATTTAGGTGCAGTTTTTAACTGCACAATAAAGCATCATGTAGTTCAGAGAGTTAGGCATAAGATTGCATTAGTGAGTCCTGCCTTTGCATTTAAACTGGGTTGTGTTGCCTTTTCATGTTTTGATGGCTTATGGAATAATGTGGCTATGGCTTCACTTTTTATCAAGTATATTGACAGTCAAATGTGTTCGAGTCTGTCATAATTAGAGTTCATGCCTACGCACAAGGACCTTTATAGTGTACATTAAGCCTAATGGGCTGCTTCATCCAGACTAATGTACACAATTTTACTATTTTATGTTTTCCATAACAGAACAAAAGCTGTCTGTTAGGCTTCTTAAACTTATTATGGAGACTTGTTTTAATTTCCTCCACCCAAAACAGTCTGAGTCACTGGAAAGGTATGCCAATTGCTATACTTTAAACAATTTCACTGTAAGAAAGATGTGCATAATAGCAATACAAGATGCATGAAAGAAGGCTATAACTAAATCAACAACTCCCTTAATGCTGCTGAGGTGACAGAATTTTCAAACTTTAGCAATGCTGCAGGAAGAGCATTAGTGAAAAGTAAATTGACTGAAATGAAAGGCGGGAAAGAATCTCCTTAATAGTTTTCTTGTTATCGAAATTTGCAATTTATTGTAAATTATAACAAGGATGAGAAGGATGAAGTACAGATTTGGCTTAAATACATAGAAAAATCTAACTGCAGAAGCTAAATGCATGAAATAGAGGCACTGAATGATTTTGCTGAGTTGGGCACAAGTGAGAAACAAGATTTTGGTTCAAGACTGCTTTGTGGGTGGAACTTCATGGAATTTGTGGGGGAAAGATTGCCTTTTAAAGACATTTTGTCAATAATACGACCATGATTTTTGTGCAATCAGTTTGTACATTTTAAAGTGTAATGCTATATTGCCTAAGCAAATGTCATTTAACTTGATTGGTATAAAGTTAATAAGTACTGAATTATCCATTTGCTTGAAGCTCTTAAGTTATTTCCCCCCTCCTTTTAATTAATTAAGTATTCCAACATTAGTTTTATGTTTTGGCAACAGATTTGAGAGAACTGTTATGTTCATGAAGCAGGTGTGGGTATTCAGTAGCCAAACGATGAATTGAATGTTTCCTACGTCACATTGTGCAGAATTTTGCCCTCGGATGGTGTGCGGGCCCCACCGGCTCGGCGGTGGGCGGACAGCCGACCCCCCTCTCCGAAACGGGACCTGTTGCCATTTTGAGTGGGCGGGCCAATTAAGACCCACCCAGTGGCCTGCCCGACAGGAAGCGCTACGCTTGGAGTTGGGGGTGGGGGGGGAATCCCTGTCTGTCAAAGTGCGCTCTTTCGCACATGCACTGCTCCCTGAGGCAAAGTCCTGTCTCAGGGAGATTCGTGAGAGGTAAGTAAAGTGTAAAAATAGAACAATATTAAAATTATTAACATGACCTCCTCATGTGACAATGTCACGCGAGATGGGGCATGTTAATAATAAACATTTAAATTTATTACATTTTTAAAAAACGGAAATGAAACTTGATCCCGCCAGTGGATGAAATTTCATGAATAATCTGGAGCCCGCTGGGGCTCCTGGCCTGTCTGCCAGCCTTAAGGTTGGACGGGCAGGTCTTTAATTATCTTAACTAGCCTGTCAATGGCCTCAATTGGCCATTGACAGGTCGGCGGGCGGACACCTGATTTCGCTGTCCGCCCGCCTTCCTAAAAACTTAAAGGGACCGAGATGACGTCAGGGGTTCCTCCCGACAACATCCCGCTTCATTTTCCCCTCTGCGAGCGGGCCCCGCCCCCAAATCACCGAGGGGAAATTCCTGGCCAATGGCTTGTGATTTTGTGGAATAGAGCTTGTGTATATTTTAAGCAATGAAGAAACAAAGAAAAAGCTTGTGTTTATTTACCACCTTTTTACATCCTCAGGACATGCGAGACTACTTCACAGTTAATGAAAGAATTGTCAAAGTGCAGTCACTGTTGTAACACGGAAATTTATGATGCGCTGCACTATTTTATGTTGTTGCTCTAGCAAGCCTTTTAAAGATAGGAAATTTTCTCCTATTTTGATTTTTCATCTGTGTCACACCATCCCTGGGCAGATTAGCTGTCTTCAGATCTTTTTTTAAGATCATTCTCACTGTGTACTCCACAATATAGCTTGTGGGAAGCGCAGTCAGCAACCCCGAAACATCAGATTAAAAGCAAAAGTACAAATTATGAAACTGTAGCGTGGGTCCATCTATGTTAAAAAGGTCAGTATTTCAGTGTAATTGTCAGGACTAACTTCAGAAACAGATTTCCTCTTTGTATATTGAGGCTGTGAGTTTGCACTTGGCATATAGACTAGGTGGTGTAAATTATCAGATGGTAAGGCCATTTTTATATTTCAGTTGCCCTTGCAAAAAAAGCTTTTGCTGATGATGGACTGTATTTTGGTGACAGAAAACAAGAGTCTTGTAGTGTTTGACCATATGAGAATTCATGCTTTATTGGGCCATAATGTTCACAAAATTACTGATCTAGGTTGGGTTAAGATTGCTGCATTTACATACCTGCTATTTATTCTGGTTTTCTGACTGGATGATATACTTTCATAATCCCTTGAAAATATTACCTAAGAAGAAACTTCTCCCAGTGATTCTGCTTCTTGAATTGGAATCACTTGCTGGGTTGGAGCAGCTTTCCATCTGGGGGGCCTATTTGGCTTTACTTTTTTAACATTTAGCCTTCAGGCCCACATTTTAATAAGTGATCGTGTAATTTTCCCTCTTGTTCTGAGCATGGGGACCAGAAGAGACTTGCTTTATTCCCATGAAGATGGTCACATAAGGCCCTCTAATATTGCCGAAAAACTCAGAACTAATTTACTATGGACATACTTTTCTTCAGCTATGCCTGTCTCTTTATGGGGTATGTGGAACATTCCTTGTTGCAGTCCTACTCCGGCCCCCTTCCACAACTCTTTCTCCGGTACATCGATGATTATTTCGGTGCTGCTTCATGCTCTCGTCAGGACTTGGAAAAATTTATTAATTTTGCTTCCAATCTCCACCCCTCCATCATTTTCACGTGGTCCATCTCTGACACTTCCCTTCCCTTCCTTGACCTCTCTGTCTCAATCTCTGGTGATAGACTGTCCACCAATATCCATTACAAACCCACCGACACCCACAGCTATCTCGACTACAGCTCCTCACACCCCACTTCCTGTAAGGACTCCATCCCATTCTCTCAGTTCCTTCGCCTCCGTCGCATCTGTTCCGATGATGCTACATTCAAAAACAGTTCCTCTGACATGTCCTCCTTCTTCCTTAACCGAGGTTTTCCACCCACGGTCGTTGACAGGGCCCTCAACCGTGTCCGGCCCATCTCCCGCGCATCCGCCCTCACTCCTTCTCCTCCCTCCCAGAAACATGATAGGGTCCCCCTTGTCCTCACTTATCACCCCACCAGCCTCCGCATTCAAAGGATCATCCTCCGCCATTTCCGCCAACTCCAGCATGATGCCACTACCAAACACATCTTCCCTTCACCCCCCTTATCGGCATTCCGTAGGGATCGCTCCCTCCGGGACACCCTGGTCCACTCCTCCATCACCCCCTACTCCTCAACCCCCTCCTATGGCACAACCCCTTGCCCACGCAAAAGATGCAACACCTGCCCCTTCACTTCCTCTCTCCTCACCGTCCAAGGACCCAAACACTCCTTTCAAGTGAAGCAGCATTTCACTTGCATTTCCCCCAACTTAGTCTACTGCATTCGTTGCTCCCAATGTGGTCTCCTCTACATTGGAGAGACCAAACGTAAACTGGGCGACCGCTTTGCAGAACACCTGCGGTCTGTCCGCAAGAATGACCCAAACCTCCCTGTCGCTTGCCATTTTAACACTCCACCCTGCTCTCTTGCCCACATGTCTGTCCTTGGCTTGCTGCATTGTTCCAGTGAAGCCCAACGCAAACTGGAGGAACAACACCTCATCTTCCGACTAGGGACTTTACAGCCTTCCGGACTGAATATTGAATTCAACAACTTTAGGTCGTGAGTCCCCTCCCCCATCCCCACCCCCTTTCTGTTTCCCCCCTTTTTTTTTCCCAATAAATTATAAAGATTTTCCTTTTCCCACCTATTTCCATTATATAAAATAAAAAAAAAAATAATAAAAAAAAAATAAAAAAAAAACCCACTAGAGCTATACCTTGAGTGCCCTACCATCCATTCTTAATTAGCACATTCGTTTAGATAATATCACCAACTTTATCTTTAACACCTATGTGTTCTATTGTACTATTGTTGTTGACATCTTTTGATGATCTGCTTCTATCACTGCTTGTTTGTCGCTACAACCACACCAACCCCCTCCACCTCTCTGTCTCTCTATCTCTCCGCCCCCCACACACACACCTTAAACCAGCTTATATTTCAGCTCTTTCCTGGACTCGAACTCAAGTTCTGTCGAAGGGTCATGAGGACTCGAAACGTCAACTCTTTTCTTCTCCGCCGATGCTGCCAGACCTGCTGAGTTTTTCCAGGTAATTCTGTTTTTGTTTTGGATTTCCAGCATCCGCAGTTTTTTTGTTTTTATACTTTTCTTCTGCAGCCTCAGGAGTTTGATTTATATTTGGTACAATGGCTTGCTTTTTCTCAGTTCACTCGGTAACCAAATAGGGTCACCATACATTTTCTGAGTTCACTTGCTCTTTTCCTGATGTTGTAAAGGACAGTTAGCTTTTATATGTAAATAGCTTCCACAGTACATTTAGCACACAAGTTGCTTTGCATGGGCTAAAGATACCAGATCACAGTTTGCAGATTACTTTGCTTTTCAACTGCTGCAGTGCTTAACTTCAAATGTACAATTTCTGACATTGCAGTGTTGTTAAATGGTCATACAGAAATCCTCAATATTATAATTAATTTATCGAATTGACTCCTCATCTTAGTTCAGCAAGTTGATATCTGGACTTGGAGAGTCCCCATGTCCTGGTATAAATCTGAACTCTCAATCTAAGCTGACATTTCTGTGCAGTGAGGGAGTGTTGTATTGTCAGATGTGCTGTTCAGAACTAACTTGCCTGGGGGTAACGCAGTTGATGTGTGCATCAAATTCCAAAAGGCACTTGATAATAGTGCCACGTAATAATAGGCTTGCCAGCAAACTTGAAGCCCATGGAGGGACAGTGACAGCATGCATATGAAGTTGGCTGAATGGCAGGAAACTAATGGTGACTGGTTGTTTTTTGGGACTGGAGGAAGATTTACAGTGGTGTTCCCCCGAAGGTTTGTCATCCTTGGTTGTTCTTTATATTCTTTCCGATCTTCTGGCCTGTCCCCTGTCTTTGCATAATTATATGCATTTTCTTTGTTTGATACTGTCTTTAACTTTTTTAGTTAACCACAGATGATGATGATATCCCTATAAGAGTCTGTCACTGAACCTGTATTGACCTGTTCCTTAAACTCATTTGCCTGTTCCCTTTAGCTAGCTCTGCTTTCATGCCCTCATAATGGCCCTTATTTAAGTTTAAAACGCTAGTTTTGGATGTACTCATTTCTCCTTTAAAATGAATGTAAAATTCAATCATAATATAATTACTGCTACCTTGAGATGCCTTCACTGAGGTTGTCAATTAATCCTGTCTCATTGATTAATACCAGGTCTAGTATAGCAGGCTCTCTGGCTCCAAAACATGATGTTCTGAGAAATTATCCTAAAAATATTCTATGAACTCCTCATCTACACTACCTTTGCCCATCTGATTTTTCCAGTCAATATGTAGATTAAAATCCCCCATGATTATTGATGTACCTTTCTGGCAAGCTCCCATTATCTCCCCTTTTATACTGTGTCCTACTGTGTAGTTACAATTAGGAGGCCTGTACACCACTCGCACAAGTGACTTCTTGCCTTTTATCATTCCTCATCTCAAACCAAACTGCTTCTACATCCTGTTTTCCTGAATGAGGTCATCTCTCTTTAATGTGCTGATACCATCATTAATTAACAGAGCCACCCCTCCACCTTTTCCTAACTTTCTGTCCATCCTAAATGCCATGTACCTTTCAACATTCAGATCCCAATATATGTCATCCTGTTGCCATGTCTCTGTAGTGGCTATCAGATCGTACTTACTTATTTCTATTTGTGCTTTCAGTTCATCAGTTTTGTTTAGAATGCTACATGTGTTTAGGTACAGAGCCTTTAGTTTTGTCCTTTTATTATTTTTGTAGCATCTAGCCTTATCTGCTGATTTACTCTAGATTTCTACTTGACATGGTCTGTTTTCTCATATTAATACCTTTCTCTCTTGCTTTGTCTCTACTTTTTGTTTTCCCACATCTTCCCAAATTTGATCCCTTGCCCCACAATTCAGTTTGAAATCCTCTCTACTTCTCTAGTTAGGCGGCTCGCTAGGACACCAGCCCCAGCACGGTTCAGGTGTAGACTAACCCAATGGTACAGATCTCACTTTTGCCAATACTAGTGCCAGTGCCCCACAAACTGAAATGCACACCAGTCTTTGAGCCACACATTCATTTCTCTAATCTGATTTGTCCTATGCTAATTTTCACGCGGCTCAGGTAATAATCCAGAAATAATTACCTTTTGAGGGTCTGCTTTTTAATTTGGTGCCTTGCTTGTCATACTGACAATGCAGAATCTCCTTCCTCATTCTGCCTATGTCATTGGTGCCTACATGGGCCACGACCACTGGATCATCCCCCTCCCACTGCAAGTTCCTCTTCAGCCCTGAACAGATATCCTGAACCCTGGCACCCAGCAGACAACAAAGCCTTCTGGACGCTCGCTCTTTGCTACAGAGAACAGTATCAATCCAGTAGTCCCTACTATCACTATGTTCTTTTTGCTCCCCCCACTTGGATGGCTTCCTGGTGAGATGGCCAATTTATCATCCACCCTGCAGCCCCCCATTCTCATCCAAACAAGCTGAAAGAACCGCAAACCTGTTGGACAATTGCAGAGGTTCACACCCCTGCACTCCTGCCTTCTGGGTCCCCTTATCTGCCTCACTTACAGTCATACCCTCCTGTCCCTGGCCCCTGACCAAATCAGAAGACCCAATCCTAAGTGGTGTGACTGCCTCCTGGTTTAAAGCATCCAGGTAACTTTCCCCCTCCCTGATGTGTCAGTGTCTGCAGATCAGCCTCCAGCTCAATGACTCTGAGCTGAAGTTCCTCAAGCCGCAAACGCATACTGCAGACGTGTTTGCCCTGGATCACAATGTTATCCAGGAGCTCCCATATGCTACAGCCTTGACATTTCACCTGTCCTGCCATTCTTAATGTGTAATTATTTAATTATATTCATCACTTATTTATGTTGCTTTATGTTACTAACTTTACCACCAATTTGTGTACTATTTTAAACCTGAGGGTTAGACTCGCACTTACCCACTTATCAAGTACTCACCAAACAGCTAGCTCCTTTCCCTGTATTAGAGCAAGAACCAATTTCAGTGGGGTCAGAAAGATAGAAAAAGGAAACAAACACGTCCACCCCAACTCTTCACGCAGTTTGCCAGCTGCACTCCGTTTGCCAAGGCTGCAGTAAAGACCCCTGAATCATAGTAAACTAAACTGACCTGAGACTACAATAACCAGATCCAACCAGATAGCTAATTAGCTACTCTGCTCCTACAGCTGAAAGTGAGTTTACCCTGTCTAAACTGCAAGAAAGAAAGAAATCAGCCTGCTTACATAATACTTGCCAGTTATTGCTAATTACAGACGAGATTAGATTGCTAGAGCAAAATATAAGAACAAAATTAATCCTTAAAACTCCCCTGTCGCCAAACTCCAAGTCATCACTTAGCTCAGCTACACTCTGCTTTCCTCTCTAGTAAAACAATAATATCTCGGAAATAGCTGTAAACCGGGAAATGGAAGGGAAGGAGGAACTCAAGAAAATTACAATCACCAGGGAAGTGGTCCTGAGTAAATTGTTGGATCTGCGGGCTGACAATTCACTGGGTCCTGGTGGACATCATCCTGGGGCCTTAAAAGTGGTTAGTGAGAGAGTTGGTGCGTTGGTTTTAATTTTCTAAAATTCCCTAGATTCGGGGAAGGTTCTATTGGATTGGAAAATCGCTAATGTTAACTCCTTTATTCAAGAAGTGTGGGAGACAAAGTGGGAAACTACAGGCCAGTTAGTTTAACATCTGTCATAGGGAAAATGTTAGAAGCTGTTATTAAAGACGTTATAGCAGATCACTTAGAAAAATTCAAGATAATCAGGCAGAGTTGACATGATCCTGTACAAGGGAATTCATGTTTAATCATTTATTGGAGTTCTTTGAAGAAGTAACATATGCTGTAGATAAAGGGGAACCAGTGGACTGTACCTAGATTTCCAGAAGGCATTTGATAAGGTGTCACATCAAAGATTATTGTGAAAAATAAAAGCTTGTGATGTAGTGGATAACATATAGGCATGGATAGAAGATTGGCAAGCTAACAGGAAACAGACGGTAGGCATAAATGGGTGTTTTCTGGTTGACATGATGTAACAAGTGGGGTGCCACAGGGATCAGTGTTGGGGTCTCAACTTTTTACAATTCCTATAAATGACTTGGACGAAAGAACCAAAATTATGGTTGCGAAATTTGCTGATGACACAAAAATAGGTATGATAGTAAGATGTGAAGGGAACATGAGGCTGCAAAGGGATATAGACAGGTTAAGTGAGTGGGCGAAGGTCTGGCAAATGGGGTATAATGTGGGAAAATGTGAAATTATCCATTTTGGCAGGAAAAATGAAAAAAAATCATTCTCAATGGTAGGGATAAGCAGAGCTGGAGTTGCCAAGGGATCTGGGTGTCCTATTATATGAATCACAAAAGGCTATTATGCAGGTACAGCAAATAATTAGGAAAGATAATAGAATTTTATTGTTTTATTGAATGGGTAATTGAATACAAAAGTAGGGAGATTATACTTCAGTTATACAGGACATAGGTGAGACTTTATCTGGAGTCTCCTTATTTAAGGAAGAATGTGAATGCATTGGAAGCAGCTCAGAGAAGGGTTACTAGACAAATACCTGGAATGGGATGGGTTGTCTTATGAGGAAATGTTAGACAGCTCCGACTTGTATTTGCTGGAATTTAGAAGATTAAGAGGCGACTTGATTGAAACATAAGATCCTGAGGGGTTTTGACAGGGTGGATGTGGAGAGGATGTTTAATCTTGCTGGAGAATCTAGTACAAGGAGTCACTGTTTCAAAATAAGGGATTGCCCACTTAACACACATGAACAGAATTTTTTCTAAGGGTTGGTGAGCCTTTGGAACTCTCTTCCTCAAAAGGTGGTGGAAACAGACTCCTTGAATATTTTTAAGGCAGGAGTTAGATAAATAAGCAAAGGGGAGGTGAAAGATTATGGGGGTAGATAGGAATGTGGAGTTGTGGTTATAATCAGATCAGCCATGATCCTATTAAATGGTGGAGCAGTCTCGAGGGGCCAAGTGGCCTACTCCTCCTAATTCATATGTTCATTTGTAACTGTTTGGCTACTTGTATGCACCCTCAGGCTGTTGGCCCTCTGCTCTCCTGCCTGCGCCAATTTGCAAGGCAAACTCCTTTCATGGCTGGCATCTGCCATTGAACATTGAACTCCAGTGCCAGTTCCTGCCTCCGGACAGTGCTGAGCCTGCCTCCAGTCCACTTGAGGGCTTTGCATATTAAATAGCATCACAGGCTCAAGACCCAGAAATTATCCGGGTGCCTAGTTCCCAGCCCTGGATTGAAAATCCAGCCTCAGTTGTGCATGCGGCAGGCGGGGGGGGGGGGGGTCTTTTGAACATTGTAGAAAAATGGCGCTTTGCGAGATGCAGCTCTCCCTCATCACTTATGTTGATATGTCGGCCTAGATTGCATCCAGGGACAATTGATACCCACAATGTTCTGACTTGGGCAGGAGTGCTCCCACAGAATTTATTGTGATGGCTATGAATTTGAAACAAAAATCAAGCTGCTTATTCCATGTGGTTTTGTCATTTTTGCCTTATGTTTGGCTGAATTCTTCAGTCTGAACCAAACTTTTATATATTGAGATATCACTGAAGTTGCCTGCTTTGATAAACATCGTAGTTGAGCAAGATAAGATTGCAAGAATTTAACAATGAATATATTAATCCATAAAGCCTTGTTACATTATTGAAGTCTTGACTTGAAACTAAAACTCTTATGCTGTCTTTTTGACAGGAGTTGCTGAAAGATCCTTTGTATATTGGACTAAGACAAAAGAGAGTGAGGGGTCAAGCATATGATGATCTTTTGGATGAGTTTATGGAGGCTGTGATTGAAAGGTACATACGTTTTGTATATAAACGTGCATTTCCTTCCTCTTGGTATAAGGGAGATTACTGACCAATTTGGGGTAGGCTTGTTCCGTCTAAACCAAAATTCATGAAAAACAGTTATTTCCAGTTAGCAATAGATTTGTCACTAATGTCACTTTTGGGATTTACCCTGAAGCTTTCCAGACATTTCTGGAGCCTTTCGGGTAAAAATGTTAGAGACTACTTTTTTCTCTTGAAACTTTAGCTGCCCTCAGTGGTGTTCTTCCACATGATCAAATTCCGTTATAGTCTGCCTTATTTGCCCGGAAATTTAGTCATCAGTCTGTTCTTAGTGGTTTCACCCACAGATTCCTGTTCATAGCAACTGAATCTCAGCACAGTGTGAGTAAAAGGGTTTAACCTTCTGAATCTGATATTTGAAAAGTCTATTGCAAAATATGCACTCATTTCCTGATTTTCTGGTCCAAATGGGCCATATTTAAATATTTCATAACCTTGCAATGACAGTTGATTTTCATGTTTCATTTCATGGAGTACATATTTAAATATGTCAAATCGTTGAAAAACAGTGGGACATTTGTAATTTGAAAACTGAGTTTGAGATGATTTTGTCTTTTGAATTGATTGCAGCTAGCCCATTACTGCAGTCCAAGCATTTTCCAACATCGTTTTCTCCTTTAAGTGACCTAATGTTAGTTTCCGTAAGGGCTGCACGCTCTTTTGATTTGAAGACAGCATTTGTCACTATCAAAGGCTGACTCTAAGCTTTTTAATGGTGAATAACTCACTGGAATTGACATAGGATTCCCTCAGAAAATATCATCTTGAGCTATTAACCTCATTTATAATTGAATATTATATGGTCGCAAAAATAGGTAGACATATACAGGTCAAGTAGGATTTAGAAATTTATCTAGAATTACCAATTAAAATGCCAAATATTCAGTTTTTTATTGGAGTGGAACAATTTCTTGGGGAAAGTGTAATCATCCCCCTAACATCTCTTTTGATTGTGGATGTTTTGTTTAATTACACTTCTGTGAAGTGTCTTGGGATATTTCTGTATGGAAGGTGATTTTTACTGTACTGTGTTTTAATGTGTAGCAGTGGTGCCGCTAATGTGTGTTTTAGCCTACAACACAGCAGGACCTATTCACATACACCATATCTGACAAAGACATCTTGAATGATTTTTGGAAAGTGCATGACAACTGAACTCTTTTTGTTGCTTTCAGCGCTTCATTTTGTCCTAAAGACTGCCCTGGAGAAATTAGCAAAAGCTGATTCAGTGCAAAGATTTTCATAACTCAAGCACAGTTCTGAACACGGAGCTTCTCTTCGCCTGTCTCTCCCTCTCCCTCTCTCTCTCTCTCGCCCCTCCTCTCTGTCTCTCTCTCTCTTTCTCTCGCCCCTCCACACACTCTCTCTCTCGCCCCTCCTCTCTGTCTCTTTCTCTCTCTCTTTCTCTCGCCCCTCCACACACTCTCTCTCTCTTGCCCCTCCTCTCTGTCTCTCTCTCTCTCTCGCCCATCCACTCTGTCTCTCTCTTTCTCGCCCCCTCCTCTCTGTCCGTCTCTCTCTCTCTCGCCCTCTCCTCTCTGTCTCTCTCTCTCTCTCACGCCCCTCCTCTCTGTCTGTGTCTCTCTCTGTCTCTCGCCCATCCTCTCTGTCTCTCTCTCTCTCTCGCCCCTCCACTCTGTCTCTCTCTCGCCCCTCCTCTCTGTCTCTCTCTCGCCCCTCCTCTCTGTCTCTCTCTCGCCCCTCCTCTCTGTCTCCCTCTCGCCCCTCCTCTCTGTCTCTCTCTCGCCCCTCCTCTCTGTCTCTCTCTCGCCCCTCCTCTCTGTCTTTCTCTCGCCCCTCCTCTCTGCCTCTCTCTCGCCCCTCCTCTCTGTCTCTCTCTCTCGCCCCCCCTCTCTGTCTCTCTCTCTCGCCCCCCCTCTCTGTCTCTCTCTCTCGCCCCCCCTCTCTGTCTCTCTCTCTCGCCCCTCCTCTCTGTCTCTCTCTCTCGCCCCTCCTCTCTGTCTCTCTCTCTCGCCCCTCCTCTCTGTCTCTCTCTCTCGCCCCTCCTCTCTGTCTCTCTCTCTCGCCCCTCCTCTCTGTCTCTCTCTCTCGCCCCTCCTCTCTGTCTCTCTCTCTCGCCCCTCCTCTCTGTCTCTCTCTCTCGCCCCTCCTCTCTGTCTCTCTCTCTCGCCCCTCCTCTCTGTCTCTCTCTCTCGCCCCTCCTCTCTGTCTCTCTCTCGCCCCTCCTCTCTGTCTCTCTCTCGCCCCTCCTCTCTGTCTTTCTCTCACCCCTCCTCTCTGTCTCTCCTCTCGCCCTTCCTCTCTGTCTCTCTCTCGCCCTTCCTCTCTGTCTCTCTCTCGCCCCTCCTCTCTCTCTCTCTCGCCCCTCCTCTCTCTCTCTCTCGCCCCTCCTCTCTGTCTCTCTCTCGCCCCTCCTCTCTGTCTCTCTCTCGCCCCTCCTCTCTGTCTCTCTCTCTCGCCCCTCCTCTCTGTCTCTCTCTCTCGCCCCTCCTCTCTGTCTCTCTCTCTCGCCCCTCCTCTCTGTCTCTCTCTCTCGCCCCTCCTCTCTGTCTCTCTCTCTCGCCCCTCCTCTCTGTCTCTCTCTCTCGCCCCTCCTCTCTGTCTCTCTCTCTCGCCCCTCCTCTCTGTCTCTCTCTCTCGCCCCTCCTCTCTGTCTCTCTCTCTCGCCCCTCCTCTCTGTCTCTGTCTCTCTCTCTCGCCCCTCCTCTCTGTCTCTGTCTCTCTCTCTCGCCCCTCCTCTCTGTCTCTGTCTCTCTCTCGCCTCTCCTCTCTCTCTCGCTCCTCTCTCTCGCCCCTCCTCTCGCTCTCCTCTCTCTCTCTCTCGCTCCTCCTCTCTGTCTCTCTCTCTCGCCCCTCCTCTCTGTCTCTCTCTCTCGCCCCTCCTTTCTGTCTCTCTCTCTCGCCCCTCCTTTCTGTCTCTCTCTCTCGCCCCTCCTCTCTGTCTCTCTCTCTCGCCCCTCCTCTCTGTCTCTCTCTCTCGCCCCTCCTCTCTGTCTCTCTCTCTCGCCCCTCCTCTCTGTCTCTCTCTCTCGCCCCTCCTCTCTGTCTCTGTCTCTCTCTCGCCCCTCCTCTCTGTCTCTGTCTCTCTCTCGCCCCCCCTCTCTGTCTCTCTCTCTCGCCCCTCCTCTCTGTCTCTCTCTCTCGCCCCTCCTTTCTGTCTCTCTCTCTCGCCCCTCCTCTCTGTCTCTCTCTCTCGCCCCTCCTCTCTGTCTCTCTCTCTCGCCCCTCCTCTCTGTCTCTCTCTCTCGCCCCTCCTCTCTGTCTCTCTCTCTCGCCCCTCCTCTCTGTCTCTCTCTCTCGCCCCTCCTCTCTGTCTCTCTCTCTCGCCCCTCCCCTCTGTCTCTCTCTCTCGCCCCTCCTCTCTGTCTCTCTCTCGCCCCTCCTCTCTGTCTCTCTCTCGCCCCTCCTCTCTGTCTTTCTCTCACCCCTCCTCTCTGTCTCTCTCTCGCCCTTCCTCTCTGTCTCTCTCTCGCCCTTCCTCTCTGTCTCTCTCTCGCCCCTCCTCTCTCTCTCTCTCGCCCCTCCTCTCTCTCTCTCTCGCCCCTCCTCTCTGTCTCTCTCTCGCCCCTCCTCTCTGTCTCTCTCTCGCCCCTCCTCTCTGTCTCTCTCTCTCGCCCCTCCTCTCTGTCTCTCTCTCTCTCGCCCCTCCTCTCTGTCTCTCTCTCTCTCGCCCCTCCTCTCTGTCTCTCTCTCTCGCCCCTCCTCTCTGTCTCTCTCTCTCGCCCCTCCTCTCTGTCTCTCTCTCGCCCCTCCTCTCTGTCTCTCTCTCTCGCCCCTCCTCTCTGTCTCTGTCTCTCTCTCTCGCCCCTCCTCTCTGTCTCTGTCTCTCTCTCTCGCCCCTCCTCTCTGTCTCTGTCTCTCTCTCGCCCCTCCTCTCTGTCTCTGTCTCTCTCTCGCCCCTCCTCTCTGTCTCTGTCTCTCTCTCGCCCCTCCTCTCTCTGTCTCTGTCTCTCTCACACTCCTCTCTCTGTCTCTGTCTCTCTCACACTCCTCCTCTCTCTGTCTCTGTCTCTCTCTCACTGCTCCTCTCTCTGTCTCTGTCTCTCTCGCACTCCTCCTCTCTCTGTCTATGTCTCTCTCTCACTCTCTCTTGCTCCTCCTCTCTGTCTGTCTCTCTCTCTATCTTGCCCGTCCTCTCTGTCTGTCTGTCTTTCTCTCTCGCCCCGCCTTTCTGTGTATCTCTCTCTCTCTCGCCCCTCCTCTCTGTCGCTCGCTCTCTCTCTCTCACCCATCCTCTCTGTCTCTCTCTTTCTCGCCCCTCTCTCTCTCTCTCTCACTCTCTCTCGCCCCTTCCTTTCTGTCTCTCTCTCGCCCCTCCTCTCTGTCTCTCTCTCTCTCGCCCCTCCTCTCTGTGTGTCTCTCTCTCTCGCCCCTCCTCCCTGTCTGCCCCTCCCTCTCTCTCTCTCTCGGCCCCCCTCTTGCTCTCTCTCTCGCCACTCCTCTCTCTCTCCCTCTCTCTCCCTCTCTCTCGCCCCTCTTCTCTGTCTGTCTCTATCTCTCTTGCCCCTCTTCTCTGCCTGTCTTTATCTCTCCCACCCCTCTCGTCTGTCTGTCTCTCTCTGGCCCCCCCCCTCTATCTCTCTCTCTCTCGCCCCCTCTCACTCTCTCCCTCACCCCCTCACTCTCTCCCTCGCCCCTCTCTCTCCCTCACCCCCTCACTCTCTCTCTCGCGCCCCCACTCTCCCCCCCCCCCCCCCCCCCAACTCTCTCTGCCCCCCCCCCCCCCCACTCACTCTGGCCTGCCCCCCCCAACTCTGTCTGGTGCCCCCCCCCCACTCTGTCTGGTGCCCCCCCCCCACTCTGTCTGGTGCCCCCCCCCCCACTCTGTCTGGTGCCCCCCCCCCACTCTCTCTGGTGCCCCCCCCCCACTCTCTCTGGTGCCCCCCCCCACTCTCTCTGGTGCCCCCCCCCCACTCTCTCTGGTGCCCCCCCCCACTCTCTCTGGTGCCCCTCCCCCACTCTCTCTGGTGCCCCCCCCCCACTCTCTCTGGTGCCCCCCCCCCCCCACTCTCTCTGGTGCCCCCCCCCCCACTCTCTCTGGTGCCCCCCCCCCCACTCTCTCTGGTGCCCCCCCCGCCACTCTCTCTGGTGCCCCCCCCCCCACTCTCTCTGGTGCCCGCCCCCCCACTCTCTCTGGTGCCCCCCCCCCCCACTCTCTCTGGTGCCCCCCCCCCCACTCTCTCTGGTGCCCCCCCCCCCCACTCTCTCTGGTGCCCCCCCCCACTCTCTCTGGTGCCCCCCCCCCACTCTCTCTGGTGCCCCCCCCCCCACTCTCTCTGTGCCCCCCCCCCACTCTCTCTGGCGCCCCCCCCCCCAACACTTTCTGGCAACCCCCCCCCCCCCCACTCTTTCTGGCCTCCCCCCCCACTCTTTCTGCCTCCCCCCCCACTCTTTCTGCCTCCCCCCCCACTCTTTCTGCCTCCCCCCCCACTCTTTCTGCCTCCCCCCCCCACTCTTTCTGCCTCCCCCCCCCACTCTTTCTGCCTCCCCCCCCACCCACTCTTCTCTCTCTCAACCCCCATCTCTCTCTCGCCCCCTCTCGCTCTCGCCCCCCCGTCTCTCTCCTCCTCTCTCTCTCCTCACTCTCTCTCTGTCTCGCTCCTCCTCTCTCTCGCTCCCCCTCTCTCTCGCTCCCCCTCTCTCTCGCTCCCCCTCTCTCTCGCTCCCCCTCTCTCTCGCTCCCCCTCTCTCTCGCTCCCCCTCTCTCTCGCTCCCCCTCTCTCTCGCTCCCCCTCTCTCTCGCTCCCCCTCTCTCTCGCCCCCCCCTCTCTCTCGCCCCCCCCTCTCTTGCCCCCCTCTCTCTCTTGCCCCATCTCTCTCTCTCGCCCCCCTCTCTCTCTTGCTCCCGCCCTCTCGCTCTATCTATCGCCCCTCACTCTCTCTATATCTCTCTATCGCCCCCCTCTCTCCTCTCTCTCACCGCCCTCTCTCTCTCGCCCCCCTTCTCACTCTCTCTCTCTCTCTCTCTCACCCCTCTCTCTCTCTCTCTCTCGCCCCCCTCCCTCTCTCTCTCTCACCCCCCCCTCTCTCTCTCTCTCTCGCCCCCCTCCCTCTCTCTCTCTCGCCCCTCTATCTCTCTCTATCACCCCTCTCGCTCTCTCTCTCACTCGCACTCTCTCTCTCTCTCACCGCACTCTCTCTCTCGCCCCATCTCTCTTACTCTTGCCCTCCCCGCTCTCTCTCACCCTCCCCTCTCTCACTCTCTTTCACCACCCTCTCTCTCTCTCGCACCACCCTCTCTCTCTCTCGCACCACCCTCTCTCTCTCTCGCACCACCCTCTCTCTCGCACCACCCTCTCTCTCTCTCGCACCACCCTCTCTCTCTCTCGCACCCCCCTCTCTCTCTCTCTCTCTCGCCCTCCCCTCTCTCTCTCTC